>NW_026915943.1:0-310000 GCF_034315485.1 Pezoporus occidentalis
TTCCCTCTGCTACGTGGTTGATCCAGGTGCTTACAGATCGGAAAGCTGGTATCTCCTCACTATCCCGTCTCTGCAGCACGTGTAAATCTGCTTCTCCCAGGAAGCTACCTGGAAAAGATGGGCAAAAAGCAGTACTGAAGCACAGTGCTTCCCAAGTAACAGCTGAAACTCTCAGGGGTCAGTTTTCCTATAGAGGGAAGAGCTGAGTGACTTCTCAAGCAGCATTTAAAGGCCAGTTCAAGGTTTCCCCAGGAGGTCAGGGAGATGAAGTGAGTGCTCACACAATGTTCTCCTCTTAGATCCAAAAGGGAAAATGACTTTTTCCATGCTTTCCTCATGCCAACGAGTTGCGCAGGTCAAATCTATGCGAGGCAGAGGGTTAATCTTGGGGGGGGGGGGGTGCCAGCTAGGAGTGGGAGAACTGCACTGTGGAGCAGGAATGGGTTAAACCAAGAGCTAATTCCCACCAGCACCACTGGGTTGAGCTCAGGGATCCCTGAGCAGCACAGGCGCAGTGGGGAACGCAAGGATAAGACCTAGTTTCTGGTCTCAAGTCACCAGGGGACAAGAAAGGACAGGCAGCACCACGCTGCTGCTTTCACCCTCTTGATCTTCTCAGTATAATTAATTCACATTCTTTATAGAAACACCATTCTACAAGAGTACTCCAACAACCAGGCTCCTCCACTGCTTCAGGTTGGCTCCTGCGTGATGGAGATAACACCAGCAGAGCTGTTTATGCAGAACGTAAGAGATTATTCGGGCAGGAAGAAACCACTAAGCTTAAAAGTGGGTTTTATGAAGGAACGTGTTGTGAGGGCTGCCAAATTCCAAGATAAAGGCAGCTCGTGCTACCTGGCATCGCCTTTCCTTACAGCTGGGGTAACACACTGTAGTCCTCACCTTGTACACAGGGTCGCAGTCAGCTTCTGTGAGATCCAGGACGTAATCGAGGTCTTGCTGAATGATAAAGCAGGTTCCATCACCTACACAAGCAGAACACACCAAGCATGAGGAACACTGGGCAATCAGTGCAATAAGCCATGCTCTTGGTTACAAACAGGTCCATCAAAACACCTGATCACAGGGTATGAAGCCCATAGCAAGAGGGAAACGTTGTGGGGATAGGAAAAGGCTCCGAGGGTTGAGGTGCACCTTGGAAGCCCTATTTTGGAAGAACACAAGGGAGATGGAGGATGGAAATCACAAGGCAAAAAGCAACCACATAACATAGCTCCTACAACAACACCTTTTTGCCATGGGCATTGTCCAGCCCTCTCCTACAACCACTTGTATGCCAGAGGGCAATACTCAGAGAGTACAAAGCTCCTCCATTCCATTATACCACACAGCACTGGAGTTACCTTGGCTGGCAATAAATCCATCTCGGTACGGGAGCAGTGAGAGCACTGGTGCTCCTGAGCGATGGATGACCTGGATGGGAGCACTGGAGAGCAGAGCAGAAACAAGGGATGAGTACTATAGTTTATAGGCAAGAGCCCATTCCAGTGTGTGAACACAAAGAAGCAAGCAAGCTCACGGTCAGAAGATACACAGAATCCCTGAGTGGTTTGGGTTGAAGGGACCTTAAAGCTCATCCAGTCCCAACCCCTGCCACAGGCAGGGACGCCTTCCACTAGAGCAGCTTGCTCCAAGACCAGGTCCCAAGCCCCTCTCCAGCTTTCCTGCAGCCCCTTTAGGCACTGGAGCTGCTCTAAGGTCTCCCCTTCAGGAGCCTTCTCTTCTCCAGGCTGCCCCAGCCCAGCTCTCTCAGCCTGGCTCCAGAGCTTTTAGGAGGCATTTGCCAGAGAACATCCCATGAGCTCACCAACCTGAGCAGATGTGTCCTCCCCAGGAGAAAGATAATGGCTGTGAAGTGACTCAGAAGCTCCTGGTGCCGTGCCTTGGGCCACATCCACCCTTTACAAGGTGGAATAACCCCCAGTCTGGCTCTTTCCCAAACAAATGGGAAAGAGATGTAGTTAAATACTTGCAGCCCCAGGCCCTCACTCACTCACTTTGTGTTCCTCACATCCAGCTGATAAATGTTCCCATCCTGAGTCCCTGCCAGGATATAGGTGCTTGAGAGGAATGTGCAGCAGTTGAATGCATCAGATCCCACAAAGAGGAACACCTGAGAACACAGGAAC
The DNA here is from genome assembly GCF_034315485.1 of Pezoporus occidentalis. NCBI lineage: Eukaryota > Metazoa > Chordata > Aves > Psittaciformes > Psittacidae > Pezoporus > Pezoporus occidentalis. The sequence continues at coordinate 2,151 of NW_026915943.1, forward strand.
AAATGCAAGTGTCAGACACACAGAGAAGGACACAGGACACCCAGGAGGAAGCCATCACTTATTCAGAAGCCCATATAGTTGCTTCCATGGCACGAAGTGGCAAACCCAGAGGTAGGTTAATAACCCCTCAAGATGAGAACAGTGCTCCAGGATCAGTTTTGATGTATCAGCAGAGACACTGCAATCAGTGACTGCTCCTGGGCCTCCTTTGGAGCAGAGATGTGGCACACAGTGACAGGGAACTGATCCTCAGACACTGCCATCTCACTGACCATGGGGAGCTCATCTGGTCCACCCAGCTTTTACTCTCCACAGCCACCACGAGCAGTTTGATCTGCTACACAGACCTACAGAATGGCTTGGGTTGGAAAGGACCTTAAGGACATCTAATTCCAAGCCCTGCCCAGGATGGTCCTAGGAAGATCCTCAGTACCTGACATCTACCAGCTCCGTTGCTCTTTGCTAAGAGGAGGGAGAAGTTCTGGTGACCACCTGAGGTCTCACCTGCAGAATAAACAGCAACTTTACACCTTGGCTGCATGAGCCAGCCTCAAGTTCCTGCTTCACAATGACATCTACTGGCCTCTGTTTAAGTAGTGTCCTCCCCAAAACGGGGTTAAATGAGGGGTAATTCTTACTCAAAACCCCCACAGAAAAATCTGGCAGTAGGAAGGAGAGAAAACATCCCTTTACTGCACCAGGTACAGGGGAGAACAGGGCAGGGCAAAACCAAAGGGGTGATCAGCTCTTCCCTGCCTCCAGCCTGGATCTGTCCCCTTCTGTGCCACGTGGGGAATGGCACAGGGATTACACTAACCACTTTCTTTACCTAGGTAATGAGCTAGATAAACCATCTAGGTTTAATGTGGTTTCATTCCCCATCCCAGAGCTCTGAACAGCCTCATGAACAGCAGTTACCAACAAGAGCACAACAGAAACAAAAGGGACAGGCCCCAGAGGTGGTTTTGGAGCAGCACCACAGAGCACCCTCCCAGGCAGGTACTTGTGACAGCCCCACTCCTCACCGCCTGCCTGCTCTGCAGACCCACTCCTTGAAGCTTCTTGTCCTCTCGAGCCAGCAGCAGGAGCTTCCCTTCTGTCCCAATTTCACGTTCACCTGAGGAAAGGACAATGGTGAATTCCAGCAGTGCCCATGAAACAAATGGTCATGGTACTAAAACCTGCTGGGTTGGAGCATCCCTGCTGAATGTAAAGCAACATTCCTCCAGAGCCTAAGACACCAGCAAGGAGACCACAGTTGTAAGCAATCCAACTGCCTGATAAGGCTCAATTCCTTTTCAGGACTGGAGTGTTCTTACTGGTGACCCCATTCTGGTCCCTCAGTGGTATAAGGGCACACAGCAGCATGCCATACACTTAGGATGAGTGGTGAAAAACCCAAGTAGGCTGGGACAGGCGAACTGGAATCCAGACTAGTTTGGGTTGGAAGGGACCTTAAAGCCCATCCAGCTCCAACCCCCTGTCATGGGCAGGGACCCCTTCCACTGGAGCAGCTTGCTCCAAGCCCCTGTGTCCAACCTGGCCTTGAGCACTGCCAGGGATGGGGCAGCCACAGCTTCTCTGGGCACCCTGTGCCAGCGCCTCAGCACCCTCACAGCGAAGAGCTTCTGCCTAAGAGCTCAGCTCAGTCTCCCCTCTGGCAGGTTCAAGCCATTCCCCTTGGCCTGGCCCTACAGGCCCTTGTCCAAAGCCCCTCTCTGGGTTTCCTGCAGCCCCTTCAGGCACTGGAGCTGCTCTCAGGTCTCCCCTTCAGGAGCCTTCTCTTCTCCAGGCTGCCCCAGCCCAGCTCTCTCAGCCTGGCTCCAGAGCAGAGCTGTTCCAGCCCTCCAGCCCCTGTGGCCTCCTCTGGCCTCGCTCCAACAGCTCCACGTCCCTCTTGTGCTGCTGCCCCAGAGCTGGATCAGGGCTGCAGGGGGGTTCACCCCTTCACACAGCTGAGGGGCAGGATCCCCTCCCTGAGCTGCTGCTCACGCTCTGGGGGTGCAGCCCAGCACCCGGGGGGGGGTTCTGGGCTCAAGCGCACACTGAAGCCGGGCCATGGGGAGCTCCTCCTCACCCAACAGCCCAAGTCCTTCTCCTCAGGGCTGCTCTCAAAGATGAATGTTAAGGAAAGGATTCTCACTCGGAGCAGTTTCAGGTGTGCCCAGGTTGAGGGAGCTCTCAGCAGTGCCCACAGCAATGCCATTGACAGGAGAGCCGCAGTCAGCAATGACCCCCAGGCAGGCGGACTTCCCGCAGTCCCAGAGCCGGGCAGTGCCGTCCCTGGAGCAGGACAGGACGTTCCTTCCCCGATCCACAATGGCTGTGTCCAAAATACCTGCAGCAAAGCAAAGGCACGTGTTCAGAGAGCATGGAATGCACACAGACAAAGCATCTCGGGTCCCAGAGTGCCACCAGTCATCAGAGCCAAATCGGGTGGGGTGCAATACAGGGTAGGGACCCACAGTGTCTAGAAAGAGGTCTGTGTGGAAGGCAGCAGCTCCCAGAGAACCATATGGAGCTGGAGCCATCATCTGGCACAAAGGCAAGGTATTGCCAATAAACTGATCAGCTTCAGAGTGAGCCGATTCCACAGTTTCTACCTCTAGAATTAACCTTGAGGAGAAAACAGCCTGGCCCAGCACTGAAAATGTGCCAAGTCCAGCTCTGGGTAATCCCAAAAGGTGTGAGGAGCAAGCAGCATCCCCTTATCTGGCTACAGAAACATCACAAGAGCAGTTTTTGCAGGCGCTGATGTCCCGTCACTACTTTATTTCAGTGTGGGCTGTCAAGTCTAGCTCTGAAAAACAACTCCACGCATTTTGGAAGGGAACAGTCAGATGGCTTGAAGGTTTAATTGACACTTTCCCTACAGAAGCAGTCATTAAACATGACAAGCTCAAATGACAGGACAAGCCAAGCGCACAGCCTGCAGCAGCTTGGGCTGGAGTTATAAGCAGGGAGTAAAGGCAACATCGGAGCTGTCAGGAGCCAGGCGGTGGTGTTGTGACCAAAGCTGTGTTACGCTGTCTGCTGCCTTTGGTTTGATGGACATTTAGAGCCAAGTATTTTGAATCCACACAAAGAAATCACATCAGAACAGCAGCAGGTTCAGTAGAAGATGAGGTTTTGAGTTAATCTTGGGCAGCCACGTGGACCTTTCCAATAACACCAACACTTGGGAGACAGGGAGAACTGTACGGAGCAGTTAGTTGCTCAGGGAGAAGGTAATTTGGGGCAGGGTTTGGGGCATTTGATGCCACATCCACAACTCACTTGGAAGCAACCACCTGCCATGACAAGACAGCATCACTGGCCACTGTGCTCTGGGCCTGGTGTAAACAAAGAGTGAAAGAGGAGCATGCTTAAGCAGTATGTCGGAATCCACATTGCTTCTGAACAAAGGGTCCTGGAAACCCAAATCTGCTTTCTAAGGATTAACAGAGGCTCTGTAAGGAAATTTGGCTGATCACAGCTCCAGGAGCCTTTCTGGGTAGCCCATTTTCCATCCCTTGCAGTTCTTCCCTAGGACTAAGTGTCAAGTGGAGCGGTTTCTAGTGCAGACCCTCCTGCAAGGAACAGCACTAAACTCACCACGCAAGGTGGTCAGTGCATCCTCAACACAAGGACACAAGGAGGGTGAAGAATTTACTCTCATTTTCAGCAGCAAGACCATCAGCAGGGGCAGAGCTGAATGTGTGCCCTCAGTACAGGGGTGAACAAGCTTATTCCAGCCCTTCTTAAGTAATAATCACTTAAGTGTCCTTGCAGCACCTCTTGTTCTGAGTTACTCACTTTAAACAGCACGCATCCTCAAGGCAGGTAACTGCCTGAGTTCTGCAAGCCCATAATAAGTTCCTATTTGCTTTTCTGGGCAAGGAGAATGAAAAAACAAACAACAAAACCAAAAGAAAGAGGCTCTGGAGCAGCTGAAGCTGAACAAGGTGTTCTGGTGCAAGCAAAGGCATTTCCAGCACAGGCAACAAGGCTACTGAATGCAGGTTGGAGCTCTGCTGCAGGAGCAGAATGCCCTCTGCTTTCACCTCTGGCACTCACCGCAGGCTAATGGACTGCATCCTCCCTCTTTTAATCTTAATTCATGAAGAAAATGCAAGAAAATGGTGAGATAAATGGTTTCATCTGTCTAATACAGCTACTAATCTTATTTATGTTCTGGGAGCTTCCAAAAGCTACCGTGGGCATCTAATACAAATGCAGAGCACAAAGTGCAGCAGGCTGGTGACTGAACATCAGCCCTCAGGTCCAAAGCAATTATACACATGGCAGATGAAGCACTGGAAAGGCTAAGTACCTCCTTTGTGACCTTTAAATGTTACCACGCAGCTGGCATCTTCTGCTGACCAGATCTTTAGCTGGGCATCCATTCCCCCACTCAGAACCACGAGGCCAGATGGGAAAAACCTGCAACAATTCACATCATACACATGGCCTTCCAATAGTCTCTGGAAAAACAAAGAACTAGGTGCTAGTTCCATTGTTATCATCCTTATGCCAAGCAGTTTTTGAGCTATGACACTGGAAAACTTGGTGCTCCCATGTGGGCAAAGAATTAAGCTCAGATCCTCTGAGTGTGCATGCCTGGAATGGACTTGTCTGCACTTGAGGCAGTCCAAGAGGCAGCAGGCACACTTGGGGTCTCCCTCTAACATTTGAGTAGCTGATTGTGCAGTAAAGGATACTACATTTGTTTCCAGCCAGAAGTTAAATGTCTTTATCCTCTACCAAGCAAGCAGCTGATAGGTCAAGCTCCACATGAAACATTAACTGGGAAGGCAACAAGCCAAGATGTGGTTAATCCACCACAGCCAGGAGCCTTCTCTTCACCTCATTCTCTACTGCAGAAGACATTCAGTGCCTGTAGCACACAGATTAGGAGCTGCCAGTTATCTTCCACATTCCAGCTGTCACCCCTAAGGACCCATTCTTATTTTCATGCTGAGACTCCTCTCTGGATTGCTGAGCATCATTTCCCTTGGGAGAAGCCATGCTTTCCAGAGATTTGATTAAAACCTCAGAGATGTCAAATTTGAATGAGCTTTTCATTCAAAGGCCAGACTGTAGATTTAAATGAGATTTCAGTGTCCAAGGCCAGGTTGGACACAGGGGCTTGGAGCAAGCTGCTCTAGTGGAAGGGGTCCCTGCCCATGGCAGGGGGTTGGAGCTGGATGAGCTTTAAGGCCCCTTCCAACCCAAACCAATCCATGATTCTTGCCTGCCCTAGACCTCAACATGTGGACAACCAGACCAAAGTCAAGGCCAAATGACTTTAATAATGTCACAGACAACTCAGAACAAAGCTAGATGCGCTTACTCTTATTTCTCCATTCGCAGCCTGCCATATTTTCATGGTCCCATCCGTGCTGGTAGACACGCCAAGCCCTCCACCACTGGAGATATCAAGACAGGTGACCTGCAGGAGGGTAAAAAACACCAAACATTAGCTTTGTATCACCCAGTACAAAGACATTTCTGCTCCAGCATCTAACTCTGTACTAGAGGAGCCTTGCTAAGTAATTCAGTGCCATCATCTCCCCAAAACGTACAGCTGAACTCATTCAGAACACCCTAAAGAGATCCCACGCCCCCAGCTAAACAGTTTTAGCCAGGACATGGAGCTGTTGGCGCAAGTCCAGAGGAGGCCACGGAGCTGCTGCAAGGGCTGGAGCAGCTCTGCTCTGGAGCCAGGCTGAGAGAGCTGGGCTGGGGCAGCCTGGAGAAGAGAAGGCTCCTGAAGGGGAGACCTGAGAGCAGCTCCAGTGCCTGAAGGGGCTGCAGGAAAGCTGGAGAGGGGCTTTGGACAAGGGCCTGTAGGGACAGGCCAAGGGGAATGGCTTTAACCTGCCCGAGGGGAGACTGAGCTGAGCTCTTAGGCAGAAGCTCTTCCCTGGGAGGGTGCTGAGGCGCTGGCCCAGGGTGCCCAGAGAAGCTGTGGCTGCCCCATCCCTGGCAGTGTTCAAGGCCAGGCTGGACACAGGGGCTTGGAGCAAGCTGCTCCAGTGGAAGGGGTCCCTGCCCATGGCAGGGGTTGGAGCTGGATGGGATTTAAGGTCCCTTCAACCCAAACCAGTCTGGGATTGTGTGATTCAGTTAAGAGCACAAGGTAGTGGTTAATCCATTACAACAGCCATTAAGTACATTGGTAACACAAGCAGCAGCTCATGTAACAAACCAATCTGTGGTCATTTACTCTCTGGTTGAAAAAGCCAAAAAGCCTGAGAAAGTCATTGAAGCAGAAATTAAAACCCCCTCTGATGTCTGCCACATGCCCAGTGTTTCAGGAGGGACTTGGAATATGGAATCAGGCAAAGCAGGAGTGCTCAGAAGAGGCAGCAGGTACAAAGGAGAACTGGAGCACAGTCCACACCAGCTTTAAACTCATCTCCATATTAACAGCTCTTGCTTCAGCTGCTTTCCAGAGGAGATCTCTGCAGTGCACCTGGAACCCATCACCCCCCTTTGACAGCAGACTGAACACTTCCACCTGCATTTCCATTTTGCTGTGCTCTGAATGCTGATTCCATTTCTCACACAAAAGGGCAGCTGGGGACTCTCGAGCAGCACAAAGCTCAGGGAAGTAATTCACCTTTTAGTGCCAAGCTCCATCTCTCAGCAGAGCTTTGCTTCCTCTTAAAAACAGCTGTAGAGTTGCCTTTACGTCAAAGGCACCTGATTTATACTGCTTTTGAGCTAATTCAGACTGACTGTGCAGCTTCCCAGCATTTTAGGCTGGGTTTATCACAACCATTTACTCCATAGATCAGGAGATAAGTGTTCTGTAACATCTCCAGTGGCTTCAGGGACTCCCTGCAGGGCAGCTGCTGTGCCTGCAGGATACACACTCCCCCATTTCTTGGATCATTTCTACATAGGATTAAGCATTCAGCAGAAGCACAACCTACAAAGCCAAGTTATGAGCTTCTCTTCAGTGAAGAAATGAAGTCTCAGGTCAGTCAGCCTTTGTGTGTCACTGCTCAGCACGTGGCTGTGCTTATGGCACCCCCAGGTTGATGGGGGCATGATAAGAAAGATCATTCAGCCAAAGGAGCAAGGCTGCTTTTAAATAAGTGAGAAATTTATGCAATTTATTGAGTTTTAAATACAAGCTGAGCCTTTCTTGTCTCTGAATTCCCACCAGGGCAAGCTGAGTTTATGCCAACATGCAATTCCCAGCCCCAAAAACACAAATTCATACAGCAAAGATGGAAAACTTTATTAATGGGAAACAAGAGCTGCTGCAAATAGGGATGGAGCAGAACCAGTCAGATGAAAAGCTCAGCACCTGGAACCTTGTATTATGTTGGGTTTTGACACACTCATTCACATATCCCTTTATAGGGGGGTTTGTCAAGGGCCTGAAGTGAGCAGAAAATAGATGACTTAGGGGAAAAAACAGTCCAAAGGATATAAGAGATTATTTTTAGGGATTAAACTCAACCACGATCAAGTTTCCATGATCTGCTGTGTTCTATTTCCTGCTTCACACACAAAGTCAGGCTGCAGACCACCCCTCAAAAGGAGCATGCACCATTCAGAGACACACTGTGAAAGGTCAAAGTCACTCCCAGCCATTTCCCACTCACTTGGCAAAGTTACTCACACTTTTCTGATGGATTCTACCAAAAGTTGTGTACGGGGCCAGGAACTTGGTGGACACATTTTCATGAGGACAAGAAATGAGAATGCTTTTCTAGAGGAGGAAAAAGAGGAGAAGAAGAATTAGAAGTGCTGTTAGTCCTACTGAAACACAGACAGTGACAAGGTAGAACTACAGTCTGAACCAGGCTGTGGTCTCTCACAGCCTGAAGACCAATGGGAGATGCAGCACTAGGCTCATCTCTTTATGCTCCTCAAGATGCAAGCCCTGGATGGCTTGGAATGGTCAGAGCACCCCAACCCAAGTATGGGATGTTCCAGACCAGCTCCAGGGCACAGCACAGGCAGGAGGCCTGGGATAGCTGGATAGCACCATGCAGGGGACTGGACAACAGCTTCAGGCTGCTATTTCAAGTGCTGTAAAAGCACAGCTATAGGTTGGGTGGAGAAGTGATTAGAGCAGCCCTTCTCAGGGGTGAGGAGAAGCTCCCCATGACCCAGCTTCAGTGTGCGCTTGAGCCCAGACCCCCCCCCGCCTCGTGTGCTGGGCTGCACCCCCAGAGCATGAGCAGTGCTCAGGGAGGGAATCCTGCCCCTCTGCTGCGTGAAGGGGAGACCCCCCCTGCAGCCCTGATCCAGCTCTGGGGCAGCAGCACAAGAGGGACGTGGAGCTGTTGGAGTGAGACCAGAGGAGGCCATGGAGCTGCTGCGAGGGCTGGAGCAGCTCTGCTCTGGAGCCAGGCTTAGAGAGCTGGGCTGGGTGAGCCTGGAGAAGAGAAGGCTCCTGAAGGGGAGACCTGAGAGCAGCTCCAGTGCCTAAAGGGGCTGCAGGAAAGCTGGAGAGGGGCTTGGGACAAGGGCCTGTAGGGACAGGCCAAGGGGAATGGCTTTAACCTGCCCGAGGGGAGACTGAGCTGAGCTCTTAGGCAGAAGCTCTTCCCTGGGAGGGTGCTGAGGCGCTGGCACAGGGTGCCCAGAGAAGCTGTGGCTGCCCCATCCCTGGCAGTGTTCAAAGCCAGGTTGGACACAGGGGCTTGGAGCAAGCTGCTTCCCGTGGAAGGTGTCCCTGCCCGGGGCAGGAGTTGGAGCTGGAGGAGCTTTAAGGTTCCTTCAACCCAAACCAGTCTGGAATTCTATGATTCCACTGCCCCTTTGTGCACACAAGGCAGTTACTGACCCCCCCCCCCCCATCCCACCGCAGCCCAGCCCTGGCACCTTGGTGACTTCCCCAACCACGAAGCCCTCGGAGGCAGCAATGTCGGGAACACCCTCGGTGCTGAGCCCCCGGCGGGTCACGCTGCCATACAGGGTTGGCTTCCCTGCGGGGAGAGCAGCCGTCAGCCTGCGCACCCCTCAGCTTTCCTTCCCCTCACCCCCTCCTAACACACAGGGCACCCCAAAACTGCCCTGACCCCTCTCATAGCACAGGCCACAGCCACACTCAGACCCTCACCCCCCCATAACCCACAGGGTACCCCCTAATCACCTTCACCCTTCTCTTAACCCAAAGGGCACGCCCCAACCACCCTCACTCCCCTCATAACCTTTAGGTCCCCTTGCCAACCATCCTCACTCCCATATAAAGCAATGGGCACCCCCTAACCTCCTGCAACCCCCTCTTAACTCACAGTGCACCCCACAGCAGCCCTCACCCCCCTCCCAACCCACAGAGCACCTCCTAACTGCCTCACCCCACTCACAGGACACCCCCAACTGCCCTCCCTCCCTCCTACCTCACAGGGTTCCCTCCAGCCCCACGACACCCCATCATCCCACCGCCCCCCGAGGCCTCCTCCGGCCGCTCACCAGGGCTCCGGCAGCTCAGCCAGGCCTCGCCCTCGTCCCTCCTGCGCACAGAAAGAGCAGCAGTGAGTGCGGGGCGGGTAAAAGGCACCGGCACACGGGAAGGGCCCCGGGGCCCGCGCTCACCTCAGCGCCCGGCTCCAGTCGCTCTGAATGCGCAGCGTCGCCGCCATCTTGCCGAGCGCCCGCTTCCGCCTCCTTCCTTCCCGACACACCCCGCCGGGGCGGAAGGGGAAGGCGCTGTCCAATGAGCGGGCACGTCCGGCGCTACGTCACGCCGCGCCCCGGCAGTGCCTTCCCCGACGCCAGCCTTAAAGGAGCCGCGCCGCGGTGCTGGGAGGGTACGGGGGGAGCCGGGAGCGTGGGGTGCTGGGCACCCATGGGTGGGGGTAGGGTGCATGGGGGACAGGCTCTGAGCACCCATGGTGGGGTGTGGGGGTGGACAGCCATGGGTTGGAGAGGGTGCTGGGCACCCGTGCGTGTGGGTAAGGTGCATGGGGGAGGCGCTGAGCACCCATGGAGGTGGGGGTATGGACTGGGGAGGGTCCTGGACACCCATAGATGGGGGTAGGGTACGTGGGGGACATGCTTTGAGCACCCATAGTAGAGTGCATGGGGGTAATGTGGGTGCTCTGGGATGGGGAGTGGACAGCTATCTGTTGGGGAGGGTGCTGTGTGGGGGTAGGATGCATGGAGAGTGCTAGGCACCCATGGGTGCTGGGTGGGTGCATGGGCGGTGATGGGCACCCATGGGAGGAGGTAGGATGCATGGGGGAGGTACTGAGCTCCTCTGAGGGGGTGCATGGGGATGATGTGGGTGCTCTGAGCACCCACAGAGGGGTGTGGGGCAAGCAGCTATAGGTTGGGGAAGGTGCTGGGCACCCCCGGGGGGAGGTAAGGTGCATGGGGGTGCTGGGCACCTATGGGAGGAGGCATGAGGGGTACCCATGGAGGCGTATTGTGCTGCATGAAGGGGTGCTGAGCTCTTCCCAGGGAGGGATATGGATCCTCTTGGGGCACCATGTGAGCACGGAGGGTGCTGAGCACCATAGGGGTGAGGGACAGAGGGTGCTGGGCACTGTGGGGTGTTCCCCTTGTTGACAGGAAGGCAGCACCCAACTCCTGGCACCTCCCTCCCTGCAGCGATGGCGAGGCCGGGACATGGCAGGAGCCGTGTGTCACCGGAGGAAGAGGAGGATGAGGAGGACCCAGTGGATGCCATGGTCTCCAGGACGGGCTGCATGGCCCAGCACCGGGCGCTGCAGCACTGCATGGCGGAGCAGCAGGACTGGCGGCACTGCCAGCCCCAGGTCAGGGCGTTCAGAGACTGCATGGCCCACAGGAAGCAGGACAGGGAGGTACAGAGGCCACCCAGCAAGAGCCAAGGCCACCCAGCTCCTGCTGGAGAGTGAAATCCCCCTGGAAGCCTGATCCCAGACTGGGAATCGCCAGGAATGGGGTGGCTGTGCCATGTCACCCCTTTTTTTTGTGATGTGTTTTTGGTCCACTGGGTGGCTGTTAAATCCACACTGTGCTGTTGGGAGATTAAATCCAGTGGTATCCATCACCCTGGCTGAAGAACTTTGTCACTGGGGTAACTGGAAGCTCAAGGGGATGGTTGTGGGGTGAGATGGGGATTTCCACCCCAAAACCTTGGAATCACAGAGTAGTCTGGGTTGAAGGGACATCAAAGGTAATGCAGCTCCAATCCCCTACCACGGGCAGGGACCCCTTCCACTAGAGCAGCTTGCTCCAAGCCCCTGTGTCCAACCTGCCCTTGAGCACTGCCAGGGATGGGGCAGCCACAGCTTCTCTGGGCGCCCTGTGCCAGTGCCTCAGCACCCTCCCAGGGAAGAGCTTCTGCCTAAGAGCTCAGCTCAGTCTCCCCTTGGGCAGGTTAAAGCCATTCCCCTTGGCCTGGCCCTACAGGCCCTTGTCCAAAGCCCCTCTCCAGCTTTTCTGCAGCCTCTTCAGGCACTGGAGCTGCTCTCAGGTCTCCCCTTCAGGAGCCTTCTCTTCTCCAGGCTGCCCCAGCCCAGCTCTCTCAGCCTTGCTCCAGAGCAGAGCTGCTCCAGCCCTCGCAGCAGCTCCGTGGCCTCATTCTAAAGGGTCAGTTAAACACATGTATTTATTAAGACAAGCTCCTTAACAGGGAATTTTCTTCCCACTCACCACATTATTGGTACAATGCTCATGAAATCACCTTCTGCAGGCCTAACAACCATGTGGAGAAGGTCACTTTTCCAGGGGTGGCTCCAAAGTGGATGGAGAGTTCATCTTCATCTCAGTTCATCTGTGCCTTCAACTCTTCAAGTTCTGGTCGAGCCTTCAGTCGGCTCTTGAAGTCAGCTTCTGTGTGCTGTAGAGGACAGAACAAACCAAGCAAATCAGAACCACCTTGAGAACTGCCTGAAATGGAAGATGAACCCTCTCCCAAAAAGAATCACTTAGAAATTGATTGTCTGCTGAACCTAAGAAGCCCAAGCAGAAAGTCCCCACTGAGTAGGATCTTGTAGGCAGCTCCATGTGGAAGCTGGTTGCAGCGCTCTAAGACTCCTCCCTTACATCCAGCTTCCCTCAGGAGCAGGTTCTGGGGGAAAGCAGAGGCCACAATGGTTTTGAACGCTTGGTACTGGCATGGGCTGCTCTGAAATTCATCTTTGTAAGCTCTTCCTCTCCTGGCTAACTGCTTTTGTCAGTGTGAGTGATGGCATTGGGCTCAAGAAGTCAACTGGATGTCCCCATCTCTGCCACTGCCCATCACTGTAGCATCTATGTTCTTAAGGAGATTGGGACTTTCTCCAATCTTTGCAGGAGCATCCCAAAGCTTTCACCTCTTGCACCATCAGTGGCATGAAGCCACTTGGGTCTCTCTCCTGGGCTTCCTGCAGTGGACTGCAATGACTGGGTTAGGCTGAGAAAGAGGGAAGGGAAGGGGAAGGGGAGACCTCATAGCAGCCTGCCAGTATCTGACGGGAGTCCTAGAGGGATGCTGGGGAGGCACTCTTCATTAGGGACTGGAGTGATAGGACAAGGGGTAACAGGTTCAAACTTAAATAGGGGAAGTTTAGATTGGATCTAAGGAAGAAGTTCTTTACTGTGAGGGTGCTGAGGCACTGGAATGGGTTGCCCAGGGAGGTTGTGAATGCTCCATCCCTGGCAGTGTTCAAGGCCAGCTTGGATGAAGCCTTGAGTGCCATGGTTTAGTGTGAGATGTCCCTGCCCATGGCAGGGGGGTTGGAACTGGATGATCTTAAGGCCCTTTCCAACCCTAACTATTCTGTGTTTCTATGACTTTGCAAGTGGCTCAATGTCACAGTTGTCCCTCCAGGGCCAAAGCCATCAGGCAAAATTAAACCCAGAAATGGGACCGTGACCAAAGCAGAGATTACTGAGCTCAAGAGACCTTCTCCCATCTTCCTTCTGGTTTTGCAGAGCTGCAGATAAGTAAATACTCTTCAAAGGCCACTTAAGAAGCCAACTGTGCTTTCATGTTTAAATTTAGTTGTGCTGCATTCCCTTGCCAGCCACTAGAGTCTTTTAGTCCCTGAAGAAAAAGGGCTTCCTGGGAATGTTTTGTCTGAATGTAAAATGAGTTTAAGTATCTCCTTATGCCTGGTCCACCAGTGGGTGGAGTTCTGTCCTCAAGTCCTGAGCTCTGGCCTGAAGTCCTGAGGTCTTTTGGCCAGCAACTAGGCACCCTCTCAGGGAAAAGCTTCTGCCTAAGAGCTCATCTCAATCTCCCCTCTGGCAGGTTAAAGCCATTCCCCTTGGCCTGGCCCTACAGGCCCTTGTCCCAAGCCCCTCTCCAGCTTTCCTGCAGCCCCTTTGGGCACTGGAGCTGCTCTAAGGTCTCGCCTTAAGGAGCCTTCTCTTCTCCAGGCTGAACGAGCCCAGCTCTTTCAGCCTGTTTGTGCTGGGATTGCCCTGACCCAGGGGCAGGACCTTGCCCTTGGCCTTGCTGAACTCCATGAGTCACAAGGTTCCAACCCTCCAGCCTGTCCAGGTCCCTGTGGATCCCATCCCTTCCCTCCAGCATGTCACTGCACCACACAGCTCTGTGAGTAGGGATGCATCCAGAGGATGCTAAATGGAGTATGGAACACTCTTCAAGAATTAGAGGTAATGGTTTTCCATAGACCAAGTGAGGGCTGGTTCTGGGCGATCCTGGGTATCCGTAAGTCCAGAGCAGACAGCAGCTTCAGGACCAGGTCTGTCTTCTCCAAGCAAATTCATGTCACATCCTACCTGCTTCCTGAGTGCCCATCACTGGTAAAATCAAACATACCTCTTTCACTAACAGATGGACCCCTTCAGGCTGGTTACTCTGAATGATTTCCAGGAGGATTGGAGCAAACGTTGAGCTCAAATGGCTGATCTGAAAGAGGAAATGAAAGTGCTGCAGGAGCAGAACTCCACATCCCAAATGGACTCATTATACTAATGGCATAGAAAGAAAGAGTGTCCCTTTCAGTATGAGCCTGTGGCAGTCAGGCACTTCAGAGAAGCACTCTCTGCTTTGTGCTCACACCTTTTGCATACAGCACAGCCCAAAGCTTTCATTTTGGCTCTTTTCTATGAACACTGTGCTTCCTGACTGTTCTCCTGCATGGAAAGGGATTCAACCATGCATGAAGATCTTCATTTAGATGAGAGTCTAATACAAAGGCTGCCACTGCAAACCTGCAAGCCCCAGTGTTAATCACACATCAGCTATCTCCAGGTGATAAAGTCCACCCTTGGGTTTAACATGTAATTCAGCAGAGGTTTAGCAGGGAAAAATCACTGAAGAGAAAGAACTATTTACCTCAAACGGTTGTACATGTTTGAAACTGGCCCTGATACTAACAGTATTATTAGATTACACTGAGTTTGCCCAGTCATCCTTTATAGAATCACAGGTTGGTTTGGGTTGGAAGGGACCTTAAAGTCCATCCAGTTCCAACACCCTGCCACGGGCAGGGACACCTTCCACTAGAGCAGCTTGCTTCAAGCCCAGGTGTCCAACCTGGCCTTGAACACTGCCAGGGATGGGGCAGCCACAGCTTCTCTGGGCACCCTGTGCCAGCGCCTCAGCACCCTCACAGGGAAGAGCTTCTGCCTTAAGAACCAACCTGAACTTCCCCTGTTTCAGTCTGAACCCATCACCCCTTGTCCTATCACTACAGTCCCCGATGAAGAGCCCCTCTCCAGCATCCTTGAAGGCCAAATGTGACTTTTTTACCCCTTGCCTTAAGTATTCTGCATAAAACAGCTGATAAATCTTCGGTCTGAAATACATAATCCAGGAACCCCTCTTCTGCTTTGTGAGAAACCTTTAGCAGGAAATCCAATTAGACTGCTCCATGCTTCAATTTACACACAGATTACATCTTTCATTTGTTCCAGGGACTTAACTCCAGGAGTTAAGGGGTTTTGAGGGGCAGCCTGCAATAGGAAGCACTGCACAAGAGCCACAATATGATGAGCAAACTCCTACCTGGATAACCCTCTGATGGGTTGTAAGGACAGCATCCAGCTGTGGTTTGGAACCTCTCTCTTCCAAGAACAGCACTTCCTCGGTTTTGGTGGGCATCGCATAGCTGCAGGAACCACAGGTCAGTGCTTTGGCCAGGGAGGGAGATTCCTACTTTACTGGAAGGAATCAACCTCCAGCAGCAGAGAATGTGGAAGGAGATTAACTTTTCATGAGGAATTAATTATGCAAACTATGTATCAAACAACTCAAGCATTGGCAGAAGCTGGGTGCTTTACTGGGAAGAGATAGGGAGAAGCTTGCAGCTCTGCTGCCAGCAGAAAGCTGTTTCAGCTACAAACACCAGCCTGGGAAGAGGACTTGCAACTTTTAGAGTTAAAAGAAAGCTCTAAAGCCACAGTTCTGATTTATTCTGTAATCTGTTCATCAGGAACAGAGGCAAAAGCTGCCAGGCACCACTCCAAAGACCTTATTTCCACCCTTGAATTCAACAGAAGTACGACGAGGCACTGGATCAGATCCCGTTCTGCAGTTAGCGTTCCCCCAGAGACCTCAACTCCCCCTCTCCACTTGCACAGCATCAGTAACAACAGGCTACATCCTACTGCTCATCTTTTACCCTACAAACTTTGCTCTCTAAGGGGAAGTAACTTCTTTCTGTACATACTGAACTCTGCACACCAAGTCCAACCTCAGAGGGCCCAAATATGATAAAAGGTAATAAAGCTTTAAGGTAAGTTAGATACACTTTCAGAGAAGCACCACTAAATGGTTTTACCTACAGCAATGCAGTGCTTCTCCAAGTGACTACAGCTCCTTGGGTGCACTGCAGGTACCAAGGACCTGTCTCACATCCCTCAGAGTCATTAAAACCAGCAAAGCTGCCGTCAGGATCCATCAGCTTTGAGTATGCAACTGGAGCATCCCCTACTACTAAAGTAGTGGGTAGCTCTCCCACAGCCTTCAGAGGTTTCCTAAGTTCATTCCAGTTTGTATAATCACTTGCAGTGAGCACAATATATGCACAGAGCCTATAAAAACCAGCAGCATAAGTCAGCAATACTTGAGCCCGCATTCCCAGGCTCAGCACCCACAGGCTTAAGCCTTTTCCATAGAATCCCAGAGTGGTTTGGGTTGGAAGGGAGCTTAAAGCTCATCCCCCAGAGCTGGACCCTCAAGCCCTGTCCAGCATGGCCTTGAGCACTGTCAGGGATGGGGCAGCCACAGCTTCCCTGGGCACCCTGTGCCAGCGCCTCAGCACCCTCACAGGGAAGAGCTTCTGCCTAAGAGCTCATCTCAGTCTCCCCTCTGGCAAGTTAAAGCCATTTCCCATTGGCCTGTCAAGGACGTTGCTCTTTCTCAAAGGAATGAGAAGTATCAGCTCTTTTTCCCTTGGAATCAATGCCTGAACAACTCCATTTCAGCCTTCCTTATACGAATAGGGCTTGGAGTAACCTGGTGTAGAGAAAGGTGTCCAGACAGGTTGGAACTGGATGAGCTTTAAGGTCCCTTCCAACCCAAACCCTTCTGTGATTCTATGAATAAAGCATCCCAAATAGTACAGATACACATAAAAAGAATGCTAGGCAGATGGCAAAAGATTTAGATGTGGGAATCTATCAGAGATTGTGCCCTTAGCTCAAGGTATCATCATGTAGGAGCCTGACCTGGCCTAACACAATGAGATGGTGAGGAATGACAGCACAGCTCCTCGTACCTTTCATTGACTCTAATGGAGAGCCTGTTGCAGAGCTTATGCACGTACTGAGAAAAATGCTCCACAAGACACATATCATAGGAAGTCATCTGGATGTTGATATCTCCATACTCATAATCTGTCCCAGCATTTATCTCTTTCATCTGCACTCTGTCCTTTCTTTTCTTTGGAACCTGTATTTAATAAAGAGAACACAGAAAGCTTTTTGGAACAAAGCTGGAAATAAACCCATTACCTTTTGCCCACACAGGAGACCATCTACAGCTCTCTCTTCTGACAAAGGTTTGCTGAGCTGTGTTGAGTATCTCACAGCCCATCTGTGCTCACTCTCCCTGACTATGAAACTGGGATGACATTCTGTGAACAGATGTTCTCAAGTTGAACAGTTCAGTTTTTGGATGGCAGAGCTACAGAAGTCACACAGAAAATACATGCACACCATGATTCATTTCTTCCAGAAGAAGACAAAAAGGGAGGAGAAAGACTGCTTTTTATTTCAGCTCCTGCCTTCAAGGCAGCTGTTTTAGTGAGTTGTTGGTTCCTCCTTCCATAAAAACTGTCATCTTTCCAAATCTAAGGGAATGTAGAAAGTTTAAATGCACATAAAACCTGCTGACAACATTCTGCAATGATCTGAAGTTGGGGGGGGTCTAAAATCAGCATCAGGAAGAGATTCCTCCCTCCCAAAACTATTCATTAACTTAAGTAAGAATGTACTGGACAAGGTATTTATGTACTGGGAAGGATTTATGCAGTGTTGTGAGTGGGTGGGACTTAACACTCTTTACCAAGAAGCAGTAAACAATTACATTATTCCTTTTCCATATGATTCATCAGCCACAGAATTAATAATCCCAACACTTCTATCAGGCTCTATCAAGATGCCTCAGCTGGAAGCAAGCACAGCTGGGGAGTTTTATACCTACCTCTTTAGGGAGCAGGTATTTGAACCTCCCAATGCCATGTGTAGGACGGGACCTGTAGTGTCTGTGGCAACTCAGGAGTGCATCACCTTAAACCCAAAGCAGAACAAACATGTTTCCAGCTCTTCTTTTAACATATACAAGTGCTTTGAGATCCCCAAATCCTCACTGGGGCAAGAATTCATCCTCAGTTCCTTGACAAAGGCAAAGCCAAGCCAAATACTCTATGATTCTATTCTATGATTCTAAAGCTCCAGGTGATCTCTGCCCCAGACAAGCCTGTTACAATTCACACTTGGTTACAGTGAGAAACAAATAAGGAAGAGATTAAAAGTGATTCATTTCCCAGGTGAATTCTCAGGCAAATAAAAGACTTGTCAGCACCAGTGGATGGGGAGGATGCTGATGAATGTTGCATCTGTCTCCTCTTCCATGACAGCAGTGCTGCCACCACGATGGATCTGAGCCCCACTTCATTTTCCATCCAGTCCTGTTCAAATATACATGTGCTAGGAAGCCAAATCAGAATTGCATCAGCTTTTATTTATCCTTCCTTCTCCAGGGTAAAATGAGGCCCTCAATAACCCTCATTTTAATAAAAGCAGCTCAGAACAGCAAAGAGAAACCGAACACCAAGGATTTAAGCCACTCAGTTACTCTTTGCCTCTGCATCAAAAACAAATTCTACTTCAAATTGTGACAGCAGACTCCACCAGCTCAACAAATGTTACAGTCACGAGGGTCTAAGTCAGTTCCTGAGTAGTAATAGAGTGAAAAGCATCTGCCTGGTGTCACTCTATACAGTGTAACACCATGACTAGGACCCTGCTTAGCCAAAAACAGGGAAACAGAAGGTTAGGAAAACAGGTAGGGAAGTGGAAGAGCAGCTGCTCAGTGCAAAATTAGCTTAAAAAGAATCAAAAAGGGACACAAACTCTCTAATATGTCATAATTATTTTGCGTAAATGAGGCTTTTCCTTGTGTTGGATTAATAAGAGGCCTTACCTGCAGCACACAGATGGCTTTCTCTGGGTGTTGCTGCTCTGTAGGAAACAAGATAATGATTAAAAGCTCTACTTTCACCTACCAGATGTGGAAACACATCTGGGCAATCCTTGAACAAAGGCTTCCACCCCTAGGCCTCCCTCAGACACAGAGAGATCCCATTAGCAATAGGACTTGCTCTTCTGCACATCCAACAGCCCTTTCTGGTCCCAGACATCAGCTCAAAGTCCCCCCTCCATAACTAAAAGATTCTCCTTGGCAAAAAAGTACCTTTCTTGTCATGTGTGTTTTGTGGCAATGCCAGTGGAAGTGACTGTTTTAATGCCTTACACTGTGTTTTACTTGATAGGTTTAATTTCAGATCACTCACCTGCTGAGTGCAAACACTTGCTTTAGCAATGCTCCCTTCTTCAAGCACAGCACCTGCAATGAGGCCTACAGTTAAAATCACAGAATCCCAGCCTGGTTTGGGTTGGAAGGGGCCTTAAAGCTCCTCCAGCTCCCACCCCTGCCACAGGCAGGGACCCCTGCCACTAGAGCAGCTTGCTCCAAGCCCCTGTGTCCAACCTGGCCTTGAACACTGCCAGGGATGGGGCAGCCACAGCTTCCTTGGGCAGCCTGTTAGAGTGCAAACAGTACAGCAGATACCCAGTGAGTTTTCACCACCACTTCCCAGAACACACCCATTGAAATGGCACTGGAGACCCTCTGAACGTACCAATAACCCTCCCAGTCTCTCCAAAGCCTCCAGCTACCACTGCTGCCAAGAACACAGCTATAACACACAGATGACGGCATCCTGGCCTGGATCAGCACCAGTGCAGCAGCAGGGCCAGGGCAGGGATTGTGCCCCTGCACTGGGCACTGGTGAGGCTGCACCTTGAATCCTGGGTTCAGCTCTGGGCCCCTCACAACCAGAGAGACATTGAGGTGCTGGAGGGGGCCAGAGAAGGGCAGCGGAGCTGGTGCAGGGCCTGGAGCCCAAGTGTGATGGGGAAGGGCTGAGGGAGCTGGGGGGTTCAGTGTGGAGAAGAGAAGGCTCAGGGGGGACCTGATGGCTGCCTACAAGTGCCTGAGAGGAGGATGGAGCCAGGAGGGGCTGGGCTCTGCTCCCAAGGAACAAGGGATGGGACACTTGTCTTTTCCAACCTGTTCTAGTTGATTCCATGACTCTATGACTGTGTTAACCTTCTCAGGCACCCCCTTCACTTTAGTTTGGGATGCAACACACTGCAGAAGGAGGCTCTCCTCCCCTTGCTTACAGACCACATTCATCACTCACACCATCCCACCACCGCCAGGTTATGCCAGCCACACAAATAACCCTCAGGCTTGTTCCAGCTCTGCATGGATGGAAGGAAACAGCTCATCCATCACCAAGGCAGAGCCCTGCTGTCACCACAACCCTGGCAGGCAGAGCTGCACCAAGCCAGCCAGGCTGGGTTGATTATTGCCAATGTGAGCAGAGGGAGAGGCAGGACCAGGGATGCGCCCTGGGTACCTGAGGAGGAAAGAGGGGTGCTGGGGGGGGAAATCTCTGCCCCCGGCCCAGGCACACAGGGGTAAGCAACAAGGGCACTAACTCAGGGTCAGGCCTGTGTCCTCCCAGGAGACACAACACCCCAATTCCCTTCACATGAGGAAGGGGTCTTGGAGTTCCACTCCTTTCACGTCTTAAAAGGGGCTTATAACAAAAAGGGTGACTTTTAGCAGGGCTTGTGCAATAGGACGGGGGGGGGGTGGGTGGTTTTAAACTAAAAGAGGGAAATTCAGGCTGAATGTGAGGAAAAACTCCTTTACACCGAGGGTGCTGAGGCACTGGCACAGGGTGCCCAGAGAAGCTGTGGCTGCTCCATCCCTGGCAGTGTTCAAGGCCAGGTTGGACACAGGGGCTTGGAGCAAGCTGCTCTATGGAAGGGGTCCCTGCCCGTGGCAGGGGTTGGAGCTGGAGGAGCTTTAAGGCCCCTTCCAACCCGAACCATTCCATGATTCTATGACAAGCCCAGCCCCAGGGCCGGGCCTTTCCCTCCTCCTCAGCAAGGGCTCGTCCTGTCCCTCCTGTCCCCAGAACCAGGCCTGTCCCCTCCCGTCCTGCCCCGGTACCGGTCCCCCACCGCCGGTCGCAGCCCACAGGTACCTTCGGCAGCGCCGCGCTCATCCCTGCGCCTGGGACGAGGCCCTCAAGGTCCCCGCGGCTCCCTCCCCTCGTTCCCCCCAGCAGGAGCGATAACCCTGGGACACCCGCGCTAGCGGCAGCCGCCGGTGTCCGGAAGGACCGGGGGGAGAGGGCCTGAGGGGACCGGTAATGGCGGACACCTCGGCCCCACCGGGGCCGCGCTCCGCCCGCTCCTCGCACGCTGATTGGCTCTCCGCGGCGGCCATGTTGAGTGTGGCCTGGCCGGACCCGCCCCAGCGCGGCGCGGCGGCCATGTTGAGTGTGGCATCGCGGCCGCCATGTTAGCGCCGTGAGGGAGCGCCGTGAGGGGCGGCGGGGATGGAGGTGCCCGGGGCCTGTCAGGGCGGGCGGGCCGGGGCCGAGCAGGCTCCAGGGCTCGGTGTCTGCGTTCATGAGCAGCTCACGGTGTCCGTGTTGTCTGTGGGGTGCAGGCTCCGCAGGACCCGCCTTCAGTGTGGTGGCAGCCGCAGGGCTGGGCTGGGTGTGCTGGGCCGGAGCGGGGACAGAGGATTTGGTGTTAAACTGGCCTGGTTTGGCTCTGGTATGGGCACCGCAAAGGGGGGTTGGGGTCTTTTTTCCCTGGAAGGAGAAGGGCTGGACCTTACCCTGCGCTCAACAGCGGTACCATGGCCCAGGTTCGGTTGTGTGTGTGACAATGGAGGTGAGAGCACGAGGTGCTCGGTCCCCATGCAGGCACGCTTTTGGCTTGTGAGGGAAGGAGAAACTCCTGTTTCCTCAGCAGGCTGAGGGCAGAGTGAATCCCACCTCAGAGCCACTGCCTGTATCCCAGCCGCTGGCTGGAGGCGCTTCCTGGGATTTGAAACAGGAAGGCTGTAGGGGACATCCCTGATGGGCAGTGTGCATTTCCCAGTGGAAGAGGAGAGGGAATGGGTGATGTGTGGCTCCGTGCACTCCAAAGCTGACAGTCTGGAGCTAGCTTCAAACATCCCATTGCAAACTGCTTCCTCCTGTCCCAGGCACACTCCTTCACCTGAATCATGGAATCAGTGAGGTGGGAAAAGACCTTCAGGATCATCCAGTCCAACCATTCCCAGCCCTGCCAAGGCCACCACTGCCCCATGGCACTGAGGCCTCGTCTCCATGGGGTGCGAACCCTTGCAGGGCCGGTGCCTGCAGCCCTGCCCTGGGCAGCCTGTTCCAATGCCTGAGCACCCTCTGGGGCAGGAATTGTTCCTCAGCTCCATCTAAACCTGCCCTGGTGCAGCTTGAGGTCGGTTCCTCTTGTCCCATCCCTTGTTCCTTGGGAGCAGAGCCCAGCCCCTCCTGGCTCCATCCTCCTCTCAGGCACTTGTAGGCAGCCATCAGGTCCCCCCTGAGCCTTCTCCCCACTGAACCCCCAAGGTCCCTCAGCCCTTCCCCATCACACTTGGGCTCCAGGCCCTGCACCAGCTCTGCTGCCCTTCTCTGGCCCTGCTCCAGCACCTCAATGTCTCTCTGGTTGTGAGGGGCCCAGAACTGAACACAGGATCCGAGCTGCAGCCTCACCAGTGCCCAGTCTCAGGTCACCTCCTGTGCTCTTCCCCAGTCCCTTCTCTCCTGGCTGGCCCTGATTTCCCCTTTCTTGACAGCAGAGCCTCCTGCCTGCTTCCCTGCAGAAGATAGAAGGCAGACATCAATATCTTAGTGCTCTCCATCCTGTGCAGCAGCAGCCTGGCAGCTGGATTTCAGGTCAGGATTTAGCTCTGCTGACTGATCACTGCCCCGATTGCTTTTGGCTGGAGCTGTCGGGGTCTGTCATAGACTTTCTGCCTTTATCTCCAGTTCATCTGCGTTCACTGATGTGGCAAGAGTCTGCTGCAAACCAGGCTCATGCATTCGATTCGAGCTCTACTCTGTCAGGCCTTGTCCTGCTCTGACACACACCTGATACCCCACGTATTCATCTTCACTGTGATCTGGTGCATGGAGGGGTGAGAAGGAACAAGGGAGGACAAGGTCTGCCCTAATGAAGAGCATGGATGGACTCAGTGCCGTGCACGGGGCTGTGCTGTCTCCTCCACCCGCTCAGGTATGGAGGGAGCAGAGAGGATCTGCCCAACCTTTGCTCTCTCCTCCACCCTTATCAAGGCCATGGGCTCCCAGCTGTGTTCTTGTGGAGCTCCCTGGACATGACAGAACTGCCTATGTGGAAGGGACGTTGTCCTGCCCTTTGAGCCCCAGCCAGGGCCGCCCTGCAGTGACGCTGGGTTGGTGACTCCAGGCTCTTCAAGCAAGGAGCTCTGGGGGAGGCTGAGCTGGGTTGAGGCCAGCATTCCTGGACCAATAAAGCTGGGCTTCTCCTCCCATGAACTTTGAATTCCTGAAGGAAATGCGGAGCTTGAGGAGAGGCTGCTGTGACTGGAGGGGGATTGGCTGGTGCTGTGTTTGTGGGAGGAGACCCTGATGGGCACAGCAATTAAGAGGGTGTCATGCTGATGATGACCTCTTGTTCCAGGACCACCCCTTGAATCCTGTGTTCAGCTCTGGGCCCCTCACTGCAAGAGAGACATTGAGGAGCTGGAGCGGGGCCAGAGAAGGGCAGCGGAGCTGGAGCAGGGCTGGAGCCCAAGTGTGATGGGGAAAGGCTGAGGGAGCTGGGGGGTTCAGTGTGGAGAAGAGAAGGCTCAGGGGGGACCTGATGGCTGCCTACAAGTGCCTGAGAGGAGGATGGAGCCAGGAGGGGCTGGGCTCTGCTCCCAAGGAACAAGGGATGGGACAAGAGGAACCGGCCTCAAGCTGCACCAGGGCAGGTTTAGATGGAGCTGAGGAACAATTCCTGCCCCAGAGGGTGCTCAGGCATTGGAACAGGCTGCCCAGGGCAGGGCTGCAGGCACCAGCCCTGCAAGTGTTCACACCCGGAGACGAGGCCTCAGTGCCGTGGGGCAGTGGTGGCCTTGACAGGGCTGGGAACGGTTGGACTGGGTGAGCTTAAAGGGCTTTTCCAACCTGGTTGATTCTGTGATTCTATGACCTCAGACTCTCTGTGCTTATGGATGGGGCTGCACCCCCTAAGTCCATCTGCCCCCCCCCAGGGACTCATCACACAAAATGTGGCTGAGGAGGGAGCATTGCCCGAGGCTGAGTTTGGGGTAGAGCAGTCACAAATTGGGCTAGAGCAGTATCCCTCTCCCAGTGACCATCATTGTCCTACATATCTCAGTGAGAAACGAGTCTGTCTTCCGTGCCGAGTTTCTCCATCATCTATCATAGATGGGCACATTTTAAGGCCAAAAAGGTTTGTTAAATCATGTAATTCAGTCTCCTGCATGCCTCAGCTATAGATTTCCGCTGCACGGAAGCAGATCACTCCTGCTTTGATGAAAGCAGCTTTCTCATAAAGGCTCCTTCTCTTGATTTTCCCTGGATACAAAGATAGCGCTGCTCTTGGCAGCTTGTTCTGGTGGCTGAGCACCTTCTCTGTTAAAAACCATGGACCTCATTTCCAGCCTGAATGCGCCTCAGCTCCCGGATCTGCCTTTCTTTGATTAATGAATCACTTCACAGCCAGGTAACCGCAGCCCTCTTTGCAGGAGCACAACCTCCTTCTTCGTGACATTTAAAAAAGCAAAGGTGTTGCTTTGTTGCTTCCCCCCTCAGCTGCAGAAACCCAAAGCTCCCCTTTTCTGTACGCTAATTATAACTGAAATAGAACCGTGGAGCTCTTCTTCCTTCTCCAGGCTCCTGCAGCCTGGCCTCGCTGGAGGGATTATTTCATCCATCCTCTTCTGCTTCGCTGCAGATCTCTCCCTGTCACGTAGCTGGATGTGCCTGTACAGCACAAGTGCTGGCAGAGGTGATGCTTGAGTGGTTTGTGACTGATGCAGAGGCTGTTGCAGGCTTCTTGCCTCTGCTCAATCCACTTTCTTTGGCACTGGAGGAGCAAAGCTGTCCTAGGAGACTTGAGATCCAGCACCTGAAAGTCTCTCCTTCTTTATGGACTGGTTTAATTACAAAACCAGACAAAAAGTGTTTAAAAACACTTTGGAAGAAAACCTCTGATGTTTGTCTCCTTTTCTACCTTCTGCAGAGCTTCTTAGGACCATGCCAAAGGCCACCAGGAGTCAGCAGGATGATATCCTCTGCCTCCAGCAAGCAGAGCCAGGTCCCTCAATTGCTTTATCTTGAAAGCCACATCCATCTTCCCTGCCAGCCCCTTGGGCTGAAACCTCTTTGGCAGGCAACGCAGAAGTGTTTCCTTCTCCCCATGCGAAGAGATGCTGAGCCTGAGCTGAGCTTTTGTGATAAGAATACTTGTTAGAGCCAAGACTTCTCCCTGGTAGAGAGCCTGTATTTTCCCTGGGATCAGCAGGAAAGATCCCTCAAATCCATACTGACACCACATGGACAAGATGATTCTGCCCCTCTGCTGTGCTCTGGTGAGAACCCCCCCTGCAGTCCTGATAAAGCTCTGGGGCAGGAACACAAGAGGGACGTGGAGCTGTTGGAGCGAGGCCAGAGGAGGCCATGGAGCTGCTGCGAGGGCTGGAGCAGCTCTGCTCTGGAGCCAGGCTGAGAGAGCTGGGCTGGGGCAGCCTGGAGAAGAGAAGGCTCCTGAAGGGGAGACCTGAGAGCAGCTCCAGTGCCTGAAGGGGCTGCAGGAAAGCTGGAGAGGGGCTTGGGACAAGGGCCTGTAGGGCCAGGCCAAGGGGAATGGCTTTAACCTGCCCGAGGGGAGACTGAGCTGAGCTCTTAGGCAGAAGCTCTTCCCTGTGAGGGTGCTGAGGCGCTGGCACAGGATGCCCAGAGAAGCTGTGGCTGCCCCATCCCTGGCAGTGTTCAAGGCCAGGTTGGACCCAGGGGCTTGGAGCAAGCTGCTCCAGTGGAAGGGGTCCCTGCCCATGGCAGGGGGTTGGAACTGGAGGAGCTTTAAGGTCTCTTCCAGCCCCACAGGCCCTGATGAAAAGTCTCTCCAGCTGCTCTGAGGTCTCCAGGCAGCTTCTCTTCTCCAGGCTGAACAGCCCCAATTTTATGCCTTCCTACCGGGGGTGCTCCAGCCCCATGGGAGCTGCACATACTGCGGGCAGAGCGTGTGCATCTGCCTTTCCCCGCAGACATCCGCGCTCCCCTCCGGCAGCTCAGCGGTTTCAGGGAGCAGGATTTCACCCCAGCACCCATCACACCCCAGCACCCATCGTTAGGCTCCAGAGTGATCGCACCCTCGGCTCAGACGCAGCGGGCGGCAAACCCCGCCCTTTCCCCCCCACCCTCCCTCCCGTAGCTCCGCCCCTTTCGCTATGATTGGTCCGCTGCGCTGCGGTGGGCGTGGCTCGGGGGCACGCAGCGCTACGTGCCTGGCGAGAGGCGGGGCCGCGGCGTGAGGCGTGGGGGGGAAGGAGCTCGGCCCTGAGGGGAGCGGCGGAGTCCGTTGTGGTTCAACCCCGGCCTTAGCTCACGGCGCCGGGGCTCCGCGCCCCTCCGCAGCCCCGCACCGCAGCCTTCACCGGGGAACGGGGTGAGGCGGCGGAAAGCTCAGCGACTGAGAGCGGTTCGCGGGTCCCGCCGCGGGGAGCGGAGCGAGCGCGGGGCGGCGGTGGAGGCTCCTCCATCATGTCGGCGGGCGGGGACTTCGGCAACCCGCTGCGGAAATTCAAGCTGGTGTTCCTGGGCGAGCAGAGCGGTGAGTCACCGCCCGGCACGGCTCGGGCCGGGTCTCCGCACACCTCTCGTCCACCCCCTTCGACCGCCGCGACGGACCCACCCTTGGGGGAGCTGGGGTAGCGCCTGAAGGAGACCCCCCTCCTCCTCACCCTCCTGAGGGGGTGGCTCTGCCGTAACCCCACTTTATGAGGGGAAAAGGGGGGTGGCTGTGTCGTTTATGAGGGAAAAGGGGGGCTCCCGGCCGCTCTCCGCCGCTTTCCGTGTGGTGGCGGGGCTGTCGTGGGGCGTTCCGCTCCCCCTCGCAGCGCTGCGCTGCCCGGTGGCCAGTGCCCCTGGGGTGGCAGGGAGAGATCGAGCTGTGGTTTAAAGTAAAAGCACCCCGAAATGCACCGCCACGTCTCCAGAAACAGCTGCTGATTCATTTAATCCCAGCTCGTCTGGGTTTATTTTTGGGGGTAGGAGTCTCAATTCCTGCTTTTTTTTTTTTCCCCGCGTGAATACAGCATTTTTCGTATGTGAAGTTATGGCTTGGCGAAGCACCGCGTGAAATACTGAATTCAGCGGATGAGGTTTTCTTCATCCTGGCTTTTCAATTAGAAATAACAACAAAACCCGAGCGGTTTCTCCTCCTCCCTCAGCACAAGGCCTCTCTCTTCGGTTCTGCATTTCAAACCTTTCACCCTGGAGAGTTTCCTGAGGGAAGAATAGCTCGTTTGTCAGATGCTTTGTGTAATCCTGCCCAGATCCTGAGCGATCTTTGACATAATGAGTAGGTGCCGAATACTGCCTGTCTCAGGGTGGGGTATTTGCTCCCTCAGCTACCTTTGGTCTCTGTGTGGTTGGAGATGATGAAATGCTAGTCTATTTTTCCTTCTCCCCTAAATGACTTCTCTCTTGGTGTTTCTGTACTCATCTAGAGAGGAGCTTAGTGATAAGGCTGTTATTAAAATTATTTACCTATCTATTGGTTGTTCCTTTCATTGGTTTTATTTGACTTCATTTTATTTCTGCGGTTGGAACAGCTCCTTTTCATATTATGGATTCAGAGAGCGCAAGTTCAACTTGGATATCTTGGAGATATATATATATTCCTTGGCTACGTCACCTTATCTGCTTGGTGAGATGCTGTTTGGCCAGCCATTTTATGAGGGTTTTGGAAGAGGGGCATGTGTAGGAGATGCTGCTTGGTTTTATTTTATCCCGAAGGCATTCAGTAATAAGTATTACCAATGCATTTGCAAAATGCTTGGCTTGTTTTACTCTATTCCTGAGCTTTGATTTCATGAAGTTTTTCAGATTACCTCCATGGAAGGCTGTAGCACTTGGTACAGATCTTAAACCTCAGCATCTCATAGTTTACACGTGTCTATCTGTTCTAGCAGACATAACATCAGATATCTGCTTCCTCCAAGTCTTTGTGTTTGGGTTATTTTGCCCTCTTGGCTAAACATCCGTGTTTATACTGGAAGGTTTGAAGTAATTCTGTTCATAGCATCAAATCTGGGGTGGGGAGAAGGGGTTTTATGGCTATAGCAGAGCAAAATGCTCCTAACTAAATACATATAGTGCTGCAACTGCTTTCTTGAGCATGGCTTGTGGAGGGGTTTGAGCTGATTTGAATGTGGCTGGTTAGGGCCCTGCTGGCAGCTGCGGTGTGAGCTTCAGCCCTGCCTTTGTTTCAAACCCTGGGCGATGACTCCGTGCCTGAGCTGTGCTCAACGTGGTGATGCCGATGGCAGTGGCCATGCAGCCCATGGGTGCTGCAGCACGAGTGGGCTCTTGATTCCTGTCTCTGGTGGCGAAACAGCTTTCTTTCCCCCCTCTGAATTTGGCTCGAATTTCTTCAGATCTTGCTGTTATGATGTCATTCTCTGTTTTTTTTTTTTTTACTGTCCAGAGGGTGAATAGCTCCCATTACAAATGGCTCCTGGAAGAATAAATGCCCTCATAATGTTCTTCTGTATGATGGGGCTAATTCTCTGCTGCTGCAAAGGGAGTTTGAGTGATCTTTGCTTACACACAGCTCCCTTTGGCACTCTTTGTTTGGAAGGTTAAGGGAAATGTAGAAATAAGAGCTTTCAGAAAGGAGAAGATCTCTTTGTACAACTGTTGCACTGGATTGCTGCATTCGCTTCCTGTTTGGCTATAAGGTTGCCTGCCCTGTTGGAAGGCCCTAATTAAAGATGCCCTAGTGCTGCTGGTGGGGAGGCTGCTGCTTCATTTCCATTCAGGGACTTCACAATGACAAATGAAACGTTATGAAGGGCTCCGATGTTGATTTAGCTGCCTCAGCAACCAGAGCTGCTTAATCCCAGACCTTCTCTGCTGTTCCTTCAATAACCATGCGTGTGATGGCTAACAAATTCTTAACTGGAGTTGGTTACTATGCAGGCTCTTCCATGCAGTGGTGTGAGTGTCATTCCCTGGGAGATCTGGAAGCATCTCTAGGTGGTTTATTCCTGCAGGAAAGGGGGATTGCACAGAGGCTGCAGTGGCTGATTTTTGCTGGTATCCTCAGCCATATTGTGGGAGTTCAGTGCTGTATATACCGAGGCGTTCGTGCGGACTGCAGTGATCCTTCCTCATCGCCAGCTGCAGATTCTCTTTCCTATGCTAAGGTGCTGGTTATTTTTATTTAAAGCTCCTTCATTCCTTGCTCCCTCATCCCCCAGATCCTGTCTCCTGTGGCTGTTAACCTTGTTTGCCTGTTCTTTATTGCACCAACTCCTCGAATGCTCTGTGCTGCAGCTCTGGCCGTGGGTCCTGCCCATCCATGCTGGTCCATCGGTCCCAGTGGTGGGGTGTGTTGCCAAAATGACATCCCATCACTCAGGGCTCCTTTCAGGATTTACTGCAAGTCATTGCCTCTCCATAGCAGTCCAGTGGTTGTGTCCCCCATGCTCCTCCCCAGCCTAGCCTGGGTACTTGCCGCATGTACTGTGGATTCATCAGGAGCCTGCAACATAATCTGTGGCCAGCTGGAAGAAGCAGCTTCTCTTTCTTTCTCTTATTCCTTTCCTTGTAGTACAAGGATATAGCATTGGGTGGCTAGAAAGAAGGCAACTTCACTAGTGCTTACCTTAATTGAATTACTTTTCTCAATGATTGAAGATTATACAGACTTTAGCAGTTTAAAATATGCTAATCTTTACTCAAAAGGCAGAGAGAGCTCTGTGCTGAGGGATTACATAGAGCTATTGGGGGAGAAGTATTGCTTCTTGCTGCCTTTGATCTTGTTTTAGCAAGTGATTTTCATCACACCTAATGCCCCAAGTTGAAGAAATTCTGATTTCTGGGTCACATTAGTTAGTGGCCACATAACCTGTGTTGGGGTAGCTTGCAGTGCTAATGGTATATATTCATATCTTAATGACATTCTCAATTCTGTCTTGCATAGGAGCACCTGTACTTCTTAATACATTGATATGTTAGATGGAGTGGGCAGAACTGAATGCTGGGGCACTGCAACAGAAATATTCTTTCATCACGTGGGTTTATGCTGCAGTTTTTATTGGTGAGCGAGTCTGAAGGGCATTAATATGTACAGAAAGCAAAATAAGTCCCTGTTGTCTCTTTCTGGTGGCATTTCTGCATTGCATAAGATTTTAAAATTAGAATGAGTTTAACATTTGGGTTTTTTTTTAATCAGGAACTGAGATTTTCTTTTTAATATTGAAACCACTGATAAGCTCAATGTAATAACTTGGGAAATGTAACTGTTTGGAAACCACTAATGAACTTTACTGTTGTGTAATGATGTTGGTACATGCACTGCTGAGCAGCGTGGTGTGTCTTATTAGATAACTGGAGAGCTGCAGGTGGTTTGTAGGTAACATGAGGCTGGTGTAACACTGGTCACAGTCACATCCCTGTGCAACTTAAAACTCCCTTCTTAAGGAATTCTTGGCTTTATGAGCTCCAGAGAGCTATTGACCTGTCCTAGTGGTGGTTTAAAATCTTATCCCCTTATCTCCTGTTAATTTCCTAATCTCTTGGTTTCCCTGTGGCTGAGTCTTCAGATATTTGGGTTTATATTGGCCTGTGTGCATTTGCCACGAGTCACTGAACTTAATATTCTTGGGTACATCTGGAGGCTTGAATATGGGGGATGCATCCTGACAAAGAGGAAGTCAGGCAAGAAAGCCAGGAGGCCTGCATGAGGGAGCTGGGAGCTCCTGGACAAACTCCAGCACCAAAAGGAAGCCTGCAGAGGAAGACAGGACAGGTAGCCTGGAAGGAACACAGAGAAGCAGTCTGAGCAGACAGAGATCAGGTTAGCAAAGCTGAAGCCCATTGCTCCAATGACGCTGCCCAAGTCACAGAAGGCAAAGGCAGGGACTGGGAGAATAAAGAACCTTTGCTGTAGAAGATCTGGTTCAAGACCATCACAGGAACCTGAAGATGCACAAGATGATGGGACCTGATGAGGTGCATCCATGGGTTCTGTGGGAAGTGGCAGATGAAGTGACCAAGGCAATATCCATCATATTTGAGAAGCTGTGGCAGTCTGGAGAAGTTCCCGCTGACTGGAAAAGGGGAAATGTGACCCCCATGTTTAAAAAGGCAAAAAGGAAGATCCAGGAACTCCAGGCCAGTCAGTCTTACTTCAGTACCCAGCATGATTATGGAGCATGAGGAGCAGGTCGAGGGAGGGGATTCTCCCCCTCTGCTGTGCTCTGGGGGACTGCCCCCCCCCCCCAAGTCCTGATCCAGCTCTGGGGCAACAGCACAAGAGGGACATGGTCTAGTGGAAGGTGTCCCTGCTCTTGGCAGGGGGTTGGATCTAGGTGAGCTTTAAGGTTCCTTCCAACCCAAACTAGTCTGGGATTCCTCTTTTCTCCATCCCTGAAACAGCCCTTTCTGTAGTCATACATATCAAGCTTGGAGGAAGAAGAGTTAAATGTCTTGTGGTGACTGTTCTAGTGGTGCCTTTTCATCCCTTTCTAATTGTGGAAGCTTCTGAAGGAGTTAGATCTGTTCTTCAAAGGAAGAATGGCTGTGTCTTTCTGTACTTTTTCTGTGTTTCTTTGTATGTATGTGAGAAATAACTTGTGAACTTGGAAGGAAAGGGTCTTTTTACCCCTTGATTTAAAGGAGTGGGTTTTATATCTCCGGGTATGGGGGTGTTTGATGGTACTTGGCACATGATCCAGGTTCTATGAACGTGATGTCTAAGGCTTTTCCTGTAGCTGTAAGTGGGACTAACGGAAATAAAGGTGAGGAACCTTACCTAGACCAGAAGATGTAGCATTTGGAAATTAGAGTCAACAGTTGTCAACGTTCTTCTTGACCTCACTGATGGCTAAAATTTGTCTTCATCAGTTTGTGAGGAAGTAGCTCCCTTCCTATCTACCTGATAATTTAATTTGGGTGTTTAAAAGCATTGTGTTCATGCATGTGCAAATACCTGTTTGTATCCACTGCTGGTTAAAAACCCCTCACCAACAGACCAAACCAAGCAAACAAATACCCCCAGTGCTTTGAAACATGCCTCAATAAATGGAATTTTGTTGTTTCCATACAAACACCATCAGATTTTTCAAGACAACCTGTTAAACTCACCTGTAACCTGTGACAGCAGTTACCCTGTGAGAGATGAATGTGTCTGATGGGCTGTGGGAGCTCTGATCCATCTCTCCTGGTGTGCTGGGCTGCATCAAAAGGAGCATGAGCAGCAGGTTGAAGGAGGTGATTCTGCCCCTCTGCTCTGGTGAGACCCCACTTGCAGCACTGTGTGCAGTTCTGGTGTCCTCAGCATAAGAAGGACATGGAGCTGTTGGAGCAAGTCCAGAGGAGGCCACGAGGATGCTCAGGGGCTGGAGCAGCTCCTGTATGGAGCCAGGCTGAGAACACTGGGGCTGTTGAGCCTGGAGAAGAGAAGCTGTGTGGAGACCTCAGAGCAGCTTCCAGTGTGTGAAGGGGGGCTACAAGGATGCTGGGGAGGGACTCTTCATTAGGGACTGGAGTGATAGGACAAGGAGTGATGGGGTCAAACTGAAACAGGGGAAGTTCAGGCTGGAGATAAGGCAGAAGCTCTTCCCTGTGAGGGTGCTGAGGCGCTATCCCAGGGTGCCCAGAGAAGCTGTGGCTGCCCCATCCCTGGCAGTGTTCAAGGCCAGGTTGGACACAGGGGCTTGGAGTGGCCTGCTCTAGTGGAAGGCAGTTGGAACTGGATGAGCTTTAAGGTGCTTTTCAACCCAAACCTAAGAAGCATGAAGTAGGACAGAACTAAAAGCTGTGTATGAAAATTAACTGCTATAATCACAATGATGACAAGTTTGATGTATTAGTATAAATAATTTATGGATGTAGTCTAAATGAACAATCTCTCAGGAAGCAAACGCCAAAGTACAGACTGGGAAGGAAAGTAGAATATTCCAGGTCTGTTTTCTTGATTTATTTACTGAGCTTACACGAAGTTGAAAAGCCAAATGGGTTCTTTGTTCTCCTTCAACATAAAACAAATCCTTCTGGCTCTAATATATTGAAGGGCCCAGGGACAGCAAACAACGGACTCAATTACTTTATAGCTGCTGTTTTCTTTTTATGTTCAAAACATGATAGGTTTTGAAATATTTGAGTAATAATAACTGTGAAAAAAAGACTTTCTAATGTGTTTCAGTGGTATTTAACTCTTACCCAGATGCAGCCCAGGGCATCACCAGAAATGTTCATCTGGGAAGAAAATACTGGATGAAACTAGATATAAATTATTTTCATTGAAGAGTGGTGTATTTAATGGTTCAGTAAATTTGTGTGTTTACATATATTACAAGTAGATAATATCAAAGTTAGTGTAATGGCTACAGTAAGTGGCTGAGATCCTCTTGAGCTGGAAATGGCTTCTCATTGATAGTCAACGAGTAAAAATACCACCTTAAGGAAATAACCAACTGGAAATGGAAAGCAGCATCAAAATTGGGGCTTTTAGTGGAGAGTCTTCTCTGACGTTACACACAGCTCAGTGTGATTGTAAAATGCTACTAAAACTTCCCCCTGTTTGGCCCATGGAGCTGTTTCTAGTGTGTCACCAGGTTCTTGAGTCCTTTGCTTGCTTCTGCCTGCCTCCTGTGGAGTCTGCCAAGCAGAACCCAATCTTCACATTGGGAAGGAAGTCCCTGATCAGCTCTGCAGCACAATAGTGCCATTTATTTAATCTGACTTTTCAGAACAAGGGTGTAACTTTCCTTTCTTGTTCCCTGTGAGCACGTTGGTTCTGCTGGAATGCTGTAAATAGTGATGAGCCAGTGCTGCCTGAATCATGTAATTCCAGACTGGTTTCAGTTGAAGGGATGTTAAAGCTCCTCCAGTTCCAACCCCCTGCCACGGGCAGGGACACCTTCCACTAGAGCAGCTTGCTCCAAGCTCCTTCTTATCCCTACAGGCCCTTGTCCCAAGCCCCTCTCCAGCTTTCCTGCAGCCCCTTCAGGCACTGGAGCTGCTCTAAGGTCTCCCCTTCAGGAGCCTTCTCTTCTTCAGGCTGAACAAGCCCAGCTCTTCCAGGGCATACTTCCCAGTTCACTCTGGTTTGAAAAGACTTCTTGGACTCCTGGCATACTCCGTGTGAGGTGAACTGGTTTAGTTTGCGGTGTGCACAAGGGAACCTGAGGAATACACTGTGCGATGTCCTGAAGTTTTACTTTTAAAGTATTTTTACAAAGCCAGACACAAAATCCTTGAGACTCTTCATAGTGATGAGAGCCAGTTAAAGCCAGTATGTGCTCCAAAGTCGCTTGCCTTCTCTTAGGGCATTTTTCTCCAGGTTGTAGCTTCCTCCTTTAATCCCGTCGCAGAGACTGGAGCTGGATGCGTCTCAAACTGGGGATTCTGCAAGTGAATCCTGCTTGACCTTGGCCACTTTCACAAGTGCAGGTCCCTGCTAAGTGCAGGTACACACCAGTGTCACCAGTGGTAGTTGCTTCCATTTTAATGCAGGG
Organism: Pezoporus occidentalis; assembly: GCF_034315485.1. Classification (NCBI taxonomy): domain Eukaryota; kingdom Metazoa; phylum Chordata; class Aves; order Psittaciformes; family Psittacidae; genus Pezoporus; species Pezoporus occidentalis. The sequence goes on from NW_026915943.1 coordinate 36,400, forward strand.
AGTTGGGACATACTTTAAGAGCTTCCATGACTTGACTTGCTGCCAGTATCCCCTGGAGATGCCACAGAGCTATTCTGAGACTTGCAGGCTCGTAGTGTTCTCTCATCCAGACGTGTGTAGGTGTCATCAACACACAGGATTAAGGCTTTGCTTGAAATCTAAAGCGTAGTTGCTCAGAAGTGAAAGAATTGGGAAAGAAAGACCAGAGCAGTGCTGGTGAGGAGGTGGCTGCTTGTCTTCAGGCATGGCCAGAACTAGTGGAAGGGGCAGGTAAACCTGCTAATGAATGTTCTTAACTCTCACTTGGTCTCTTCTATCTCTTGAATTGTGACCACTTAAACCTTTGTGCTGTTAGCATTTCTGACTGCACAAATCATAGAATCATAGAATAATTAGGGTTGGAAAGGACCTTAAGATCATCCAGTTCCAACCCCCCTGCCGTGGGCAGGGACACCTTACGCTAAATCATATCACCCAAGGCCTCGTCCAACCTGGTCTTGAACACTTACCTTGCTAAGTGCTGTTTTGCAATGATTTGCTTCCAGGAGAGCAATCTGTGATTGCTGCAGTAAGAAAAACCTCCACTCCAGCCTTTCTGTAATGAATGCAGAGGCCAGTTTAGCCCATTCCTCTAAATGATTCCTACTCTGCTTCCTGTCCTTGCCTCTATCCAGGTTTGAGTTACAGCCAATTCATTTCTTAATGTTCTTGATCTGTGCAACACAAAGGGAAGGGAAATTAAACCTGGAATAGATGTGTAGCTATGAGAGGGGCCTTGGAGGGTGAAGTCTCTCTGGCAAAGCTCCAAGCAGGGGCTGATGGAAGATTGTCAAGGTTCCCATCAGTCTGATCCAATGCAAACTGACCCCCAATACAAGCGGATGTGGAGCTGCTGGAGTGAGTCCAGAGGAGGCCACGGAGCTGCTGTGAGAGCTGGAGCAGCTCTGCTCTGGAGCCAGGCTGAGAGAGCTGGGCTGGGTGAGCCTGGAGAAGAGAAGGCTCCTGAAGGGGAGACCTGAGAGCAGCTCCAGTGCCTGAAGGGGCTGCAGGAAAGCTGGAGAGGGGCTTGGGACAAGGGCCTGTAGGGCCAGGCCAAGGGGAATGGCTTTAACCTGCCCGAGGGGAGACTGAGCTGAGCTCTTAGGCAGAAGCTCTTCCCTGTGAGGGTGCTGAGGCGCTGGCACAGGGTGCCCAGAGAAGCTGTGGCTGCCCCATCCCTGGCAGTGTTCAAGGCCAGGTTGGACACAGGGGCTTGGAGCAAGCTGCTCCAGTGGAAGGGGTCCCTGCCTGTGGCAGGGGTTGGAGCTGGAGGAGCTTTAAGGTCCCTTCCAACCCAGACCATTCCATGATTCCGTTTCTGCCTGAGGGCCTAAACAGCTGGTGCTGAAGTCTGGACAAGTGAATTCCTGCTAGGAGGTTGGGAGCTCAGCTCTGCAGATGCTCTGAAGCTGCCTGTGCAGACACGGGCAGGCAGTGTTGTGTCAGTCTGAGCTCAGACGCGTTTCTCTGCAGCGTGTGGGGTCGGGCACTTCATTGGTTTTAATGAAGATGTTGTCTTCTCTGGGGGTAGGAAATACTCATTACTGACTGTCCTCTTCTGCTGGCACTGAGATGCCTGTGAGCAGCCTACTTGTCAGTGCCGGGAGGGGATTTTTAATAGCCTGAGCAGAGGAATCTGAGCTCGATGGGTGACTGAATCATCAGTGGATGTCTGAGGTGGTGGGGGAGATGGAGAGAACACAATTTATTGTAAGTGCTGGGAGCAAAAGCACAGTGTGCACACAGAGGTCAGTAAATCTTGGAAGAGAGCAGCGTGAGCTCAGGACCAGAGGAGAGGACATCCCATTGGAAATGCAGGTAAATGGAGAAAGCTTCCTTCTGGAATAGCAGCTGAATCTGCAGGTATTGTTTCCTGCTGGATGCAGCAGGTATTGTGAGAGCCTGTGAGCAAGGCTTTGCTGTAGAACAGAATAATTGGCTGTGCTGCAGTGGCTTCTCTTTCAAAGAAGGTTCTGACCCTTCTTGCCTTCCCCAGGCAGCAGAGCTTTGCTGCTTTATTTTTCATGGCTAGATTACCCGATTTTAGTGTTTTCTCCTGGTTTCAGCCTAATACGTTTGCTGCCGAAGCAGTTTCTTGTGTTGGGTCCTTGTCTCACTCAAAATGGCTGAAGAATCGCTTGTGTCTGTGTAAAAACCAGGCTGGCTTTAGTAAAGCTGAGCTGCTGCTGCATCTTTGGGTAAAGCTGGGAGTGAAGGTTTCAGCACAGCAGCTGAACACAGCTGGAGGAGGCTCAGGATGGCTGGAGACAGTTTGGGTTTGGTGTCATCTTCTGGAAATCCAAGATTCCTTTTACCTCCCTGTCCTCGGAATGTCTCACACAGGTTTTCACAGGGTGGGCCTCTTCCAGCCCTTTATTTCCACGCACCCACTGCATTAGGTTCTTGTAATTCCTTCTTAGCTTTCCAAGCTGCTGCTTAATATCAGTCCTTTATATGGAATCATAGCATCTCAGACTGGTTTGGGTTGGAAAAGAACTTAACACTTCTCCAGCTCCAACCCCTGCCATGGGCAGGGACCCCTTCCACTGGAGCAGCTTGCTCCAAGCCCCTGTGTCCAAGCTGACCTTGAACACTGCCAGGGATGGGGCAGCCACAGCTTCTCTGGGCACCCTGTGCCAGCGCCTCAGCACCCTCCCAGGGAAGAGCTTCTGCCTTAAGATCTAACCTGAATCTCCTCTGTTTCAGTTTGAACCCATTCTCCCCTGTCCTGTGATTGTACTCGCTGATGAAGAGTCCCTCTCCAGCCTTGTAGACCCCCTTCAGATACTGGAAGGCTGCTTTTAAGGTCTCCGTGCAGCCTTTTATATATATGCAAGCTGTAATTTTGTCCCTGTTCTTTCTCTTCTCCCAGTTTTTCCATTTCTTTTCTGTAGTTATTTTTTGCCTTTTCCTTTATCCACTATCATACCCTTAACTTTTGGGACCACAGTTCTTTTCTACTTTATTTTTAGTTCCTCTGAAACCTCCTTTTTACTTGGAGAAGGGAATGGGTTGTCCCTAAACCTGCCATAAACAGCAGCAGATCAAAAGCTTGTGTCCCATAAAACTCAACCTCTGCCTGGCTGCTGCAGTGTAATAGCAACTGGAATAAAGCTTTTTCAGTGAAAAGTTGCATCCTTTTAATATCATGATTCCAAAATTCCCTCCCTCTCCCCATGTTCAGGAGTCAAGGGGCTGATCTGTTGCCTCTATCTGTAGGCTTGCTGGACTCTCACAGCAGTTGGTTCACAGTTAAATACAGTCTTGGCCTTAGGAATTGTTTTCACTGGAAGACAGATGGATTTGCTCCCCTACCCCCAAAAAAATCCTATTAAACTCCAGGATATGTTGAAGTAAAGCCTTCTCTTCTCCAGGCTGACCCAGCCCAGCTCTCTCAGCCTGGCTCCAGAGCAGAGCTGCTCCAGCCCTTGCACCATGTCCATGGCCTCCTCTAGACTCACTCCAACAGCTCCACGTCCTTCTTGTGCTCTGGATCAGGACTGGATCCCCTCCCTGAGCTGCTGCTCACGCTCTGGGGATTGGGAATGTTGAGGAGAGGTTGTCCTACATGGAACATTCTGAAGTTTGAAAACAGCTCCGTGCTTTTTTCTCCCTATGTGATGATGCTTAAATCCTTGCCTAAAATGCCTGGCTCGAGAATCTGCTTTTACACTGCATCCCTGTGCTGCTTTCATTTCACCAGATCATTCCCCACTGCCGCCATCAGCTGCACAGTGGAAGATGACGGCAACCAGGTGTCATGTAGTATTTACTTGACTTGGTGGCAGCTCTTTTATGCATCTTAATGGCAAACAGATGTGACCTTCTGTGTCTGGTAGTTGTGTTCGAGGTCCTTGAAGAGCCCTGTGGTGCACTTAATGCTGCTTTGTAGGTGTGTGACAGCCTGAAGAGCCCAAATTGCCTTCTGTGCACATTTATACAAGGAGTTGCTCAAGTTAGAACCAAGTCTTTTCTGTGTGTCTTGGAAAGTAAATATTATAGTTAAATAGGAACTTCACTCATGTATATCCTTAGAGCCCTAATATGATGGGAGCATTCTTCTGGAACGTACTGCTGGAGGAGAATATCCATTTCAAGATACTGTATCCCAGCTGGAGTGTAGGTAATTGTCCTCTAAAGCATTTGGAACCAGATTCCTCTCTTCTAAAGGCTTTTTCTGTATTTAAATTCTTCTGGATGGGTATTAAAGCTTGGGTTTGCAGCCCCCTCAGGCTCCACGGCCTCTCTCTAAGGCATTTGTGAAATGCAAGTGGGAAAGAACAAGTTTGTGTTGTCAGTTTGACCTCAACTCCTTCCTGAGAGCTGTGTCTCAGATAGGAAGCGCTTAGAGGTCTGCACGTTGAAAGGCTGGAAGTTGTTGTGCTGGATTAACATCACTTGAGGTTGAAGTTCTTAATGTACAGTGCAGGTGGAGCAGGAGCATCAAGTGTCTGTGCTGGGGGTCTCTGTTCTGTTTCCCAGGAGGAAAGCTGGAGCAGCTCAGGAGTCATAGAACCTCAGCTTGGGAGGGACCTCAAGGATCATCTGATCCATCCTTTCTAGGCAAGGCATGACCCAGACTGGATGCCCAGCACCCTGTGCAGCCCCATCTTAACAGTGTCCAACATTGGGGAGTCACTGCTTCCCTGGGGAGATTATTCCAGTGTCTGGTTGTTCTCATTGGGAAAAATTTCCCTCGTGTCCAGTGGGAATCTCCTCAGGAATAACTTGTGCCCATCACCCCTCAGCTTTCCCATGGGACTCCTTGTCCAAACGGAGCCTCCATCTTCTTTGTAGCCAGCTTTTAAACACTGGCGCATGGATCAGGTCTCCCTGAGCCTTCTCTTCCCCAGCTGAGCAGTCCCAGCTCTCTCAGCCTTTCCTCACTGCTGCCCAGCCCTTGGAGCATCTTTGTGGCCCCTCTCTGGGTCCTCTCCACCCTGTCCACATCTTCTTTGTGGAGGAGCAGGGTTGGAAGGAGAAACATTTAGTGTGGTATTGGGACATACTGCTTGTAAATCCTTAAAGTAAGGTATTTGTAGCCATATGCTGCCTGGACTCATACAGGTGTCTGAGGAGACCAGAGCGTGCAGCTTCTCAAATCATGCTTTTCTTAAGTTCTGCATGCTTTTGGTTTCATGGTTGGTGGGTGGGTTTTGGTAACACACGTAGTTAGACATGTCCTCCCCTATTTTGATACCAGCTCTTTTCCTCCAAAGTTGCTGTGGAGTTGCATCATGCACACTAACCCAAGTGTCTTGTGCAGAGGATTGTGTGCACCTCTGGTTATTTCTGCACCAGTCCCCAGGCAATTCTCCTTGTCAACTTGGATCAGCAAATGCTGCCTCAAGTCATGCTGTGCTGTGTGGAAAGGTGAGCTTAATGCAAGTGTACACAATGTACTCTTACACGCTGCCCGCTCAGAAGCCAGACCTTAAATCAGGACTATTTTAAGACCTTTGTTCTGAAAAGGTTCCTGTATGTCATCGTGAAGAATGAGTTTAAGAGCTCTCATGGAAGCTTGTTCTGCACCTCTCGTGTGGAAAGAGTAAAGGTCAAGTCTTAGTCTTTCCAGAGCTGCCTTGAAGATGGGAATAAGGTGGAAGCACTGTGGAAGAAGATGTGTGGAGCTCTCTTTCTTCAGGCAGGACCAAGGTTACTACAGTGTGAGCTGGCAGGATGGGGCAGGTAGGTAGTAACACGAGGAGGGAGCAGGAGGAAGCATTTGCTTGTGGATGATGTGCTGGGGAAACATTAGGCAAAACTAAGCCTGTGAAGGATGGAGGGATGGGGAGCTGGTGGAAACCTCAAGCATTTGAAGGGGTCTCCTAAAGCTTCCCTGATTTGCTGCTTGAAAAGGCTGACACAGCAGTGCTGCTTGTGCTGTCAAGGGCAAAGCAGCTTTAGGAAGCAAGTGATGGCCCGTTTCAAGGACTTACATTTAGCCTGTGGCAGAGGGAGACGATGCCTGGATTCCCTGAGCTAGGTGATGACATATGCTGGTCTGCTTGCATTGGAATAACGTTTAGTGCTCTAAAGAATAGAATTCCTGAATATTTAGCTCCAGAAATATACTCTGGTGGCTGCCCATTTTCTCTCCTCCCTTCCATAGCTGTTCTCTGCCTGAGGATATCACCAGCTGAGTGTTATCCACAGCTATAGAATCTTGCATGTTGTGTACCATGTACTGTGAAGGAGGGATGTCTCCTGTGAGCCAGATTCCATCTATAGCATGAAGAGGGCTGGAGCAGCTCTGCTCTGCAGAGAGGCTACGAGCTTGGATGGGGCTTGGAGCAACCTGTCCTAGTGGAAGGTGTCCCTGCCCGTAGGACTGGTTGGGACTGGATGAGCTTTAAGGTCCCTCCATCCCAAACCAGGCTGGGATTTTATGATTCTAATCCTGTGCTCTGCAGTGCTGGGGACAGCTCTGGGCTCCTTCCCCTTTTGCAGCAGGAGCTCAGTGCAGAGCACTACTCGCACTTCATAGCACCACTCCATAAAGAGAGGATTCACACTTGCAATGTGGTATCTATGGCTTGATTACTTCTGCTTTGAGTATGTAGCATTTTACGTCTTCCAAGTCTTTTACAAGCTGATAATTGGGTATTTAAAACTAAAATACTGGGATGTAAAACCTGGATTTATGAATGATGAATTACTGAGGGTCTCCTGGTGGATTCTTGCTTGGTGCTGCACTTGTTTTTAAAGGGGCATCTGAATGGTGCAGCTTATGTGTAGTGTGTGCTTCAAAAGGTGAATTAATCCCCACAGGCTTTAACTGCCATCATATATAAAGTGAATATTAAGCTATCCTTGCATGACATTAATAAAGCTTAAATATTGGGCTTTAAAACTTGATAGCTTCAATTTTTTTTTTGTGTAAGAAGCAAGTGGACCATTAAAGCAGTTGAAATCTTAAGAACAAGCTCAACCAAGCCAGCACCAGTTAATATATAAACCTGCAGTTAAAATTAAAGGCAGAGTAAATATTTAAGAGAGCAAATTTCCCTTCTTTTGGCTTTATTCTATGAATCTACCTTAGAAACCATTGATTAGGCTGGAAGTGACTTGGTATTCAGTGTGTATTATGTGTCTCCATAGTAAAGTTACTGTTTCACCAAATACTTCATAGTGTAGCATTACAAGGAAGGGACCCAAAGCTCATCCAGTCCCAACCCCTGCCACGAGCAGGGACCCCTTCCACTGGAGCAGCTTGCTCCAAGCCCCTGTGTCCAAGCTGGCCTTGAGCACTGCGAGGGATGGGGCAGCCACAGCTTCTCTGGGCACCCTGTGCCAGCGCCTCAGCACCCTCACAGGGAAGAGCTTCTGCCTAAGAGCTCAGCTCATCTCCCCTCGGGCAGGTTAAAGCCATTCCCCTTGGCCTGGCCCTACAGGCCCTTGTCCCAAGCCCCTCTCTGGGTTTCCTGCAGCCCCTTTAGGCACTGGAGCTGCTCTCAGGTCTCTCCTTCAGGAGCCTTCTCTTCTCCAGGCTCACCCAGCCCAGCTCTCTCAGCCTGGCTCCAGAGCAGAGCTGCTCCAGCCCTCGCAGCATCACTGGGGCCTCCTCTGGCCTCGCTCCAACAGCTCCACGTCCCTCTTGTGCTGCTGCCCCAGAGCTGGCTCAGGACTGCAGGGGGTTCTCCCGTTCACACAGCAGAGGGGCAGGATCCCCTCCCTGACCTTGCTCACTCCTTTGGCTTGGGCAAAATTCCCGAGTCTCCTCATTCTTTTGCTTTCCTTATCTGGGTCGTACCAGTTCTTGGTCTTGTTACCTTGTCTTGGGTTTATTCTTCCTCCTCTTGCTACGTTGTCATTTGAGTGAAAGAAACCACATTGACCGCAGTGGTTTAGCACATGCAGTTCTGTTACTCCTCCTCCTGCTCTTGCCTGTTGTTGCAGGTGTGTACACACATATTTTGGTTTTACTGTCTTAGCTTTTTTGCTACAAGTCTTTCCAAGATTCTCATGCTCCCTGTCCGCAAGGAGATACTCCTACCTTGGTCTGGTACAGAGGTTAGAACACCATTTCTGGATTCCATGCCAGCTTCAGAGATGTCTGCCATTCAGAAATGGGCAGGGTTGTGTTGCTTTATCCCATAAGCACAACATTTCTCCCCTCCATAGAAAATCATGGGAGCTCTAAATGTGCCAGATGTTCTCCCTGACACAAAACTGGAAGTCCTCCTGCAGTGGCATTGTGCAGCTTCCCAGATGTTTGGTGTTACACCAGATGAACGAGACCAAACTTGCCTGCAGGTCCTCCTCTTGTGACATGAGTTGTGGCTCTGTTGTATTTAGAGACCTTAAAAACAGTGAAAACAGCTCTGGTTGTGTTATGTGGTTCACTTGGGCCTCCTCTGCAGACAACAAGTGGCATCATCTGCAGAACACAAGGCCTGTATATTGAAGTGAATTTTGATAGCTGTGCTTAAGAGGTAACATTTCTCTGCTCTTATTTTGCTGTCTCCACAGAGTAATCAAACTGTCATAGTTTATTTCCCTTAATTTGAATAGACTTGATCCTCCCTCCTCAGTTGTGAGTGGCTGACTCTTGTTCATTCTTGTCTCTAGGTTAGGGAATGTGGTGGAAAACCCCCAGCTTTTATATGACAGCTTTGCAATGTGCAGCCTAATTCTTTACACACCATACAGCTGTGAGAGTTGTGGAATGGAACCAGAGGAGTGACCCATGTTCAGTGTTCTATTTCTCCATGGCAGTGATGAGCAACTAGAACAAGACTTTTGCACTGTACTCTCATATTTCCCATTTCTGGGGAGGAAAAGTGAAGCAAATCACTGACAAACCCCACAAGAGTTAACAAAGCTGTTTATCAGCATGTGTATTTGTCACTGTTACAAGGCTTGGTGTGTGTACACCTTACCCATACAGTCATAATCAGTCATATTCCAAGGGAGGGGGTCCTGCCCTTCTGCTGTGTGAAGGGGAGACCCCCCCCTGCAGCCCTGATCCAGCTCTGGGGCAGCAGCACAAGAGGGACGTGGAGCTGTTGGAGCGAGGCCAGAGGAGGCCATGGAGATGCTGCGAGGGCTGGAACAGCTCTGCTCTGGAGCCAGGCTGAGAGAGCTGGGCTGGGTGAGCCTGGAGAAGAGAAGGCTCCTGAAGGGGAGACCTGAGAGCAGCTCCAGTGCCTGAAGGGGCTGCAGGAAAGCTGGAGAGGGGCTTGGGACAAGGGCCTGTAGGGCCAGGCCAAGGGGAATGGCTTTAACCTGCCTGAGGGGAGACTGAGCTGAGCTCTTAGGCAGAAGCTCTTCCCTGGGAGGGTGCTGAGGCGCTGGCACAGGGTGCCCAGAGAAGCTGTGGCTGCCCCATCCCTGGCAGTGTTCAAGGCCAGGTTGGACACAGGGGCTTGGAGCAAGCTGCTCTAGTGGAAGGGGTCCCTGGCCATGGCAGGGGTTGGAACTGGATGAGCTTTAAGCTCCCTTCGACCCAAACCAGGCTGAGATTCTATGGTGCTCTTCTACTTTTTCGACTATGCCAGTGCTTATTAGGCTTTACTGAATGGAGGGTTCCTGAATTTAAATCACTTTTGTTGTGTATTTGTCTCCACAAGTTTTCATTGGCTTGAGTGAACCTTTCATGTAACAAACACCAAAGGCAGCCTTGTCCAGCTCATGCGTAGGCTGTGCCTTCTCCTCTGAACTGCTACAGGCACTTAATGCTCAGTCTCATTATGAGGCTTAGTTTATTACTTGTAAATAGAGATGCCAAATTCCACACAAAACTTACTGTATCTTCCTCATACAGTAGAAAGCGTAGTACTAAATAAATTAGGATTGTAATATGTCTAAAAGAAGCAAACAGGCTAACATTGACTTTAAACAAAAGATTTAGACTAGAAAATACCTTTTTTCTGCCTCTTTCTTTTCCCTTTAAATACTGCCAGATTTCATATACCAGTAACAATTCTTTGCTTCTCTTGCTGGTCTTAAAATGCTTGGAGACAGCACAAAATACATGTGTATGGAGCTGAATGCTGAGATCAGTGGCACAGCAGGGCTTTTATCCATCATCCCTCAATATCTTGCTGTCATCAGGGAAACTAAATTACATATTTTCTCAGAGTGTGCCATTTGGATCTGGGTAGAATGGCTGCATGAAAGGTAGATCCTCTGGGAGAATTGTTCCTCTGCTTGTTAGAAGCAATTTCATGTCCATTTTCTGTCCCTAAGGAATGCACATGTGAGGTTGAACACAGGCTTCACGTTCCTCCTGAGTGCAGCACGTGATACTGGGTAGCAAAGGCAAGTGCTGCGGTGTCACGGAGGCTGAGGTGAGCTGAAGCAACATTTGGGGTGTGCTGCTTCAAAGCTGTCAGTGAGGATCATAATGAAGATCAGGATGAGGGTGTTCTGGCAGGTGTTGCACTGAAGGACACCAGGAGACCAGCCTTTTGTGTTCAGGACAGCCAGGCAGGCTCTCCTCTGACCTTGATAATGGAAGCTGTTAGCTTTTATACAATTCAGTTGTGCTCTTGATATTTCAGGCTATGCCTTGTAAGGCTGAGGAGGTTCTCAAATGTGTCCTGTTGGCTGAGAGTTGTCTGTTCCCTCCCTGCTATAGAAATGGTCTGTGAACAAGTGCTTGCAGGGGTCCTAAAATCAAGAGAGGGGCTCAACAGCCAGTTGTGAGGACAGTAGTTTTCATAGAATCCCAGAGTGGTTTGGGTTGAAGGGACCTTAAAGCTCATCCAGTTCCAACCCCTGCCATGAGCAGGGACCCCTTCCACTGGAGCAGCTTGCTCCAAGCCCCTGTGTCCAACCTGGCCTTGAACACTGCCAGGGATGGGGCAGCCACAGCTTCTCTGGGCACCCTGTGCCAGCGCCTCAGCACCCTCCCAGGGAAGAGCTTCTGCCTAAGAGCTCAGCTCAGTCTCCCCTCGGGCAGGTTCAAGCCATTCCCCTTGTCCTGTCCCTAGAGGCCCTTGTCCCAAGCCCCTCTCCAGCTTTCCTGCAGCCCCTTCAGGCACTGGAGCTGCTCTCAGGTCTCCCTTTCAGGAGCCTTCTCTTCTCCAGGCTGCCCCAGCCCAGCTCTCTCAGCCTGGCTCCAGAGCAGAGCTGCTCCAGCCCTCGCAGCATCTCCATGGCCTCCTCTGGCCTCGCTCCAACAGCTTCACGTCCCTCTTGTGCTGCTGCCCCAGAGCTGGACCAGGACTGCAGGGGGGAGGTGTCTGTTGTCTGAAGATCCTTCACTGAGACTTAAGGGGGTGCAAATTTCCTTGATTTCCTGGGGCTGTAACAAATAGAAGTATGGGAGAAGTTTTTTGTGGTAACTATTTTGAACCTGTTAGGAAGATCATGTTGTTATCACATCACATTCACATCACACTCATTTACAGCTTTTCAGCATAGATTTGCAACTGGTTATGTGTAAAGGGGAAAAGCTTGCTTCTTGTTACCTGGATGTTAGAGTTTTTCACAGCAGGAGGTACAGGTATGAAAGGGAAACCCATAATAATTTCTGCCTCCTTGTCATGCAGTGCACACAAATGCAGAGATCATGTAGGACAGGGAGATTGAGCTGAGCTCTTAGGCAGAAGCTCTTCCCTGGGAGGGTGCTGAGGCGCTGGCACAGGGTGCCCAGAGAAGCTGTGGCTGCCCCATCCCTGGCAGTGTTCAAGGCCAGGTTGGACACAGGGGCTTGGAGCAAGCTGCTCTAGTGGAAGGGGTCCCTGCCTGTGGCAGGGGTTGGGACTGGATGAGCTTTAAGCTCCCTTCAACCCAGACCACTCTGGGTTTATGCCCCCTCTTTCTGAGAGGTAAAGCACTGAGTGAGCAGCAAAACCAGTGAATTGCAGGCTTGTTGCATCATTTTTCCCTATCCTTAGTGTTTAAAATGGTGCTCCTGTAAAAATGGACTTGTTTCCTTTGTGTCCCTGTTGTTGTGGCATGTGAAAAGAAGCTGCAGATGATATCAGCCCTCCACATAATAGCTTTATGCGTGCTCAGCTGCTGGGTAGGTGTCATTCCTTGTTATATCACTCTAGTTCACTCCACTCTGTTGCTTCCCTTCCTGCTGTTCTGCACCAGACAGTCATAAATATTCATGTGCACTCCCTCCCCTCCATTTAGGCTCGCAGACCCAGCTTATGGTCTGTTCTAGTTTGTTAAATGCAGGCTTTTTTTACCACTAGAGTGCTGAAGGCTGTCTAGTGAGCTAAAGGGCTGATGTCACCCATTCTGGTTTGGGAAGTGGCTGGAAACTGCTGAGATACTGAGCCTTGCCACCGTTCTGCTTGGAAATTCAGCTCTTGCAGACTTGATGGAAGTTCAGGGCGCTTGATTGTTACATGGGAAAATGAAATGGAAATTTCCTCAGCAGCAAAATTCTGGCTGTGCTGTTTCTTAACTGTAAGAATGAGGGAAACTTGTCTTTGTGCCCTAAGGAAATGCTCAGCTGCAGTGAAACGGACTCAGCTTGACTGGAAAAGGCCAATTTGGATGGAACCTCTAGGGATGGGGCAGCCACAGCTTCTCTGGGCACCCTGTGCCAGTGCCTCAGCACCCTCCCAGGGAAGAGCTTCTGCCTAAGAGCTCAGCTCAGTCTCCCCTTGGGCAGATTAAAGCCATTCCCCTAGTGTGTCCCTACAGGCCCTTGTCCAAAGCCCCCCTCTGGGTTTCCTGCAGCCCCTTTAGGCACTGGAGCTGCTCTAAGGTCTCCCCTTCAGGAGCCTTCTCTTCTCCAGGCTGACCAAACCCATCTCATCACCATGTTGTGTTTCAGCCCTTGCCTTCAGTTCTCTTAACTGGGGCAGTGCTGTTACTGTTCATCTGGAAGGGGGTTAAAAGGGCCCACAATGCAGATGTGTAAGGATGAGACCTCCGGTTGGGAAGGGTGATGCATCTTTTCAACCATGAGGAAGGAAGAGGTGGTAGAGTTAGAGCAAATCCTGCCTGCCCTTACACTGGTCACTTTGAGTGTGTGTTTGCCCATGGTTTTCTGCTCTGATCAGTCCCTCTGCTTTAATTTGGGCAGGAAAAGGAAGAACAGAGATGGGTGTCAGTGCAGGGTGTCATTGATAGCAGCTTGAGCTTGCTTCTTTCTTCATCTTCAGTTGTAAGAAGCGACTGAATGGGGATATTATTTGAAATAACACTCTAAGGGGATAATTGTTCCTTAGGCTTCTGCTTCCTTTCAGTGTGAATCAGGATGAACGCGGTGCTCTGCACATGTAACCTTGTCGATGTCATAGTGCTGGTTTCATGGCTTTTGCATAGTTATAACTGCTGATTTTGATAACCCTGGAGCTATGGAACAGCAGGATACAAACATCACTGTGTGTTTCCCAGATGTGTGCACTGATACAGCTGTGATACAACGTGCAAGGTGTAGGGTGTGTAACCCAGAAGCAGTGAGCAGCCTTACCTACTCTGCTTTGTGGTACAAGCTGATTCCCAAATGGAGAGCTATAGGCTGCCAGAAATCCCTGAGGCCAAACTGATTGATCCAGGACAGTAGCAAACAGTTTTCAATAGTGCTTTTAATTAAAGGAGGGGGGGGAAAAGCTTTGTTGTGGGTGGTGGCCTGAAAAGAAATCTAGGATTGGCAGGGATACATTGGCCTCAAAAGGTCAGCTGCAGTTGTGTGACATTGGTATTGATTGTGTCTGCCTTCCTAGAGTTACTGTTTGAGGTAGGATGCCATAAAACAAACCCAGGCTGGGGAAGACTGGATGGAGCAGCCTGAGGAGCAGGGCTTGGGGGTGTTGGGTGAGGAGAAGCTGCCCATGACCCGGCTTCAGTGTGTGCTTGAGCCCAGAACCCCCCCATGTGCTGGGCTGCACCCCCAGAGCGTGAGCAGCAGCTCAGGGAGGGGATCCTGCCCCTCTGCTGCGCTCTGGGGAGAACCCCCCTGCAGTCATGATCCAGCTCTGGGGCAGCAGCACAAGAGGGACGTACAACACAGGGGGTAAATCATGTTAAAAGAGGATATTGGAAACCTTTTGTTTGCTCAGAAAGGAGCTATTGCTGCTTTGGTGGGATGCAGAACTGCTGCAGCAGCACCAAAGCCTCTTGTATAGGTTTGATAGTGTTAACAGCACAAAACGTTCTTATTCCATGGGATCAATGGGGGCAGTGGTTCCGTTTCAGGCTGGGAGGACATCCCTTAGCCTGCTTAGTCCTGGGTGGCCAAAACCTGCTGGAAAAGGTCTGATCAGTGTGCATTTGATTGCCCTTTGCCATTCAACACGACTTCTTAATTTTAAATACTCCGTAATTGTAGCTGCCAGTAACACTTGTTTGCAGAAGGTTTGGCTGTGGATGGATCTTGAGAAGGTTTATTCTTTGCAGGCTTTCTTCTGACTTTCCCTCAACCTGGAGTTCTCTTCCTGATTTATTGAGGATTTAGGGATGCAAAGAATCCACTCAGGTGGTCCTTTGGGTTGATCTCATCAGGAAAGAAAGGGCAGAATTAAAGAGGTTCGACAGCAGAGCAGAAGTGAGACCAATGGGGAGAAGATGATCTTCAGGGTAAACCAGTTCTTTAGAGGAAGGAGCTGAGACCACATGAACTCTGCTCTCTGTGACCAGACGATGCTCTCTGCAGAGTTCCTTAGCTCTGACTGTGGATAAACTTCATGTTCCTGAGGGTTTGGGTGCTGAATGCAGTCTGCTGGTGCTGTCAGTGTTGTGGGGTAATGAATGAATCCTGTTTCCTGCTTTGGGGGAACCGGGTGAAACTTCCATCACTTGACAGCGAAGAGCAGAGGAGGAATTTTTTCCTTACAGAAGCCACTTTAATCGCTTTAATACAACATTTCTGTTTTAAGAGCTCAGACTGACGTACCTAAAAATACTCTTCTTGGTGACTGGCTCATACAGAGCATTTTGAGTCAAGTAGGAGCATCCTTCTTTTGGGGCTTCTTTTTAAATCAATGTCTAAAAATGGGTTTCAGGCATTCATAATTCAGTTTATTGTTCTTACCAGAGCTTTCTCCTCTTGTTGCCTTGGGTGGGTACTTTCCAGTTTTCACTAGCAAGTTTACTGCTTCTGAGCATTAAGTGTTTTGAGTTTTAGTGACTCTTTAGTTTTAGTGACTTTAGATGCACTCTTGAAGCACCAACAAATCTGAGTGTGGAAGGTGATGAGAAGGTGGTTGTTGGAAGATCTTGGAGCGGTAGCTTTCACCAGGATTCCTCAGGTGGTATTGGGACATCTGGTTTGAGGTGATTGAAAGGGATCTCAAAGCTCATCCAGCTCCAACCCCCTGCCATGGGCAGGGACCCCTTCCACTAGAGCAGCTTGCTCCAAGCCCCTGTGTCCAACCTGCCCTTGAACACTGCCAGGGATGGGGCAGCCACAGCTTCTCTGGGCACCCTGTGCCAGCGCCTCAGCACCCTCCCAGGGAAGAGCTTCTGCCTAAGAGTTCAGCTCAGTCTCCCCTCTGGCAGGTTGAAACCATTCCCTCTGGTCCTATTTTGCCCAAGGACAGGACTTTTGGAGCAACCTGTTCTAATGGAAGGAGTCCCTGCCTGTGCAGGGGGTTGGAACTGGATGAGCTTTAAGGTCCCTTCCATCCCAAACCATTCTAAGATGTGAGTTTCTGGTGTAGAAGAGGCAAACACGTGCCCAAGAAGAGGAAGCGGGCCTGTAAGCCCTGCTCCTCATGCATCATCCAGCAGCAATGGCACAATCCCAATTACTTTCCCTTTGTAGGTCACTGTTGACTGTTTCCTGAGCCCTTTGCAGACTCCGCCTGGCAACAACTGCCCTTCTAATCCCATCTGGCAGGGGGATGATTTGTGTTGTCTAATGGGGCTCTTCCCTCCCTGGCTCTCCTCTGAGGCTCCCCAGTGACTCGTTACAGCACACAGCATGGAGTGCTGCTCGCTGGGCTGCCAGCACCAGGCACTAGCACGTATCCTGCATGTGCTGGCACGGAGGAGATGCTGGTACCCACCATTAATCAATGCCATGAGTGGTGTTTGGCACTGGATATACGAATCTTCAGCGCATGAGGCTCCAGAAGCAGGACAAGGCAGTGTTCAAGAATCAGCTGAACGACCTTGAAATCCCTCCAGTGGCTGCTGTCAGATCAGAGCTGCTGGAACCAGGAGATGTGTGCATTGATTTCAGCTTGCAGATGAATGCTCTTTGTGAAATCAGGGCTAGGCAGTGGCTCAAGGCTTCCAGACAAAGAGGATCGATCAGCTTCACTCAATTAGCTGTTGAAGGCTTTGAAATGGGGCTCTCAGAGTTAATGGCAATTTCCCTGATAGGAACTTCACAAGTTCCCATCTTTTAACTCAATTATGTGTGTTGGGTGCTTTGCTCTTTGCTGCTGCTGATTCAGTTGCCAGTTTAGGAGGATGTTAATCACTGGGCATCTGCTTGTGCTCAGACCTTGCCTCTTAGGAGCTTCCTGGGTTTATATATGAGAACAGCATTTTTCATAGAGTCATGGAATAATGGAAAGGATTGGGTTGAAGGGACCTTAAAGCTCCTCCAGCTCCAACCCCTGCCATGAGCAGGGACCCCTTCCACTGGAGCAGCTTGCTCCAAGCCCCTGTGTCCAACCTGGCCTTGAACACTGCCAGGGATGGGGCAGCCACAGCTTCTCTGGGCACCCTGTGCCAGCGCCTCAGCACCCTCCCAGGGAAGAGCTTCTGCCTAAGAGCTCAGCTCAGTCTCCCCTCGGGCAGGTTCAAGCCATTCCCCTTGGCCTGGCCCTACAGGCCCTTGTCCCAAGCCCCTCTCCAGCTTTCCTGCATCCCCTTTAGGCACTGGAGCTGCTCTCAGGTCTCCCCTTCAGGAGCCTTCTCTTCTCCAGGCTGCCCCAGCCCAGCTCTCTCAGCCTGGCTCCAGAGCAGAGCTGCTCCAGCCCTCGCAGCAGCTCCATGGCCTCCTCTGGCCTCGCTCCAACAGCTCCACGTCCCTCTTGTGCTGCTGCCCCAGAGCTGGACACTGAACTTCATCCTGTCCCATAACGTATGAAAACGTCATGGCTTATCCCAGTTAATGTGGGTGAATGCTTCCACCTCTTCTCTTGTACAGCAAAACCCTTCTCTTTCTGCTCTTCCCCAGAAACCTCTCCAGAAGAGAGCATCAGGCAGGCTCTGCAGTGTGTATTAATGGGAGCTGGTCGGGTTTGGTGGTTCCCTGTGGGAGCCACCAGTGATCTGTGTGTCCAGAAGAACTTCCAACCCTGATGTTCAGGTGCAGCCCTGGAACAAAAGGGGGTTTTGGTTAATCTCTTCTTCACTTCCCTCTGCTTCAGAAAACTCTTGGATGCCTTTGCACGTAAATTGCAGCAATGGAATGACATCTGACAGCTCTGCGTTCCAAGGGAGGGAGGAGCATCCACTGCCCAGCTTAATAGGTTATTCCAGAGTTTAATTACCCCGGTGCTAAGGTTGCATGCCTTTTCTGCTAGGGCTTTGTTTGGACTTAGATTTTAGCTGATAGATCTTGAGCTACAGAAAGAGGCTGAGACCACTTTTCCTTATTACAAGGTCACTTCTCTGCTGTCCATCACCTTTCAGTAGTTCTGGGTGGACTCTGCAAACTGCCTTTCTCCTGCCAAAAAGCTCCTGAATTGGTTGAGGGTTTTCTTCCTCCGCTGTTGCCCTGGTCAGGGCTGGAGAAAACCCCATCCACAGCATTTCCTCCCCCACCTTTAGTCTCTAAGGATAATAGTGACTTTTCTTTTCCCAGTGGAATACCAGAAATATTTCAGGCTAAAGGATGCTGTTCAGATTCATGGAATCAACCAGGTTGGAAAAGCCCTTTAAGCTCATCCAGTCCAACCTTCACCCCAGCACTGCCAAGGCCACCACTGCCCCATGGCACTGAGGCCTCGTCTCCATGGGGTGTGAGCACTTGCAGGGCCGGTGCCTGCAGCCCTGCCCTGGGCAGCCTGTTCCAATGCCTGAGCACCCTCTGGGGCAGGAATTGGTCCTCAGTTCCATCTAAACCTGCCCTGGTGCAGCTTGAGGCCGGTTCCTCTTGTCCCATCCCTTGTTCCTTGGGAGCAGAGCCCAGCCCCTCCTGGCTCCATCCTCCTCTCAGGCACTTGTAGGCAGCCATCAGGTCCCCCCCTGAGCCTTCTCTTCTCCACACTGAACCCCCCAGCTCCCTCAGCCCTTCCCCATCACACTTGGGCTCCAGGCCCTGCACCAGCTCTGCTGCCCTTCTCTGGCCCTGCTCCAGCACCTCAATGTCTCTCTTGCAGTGAGGGGCCCAGAGCTGAACACAGGATCCGAGGTGCAGCCTCAGCAGTGCCCAGTACATAGGGAGAATGCTGCTGCAGCCCTGGCTGATGCTGCCCTGGACACATTTGTGTGGGGAGGTTTTTCTAAGAGATTGAATTAACTCACTGGATTAAAACCCAGCACCTGCTTAATGAAAGAAGGCTGAAATCTCAACTTGATCTGCTTCCTTTGGTTATAACACCCGAATTGCTCACCCACTTGTGTGCAGTCTGTGTTATAAGCAGGCAGTTGTTCTTGCCTTTGTATTACCTTGTGCTGCTGTTCCCTGCAGAGCCTCATTTTCCTCTTGAGGTCACTAATGCGTTTCTTCAGATTAGTTTGAATTCTGATTCTGTCCTCGAAGCTGCTTGAAATCGCTCATAAAATAATATATTATTTGGATTCGATAGAAATAACAGCCAACAACATGGGCTAGACCACGTGTGACAGAGCGGGATTCAAACTCTCCTGCAGAACCACGGTCAATAAATTGGTCCTTTTATTGGCAATGTTCTTTATTCTTATTTTTATGGCCCCCAACACAAGAGGGATGTGGAGCTGTTGGAGCGAGGCCAGAGGAGGCCATGGAGATGCTGTGAGGGCTGGAGCAGCTCTGCTCTGGAGCCAGGCTGAGAGAGCTGGGCTGGGTGAGCCTGGAGAAGAGAAGGCTCCTGAAGGGGAGACCTGAGAGCAGCTCCAGTGCCTGAAGGGGCTGCAGGAAAGCTGGAGAGGGGCTTGGGACAAGGGCCTGTAGGGCCAGGCCAAGGGGAATGGCTTTAACCTGCCCGAGGGGAGACTGAGCTGAGCTCTTAGGCGCAAGTTAGCTTTAAGGGCCATTCCAACCCAAACCAGGCTGGGGTTCTATGTTTTTATCCATTTTTAAAGCCATTCACAGGGGGTATTAACACTCCTTTAGCGTGTTCTGGATAAAATCTAATGTGGAAATAAAACTCTCAGGGGTTTATGGGCTGAAATCTAAAGGGAAGTGGTGATTTGTGGCTCAGTAGCTGTGCCCTGTGGCTCTGCTAAGGGAGGGGGAAAGGAATAGCCGTTTCTTTCTGCAGGTTGCTATGTTCCAGCTCCATGATGTTGTGTCTCTCCCTAAGGGTTTATGCTTACTGGGAATTCAGTTTGTTACTGTTAGGTCTGTCACAGAATCATGCTCCCAGACTCATTTGGGTTGCAAGGGACCTTAAAGCTCATCCACTTCCAACCCCTACCATGGGCAGGGACCCCTTCCACTAGAGCAGCTTGCTCCAAGCTCCTGTGTCCAACCTGGCCTTGAGCACTGCCAGGGATGGGGCAGCCACAGCTTCTCTGGGCACCCTGTGCCAGCGCCTCAGCACCCTCACAGGGAAGAGCTTCTGCCTAAGAGCTCATAATAATGTCACAGGTACAGTTACCCTGTGTCAGTACTCAGTGTGCTCACACAGTGATGTGTGCAGCCCTTCAGCTGTGACCAGGCCAGGGGCTTGTTCTGTGCTGCTCTGTGAGTGAAATGTGATCAATTCATCATCCATAGATGACTTTGTGTGATTTCATTCCCAAGTGAAGCTCCAAGCAGGGCTTACATCAGCAATGCTTCCACAGGAGAGCAGGCATCTGCATCCCCATCACTTCAGTGTGCAACAGATGGTACATGAATCCTAAGGTGATTCATCCAGCTATTTTTTGTAGGGATGGGGATCATTGCTGCCATTGCAGGCTGGGTGGTGTGTGCGTGGAGGCTGGGAGAGGTGAGATGGTCTATGTAAGCTCTTAAGAATGGCTCTTTTAAAGAGGGGACTATTTAAATCCTGGAACCCACTGGCCAAGGTGTCTTTTTATGTAATCTCAACCTGTGAATGTTTCAAGAGGACATTCTTTGTCTTTTCCTTTGAATTATTTCCTTAGTAGGAATTGTGGCTTTTACTTCTGCCAGGGTTTATAAGGCAAGAGGTGTTTTAAAGGAGAAATGGTGGTGCTTCAGTAGCCATGGTGGAATTAAACCTGTAAGTAGTTGGTATTAATGCAGACTTGAGCTGGTGCCTGTTGACAGATGATGTAAAGAAAACCTTGGTCTGTTTGGAGAAGAAATGTCATAGAGCTGAAACACATTGGGGCACTCTCCAAATGGTGTTTAAAGCAGGTATTTAAATATAAGCAAGTAGCACCTTATTTCCCCCCTCTTCCTGTGAAGTGAGTGCAGGTCAGGCAGGGAAGCTCCAGGAGTATGGTATAGGTTAACTGAAGGGACTCCAGGAAAGCTGGAGAGGGGCTTTGGGCAAGGGCCTGTAGGGCCAGGCCAAGGGGAATGGCTTGAACCTGCCCGAGGGGAGACTGAGCTGAGCTCTTAGGCAGAAGCTCTTCCCTGTGAGGGTGCTGAGGCGCTGGCACAGGGTGCCCAGAGAAGCTGTGGCTGCCCCATCCCTGGCAGTGTTCAAGGCCAGGTTGGACACAGGGGCTTGGAGCAAGCTGCTCTAGTGGAAGGTGTCCCTGGCCATGGCAGGGGTTGGAGCTGGAGGAGCTTTATAATGTCCTTTTCAACCCAAACCCTTCTGTGATGCATTCAGTTTACGTGGATCTCGATTGTGAAATGAGGGTTTTGCGGTGGTTCAAGGTAGTTTGAGATTCAAGCTGCCCACCCGGCTGCATCACAGCTCCACAGGAGCTGCAGCATCCCAAATGGCTGCAGGAAAGAGGCTTCTCTGGTGTCTCAGCGACTGTCAGCTTTGTCTGCACATGCTGCAGTGACACCTTCTGATTGCAGCACAAGTGACTCCCTCACTGAATGTAGAGCCACAAGCTGCAGCCAGCACCAGGGTGGGTAAGGGTGTTTTTGACAGCGTATGAACCAGCTTGCAGGTCCATATACGTTCCAGTGAATTCCTTGTCAAAGGAAAGGTGAAGTTAATGGAGTGACAGGGACCAGAGGAATGATGGACAGATGGTAAACAAGCCTCTTCCCAACGATGCTCTTCAATCTTGTGACACTACAGCAGGGACTGCCACTTGTGTGACAGATACAGACAGTGTGACATTGAGGAGATGCACAGAGGTGTATTTTAAAGCTGCCTTGGTTTAGGAGCCAGAGCTGTCTCGTTGTAGGGGTTCTCAGACCTATTGCATCCATTCATTGATGGAATTAATGGAAAATGGCAAATAACTTGTTTGAAACTGGAACTATCAAATTATTTCCATTTTCAACTTGAATCATGAATGTTTGAGGGTAAAACTGATGCTCAGGAATGATGCAGGAGCCAACCTTCAGATAAAAATACGCTTAACAGGGTCTTCACATCTGTGAAGTCCAAGAACTGCTATTTTGCTTGTAGGAAGTTAGATTTCACAGTGTGCATCTGATGGACACAAAGTAAAATTCCTCCTGAAACTATTTTTAAATCACTTGCTTCAAACTTGCATTGAAATTGTTCCTTGAATCTGTGTCTTTTCTTTCTTCTTTCAGTGGGGAAGACTTCCTTGATCACCAGGTTCATGTATGACAGCTTCGACAACACCTACCAGGTAAATTGATCTATGTTATTGCCTTCTCTAATGCCCCTCTGTTGCCGTGTCTTCCACTGAAGGAAGAATCCATTTGCTTGAAGTGGAAAAGAGTTGGTACACTGACCAAATTCTTCACTGTAAAAGTCTTTTAACTTCATATTTTAACCTGTCAGAACAGCATCTTGCTGTTGGATGCTGCTCATCTGCTGTGGTTTGAAAGCACAGGCTCTTAGTTACAGCCAGGTAATAGGAGTTGTTAAGTCTTTCAGGGGTGTTTTCTTTCACCCTTTGCCACCAGACCATCACAGATCTAATGTCTCTGTGGGGAAGATGTAACAGGTACCCAGCTCCTTTGGAAACAGAATCAGGCTGAGCTGCAAGAGGTTCTTCAGTGGGTGAACAAGGCCTTCCGGAGCAGAAAGCAGTGGACTGTGAGCCTGGGTGTGCTTTAGGAGCTCTTTAGTATCTTTAGGATATTTTTGCTGGCTGATGGAACAAAGACCACAGACCTGGTGGTTGTGTACGTCCCCATCTTGTGGCTGCTTATTTATTGTTTATTATTGAAACCAGATTGGGTTGGCAAGCTTGGGGCTGAAGCAGTGGTTGTCTTTTATTCCACTTGGCCCTGTAGCCCCCTCACTGCTTTGTGCTTGGTGACAAGTCGTAGAATCATAGAATCACAGAGTGGTTTGGGTTGAAGGGAGCTTAAAGTTCATCCAGCTCCAACCCCTGCCACGGGCAGGGACCCCTTCCACTGGAGCAGCTTGCTTCAAGCCCCTGTGTCCAACCTGCCCTTGAACACTGCCAGGGATGGGGCAGCCACAGCTTCTCTGGGCACCCTGTGCCAGCGCCTCAGCACCCTCCCAGGGAAGAGCTTCTGCCTAAGAGCTCAGCTCAGTCTCCCCTCGGGCAGGTTCAAGCCATTCCCCTTGGCCTGGCCCTACAGGCCCTTGTCCCAAGCCCCTCTCCAAGTTTCTTGTTTCCAGCAGCCCCACGTCCCTCTTGTGTTGTTGCCCAGAGCTGGACACAGGACTGCGGCGGGGGTCTCAGGATTCCATGGAGGGGGATCACTCCTGGTAAATGACACACCACCAAGGGCACAACTTTATTCCTGGTGTTTGGTTTCCTTGGCTCAGGTCTTGTTTGATTCACAAATGCCACTTTCATAAAAAGAGCTTATTGATAAGCTACAGGGGTAAGAGCCAAATTCCTCTTATGCAGCAGCAGCAAAAGAAAACTAACGCACAGCAGAGGTTTTAATAAACTGCAGCTTGTGATTTATACACCCTGAACCCAAATAACCTGCTGCAAATTGGAGGTGGGGGCAGCTTTCAGAAAACAGACCTTCAAAATTCATCAGAAGTGTCCCGAGAGAGCAAATCACCCATCAGCTAACCTACAGCTACAGCTGACACGTCCATGGTTTGATGGACATTGGCAGTCAAGCACTTGGCTTTGAGGGGTCTCTAAATGATGCTGAACGTGGAGAAATTTGTGTTCTGTTTGACACTAACAGCTGCTCTGGTTTGGAGCTTTTGGGCTCATCCTTTCTACCAGCCTACAGCCAAACAGGACCTATCAGCTCAGTAATGACTTCAGTCAAATAGAGGTCTTTGGGTGAGTGGCACTGTAAGCAGTACATTAGCACCCAAACTAGGCTTGCGTCAGTGATAGTTAAATTGGAGCTATCTTACAAGCCCTTAAGACTTCTTCCTGATTCACACATTCATTTTGGAATCATTATGTATATTATGTCAGACCAGCTTCCCATGGAGAAAACTGAATTATCATCAAGTACAGAGGGTCAGACCTCTTCAAGAAACAACTAGGATGTAAATCCATAGAGAAAAGGAGCAGACCTGAAATTAAAATACTGATGGGGGAAAAAAAAACCCAGATGAACTAAAAGAGCTGCTTCTCTGTCCATGTGATTACAGTGGGGAGGATTTGAAAGGATGTTTGCTCCCTTGGGAGCAATGATGTGTTCTTCAGCCCTCCTACACCACAGCAGCCTTGCTTCTCCTGTGGTTGAGTGAAAACTACATCTCATTGAACCCAACTCACCTGGCAGAGCAGTGAGGAGGTACTGAAGAGACAGTAACTCATGAAGGGGTGAAGAGATTTAAACAAGATACCTGCACCCAAGTAACAGAGCAGTCACAGTGTTATTCTTACCTTTTCCCATTCCCTCCTCCTCCCACCTCCCTAAAAAACCCTTCACATTCATCAGGGAACAGATTTTTCTCCCCTTGGTGGATTCAGAACGTTACCAACTGTAACCAAGTCATGAAACGTGTTCTGCTTGGAGCAGACACACTTGATGAAACCCAAGTACTTTTATAGCCTGGCACCTTCTCCAGCTCAACCTGAATTCTGGGTGTGGGCAGTGACTGATCTCCTAGGATGTAGTAAAGTTACCTTGGGCCAGCTTGAACTGAGGTCAAGGGAGGGGATCCTGCCCCTCTACTGCGTGAAGGGGAGACCCCCCTGCAGCCCTGATCCAGCTCTGGGGCAGCAGCACAAGAGGGACGTGGAGCTGTTGGAGCGAGGCCAGAGGAGGCCATGGAGCTGCTGCGAGGGCTGGAGCAGCTCTGCTCTGGAGCCAGGCTGAGAGAGCTGGGCTGGGTGAGCCTGGAGAAGAGAAGGCTCCTGAAGGGGAGACCTGAGAGCAGCTCCAGTGCCTAAAGGGGCTGCAGGAAACCCAGAGAGGGACTTGGGACAAGGGCCCTTCAACCCAAGCCAGTCTGTGATTCTGTGAAAACAGGGTAACAGCAATTGCTTACCAGCTTTGTGAGGACAGGTGGATTAAGAAGTCTTCTCATACATGGCCCCATTCACAGTGTTGTCTTCTGAAGCTTTCTTTCTTTCCTTGTACTCTTTAAACTCGTGACTGGGACTTAGTGCCTTGCATCAGTTTCAGAGTGTGCTGAGTTCCTGCTTGTTCCCTATGGTGCACAGCATTCCACAAGCAGGTTAAACCTGCCTGCACCTCACTGATGGTAATTAGCTTAGCCTAATGTCCATGTGTTTTCCCCATCAGTGAGTAGGCTTTTCCACTGCTCATACTTTGCACAGCTCTTTACAACTGATGTGTAAAGATCCCCCAAGTTTTTTTGCTCCTTCTGTCAGCATTGTTACAAAATGCCTCTTTCAGTTGGTTCTTAGTGAGTGTCTGGGATATATCAAGTGCTTGAAGCCACTCCTTGATAGTGCATTTCCTCTGTGTTGTGGGCAGAATGATAAAGTGAACAAACACAGTTGGCTCTAAGTTATTCCATGTACATCTTAAAGCTTGTGAGGCTTTAGGTGAAGAGCCATTTCACAGCTTGAGTGTAACCAACCTGCTCTATGTTCTTCTCAGTGCAGCTAGCACAAATATTTTCCATTCCCAGACCTAAAACAGGGTTTGTGCTTGGCCTTTCTGTTGCATTTCCCATGCTGTGAGCATCCCAAGTGCAGGAATCTGGCTGACTTGACACCTTTCTGCATGGCATTTACATGTCCTCCAGGCATACAGAGACTTCAGAGCTGCTGTTGCCGTGCAGCTGTGTGGGAGGGATGGCACAAAGTACAGGCTGAGGCAGGTTTGGGGCTCTGCAGCTGATGTTCCAACTCCTGTGGAGAGCAGAGGAAGTCTGAGCTCCAGCAGTTTGTCAGCCAGAATGAGATCCTGACGTGTGTGTGTGGTGTGGGATCCTGGGGGTTTTGTAGGCTTTCTTCTGTGAACTGAAATCAGAGAGACACAAGGGAGGATAGAAGCGTTTCTGAGGCAATCTTCCGAGGAGAATCCACTGCCAAAACAATGTAAAACAAAAGCAGAAGGGAAGCATGTTGTTGGATTGGTCTTTTGAGGGTTCTCGTATCTGCCTTGCAGTTTCGGTGTTGTAGAGACATGGAATGGTTTGTGTTGGGGGGGAACTTAAAGCTCCTCCAGCTCCAACCCGTGCCACAGGCAGGGACCCCTTCCACTGGAGCAGCTTGCTCCAAGCCCCTGTGTCCAAGCTGGCCTTGAACACTGCCAGGGATGGGGCAGCCACAGCTTCTCTGGGCACCCTGTGCCAGCGCCTCAGCACCCTCACAGGGAAGAGCTTCTGCCTAAGAGCTCAGCTCAGTCTCCCCTCGGGCAGGTTCAAGCCATTCCCCTTGTCCTGGCCCTACAGGCCCTTGTCCCAAGCCCCTCTCCAGCTTTCCTGCAGCCCCTTCAGGCACTGGAGCTGCTCTCAGGTCTCCCCTTCACGCAGCAGAGGGGCAGGATCCCCTCCCTGAGCTGCTGCTCACGCTCCCCTCACACAGCAGAGGGGCAGGGGGTGCAGCCCAGCACACGGGGGGGGTTCTGGGCTCAAGCGCACACTGAAGCCGGGTCATGGGGAGCTTCTCCTCACCCAGCACCCCAAGTCCTTCTCCTCAGGCTGCTCCATCCAGTCTCCCCGAGCCCATGTCTCTGCTGTATCATCTCTCTGAACCAATAATGTCAAAGTTCTTGATGATAGATGAAAAGTCACCGGATCTTGGGGAATAAAGCACTGTTTGTTTTCCCTCTGTGCATCTCTGGTCCAAATCTGCTATCCTGATCCCGCCAGGAAGGTTTGTTTTCTGTTATATTATATATAGTTAAAGGGAAATTAACTTTGGATTGTTCAGTTCTGCTTTTTTTTTTCCTTGTTATTCATTTGCAGCTGGTTCTCCTGCAGTGCTCATGAGCTGCCTGGCTTTAGTTTTTATTCCTACCACGTAAAATATCTGGCAGAATGCAGGGAATTAGTTATGGGGATCTATAGTGAGGACATGACAGCATCTGACAATATGGAGTATATACAATAGAGTTTCCATTAGAAGTACCTCCAGTGTGGGAGAACTGGGAGGAGGTTCCATCAGGCTTCTTTGCTCTAGCTTAGATATTCCTCTTACCTGTGTGTTTGCTTGATTTTCCTTTTTCAATCCATTTGGAATGTTTTCCAGGCTCTGAGCAGCAGAACTCCTTGAGGTGCTCAGTGTCCTCTTGAAGCCAGGGCAGCAGTGGAGCCTCTACAGGTCACCTTGGGGTATCCCTGCTACAGATGAAACCTGGAGGTTCATCCTACAGGGTCACCCTCACTGCAGCCTGGAGAACTGGAGTGAAGATCATGTATTTAAGAGGCAGCTCTTGATAGGGTTTACTTGTGCTTTGATGCTTCTCTTAAACACATACAAGGATGCTCCCACTAGTGTCCAGAAACTTGGATGCAGTTGTGCTGCAGTGAGCTTTAGATTAACTGAGCTTTAGTTATAGCTGGTGACCTCGTGTGTGCACAAACCTTTGTGTTGCAGCAGATGTGAAGATGTCCACTTTAGCTTTAATGAATCATACAATCCCAGAGTGGTTTGAATTGGAATGAACCTCAAAGCTCATCCAGTCTCAACCCCTGCCACGGGCAGGGACACCTTCCACTGGAGCAGCTTGCTCCAAGCCCCTGTGTCCAACCTGGCCTTGAACACTGCCAGGGATGGGGCAGCCACAGCTTCATTGATGTTAAACCTTGGGAACACATTCCCTGCACACCCCGCTCCATGTGCATGTGGTGTTACAAGATCCCTGTAAGAGGTTTTGACGTTTCTCTCTCCCCATTCAATGCTCCCCCCAAAACCAAGAGTCTGGGAACCAGCAGCTGCACGGGGTTGTAAGAAGTGGAGTCAAAAATGCCAAGCAAATGAGTAACATGTGTGGGAAGCAGAACCTTTTCCTGAGCTGACCTCTGAGCTCAACGGCTGCCCCTTTCCTGACAAAAGGATTGCAGGGAATAAAGCATCCCGACTGCAGCTATGTAACCACGTGGGAAACAGCCTGCATCCCTTTGGCATAAGGAATGTACATCATGTGGTGGGGATAAGATGGGATCCAACTGCGGCGAGCACAGCTCAGGCCCCTAAATACACCTATTTCTCCTTAGGAGCTGACTGGATTCCCATGGAGCGGATCCCTGTTACCTCACAGACAGGCTTTTTCTCTTTTTAATGGGGGATTTGCTAAATCACTGCTGCCATGGTATTCCCTATGGATACTGGAATGGATACTGGGACGCAAACACCTCCAGGTTTCATAGAATCATGCAAAAGTTAGGGCTGGAAAGGACATTAAAGCTCCTCCAGCTCCAACCCCTGCCACGGGCAGGGACCCCTTCCACTAGAGCAGCTTGCTCCAAGCCCCCATGTCCAACCTGACCTTGAACACTGCCAGGGATGGGGCAGCCACAGCTTCTCTGGGCACCCTGTGCCAGCGCCTCAGCACCCTCACAGGGAAGAGCTTCTGCCTAAGAGCTCAGCTCAGTCTCCCCTTGGGCAGGTTCAAGCCATTCCCCTTGTTCTGTCATCCCATAACATTAAAATAGATGAATATATTGTGCAGTCAGGAAGAATATGGTGTGCTTTGATACCCTGGTTCAGCTGAGGGATGTTGCCTTAGGTCATCTGCATAAAGATCCTTGCTGATACCCATCTGTATGGATTCAGCTGTCAATGTGCAGAAGCTGAAGTTAATATTAACACCTTTTTGTGCTTTGAGATGTTGTTCTGGTTATGGATATTAAGGAAACTGCTTATTGAATCGTACAGGTAGTTTCATCTTGAAGAAAACCAGTGTATGTTTCTTGCAGAGGTGCTGCATTCCGTGGTGGCAGGAACGTTTCTGCCCTGGGAATCATCACCACTGTTCTGACATTTAATTTAAGAGCTTTTTTCCTTTTCTTACAGGCAACAATTGGCATCGACTTCTTATCGAAAACCATGTATCTGGAGGATCGAACAGTGAGTAAGAGTTTTGTGCCCTTCTCTATGTACAGTAGGAATGAGGATCAGCATCTGTTGTAATTGTGCAGCCCACAGTTGTGAGATCACTTGGAAGCACAGACTGAGCAGCATCTACCAGCTGCTTCCAGACTGACAAGGGCTGTGGAGACAGCTCCCTGCTCTGTTTGGGGCAATGGGAAATCACCTCTTGGTTCATGAGTGCCATTGACACGTGGCAGAAGGTGCTGCAGTGTCATCCTCTTTGGAGAAAGAGATACGGATGGTTTGAGGGGTGCAGAATGATGGGAATGTGGAGGAGGGGACCATGCTTACCCCTTCAGGTTCTGATGTCAAAAGACTGAAGGATGAAATACAAATGTTTCTAGTTAATAGCTCAATATTAATGTTACTGGTTTAAAAAGAAGGTTGCCTTTAATAATGATCCACAAACAGTGCTTGTTTCTCAGCTTGGCGCAGTTCTAGCTCCCCAGTGAAATGACTCCTGTGGTGAAGCAAGCCTGTGGTTTCAATGAGCTCAGATTCTTAATGAAGGCATTCAGAGTTGTGCTATTTGCAGAAGCAAATTGTGCAGAGCTGCAGAAGCTCCTGGGCTTGTAGAAACCCCCAATCAATGCGATTGCATTGAAAGTGCTTGAGCAATGAGATGTTCTTTCCTTTCCCATCTTGCCATATGTGTTGCTTTCAGTATATCCTGCCTTTTCTTTCAGAACCTTGATGGTAAGAGACAGCCTCATTTAGGTGCATGTTACTTTGCAGTGTGGCTAAGGCATAAATAGAGAGTGATAGCATTTTATCCTTCTCGATAAAAAAAGCACATTAGAAGCTTTTCCAGTGCTTTGACAGCAGTGAAAGGCTCTTCCATTAGAAATGGATGATGGATGTGGTCTGATTTTTCCACCACCAAGTTGCTGGAGGTTCCCTGGGTGAGGATGACAGCAGAGCAGGAAAACCTTGAGGAGGCAGAACCACAGGTGAACATGAAGTTTTCCTGTTGGTGCTCTCAGTTTCAAAGCTGAGCAGGTTCATTCCTCCCCTCTGGAAGTCTTTTTTTTACATAGCAGAAACCCGAGGTAGCTGCACATCCAGCCCTTTGGCTCCTGCTGGCGCTCGGGAGCGCTCCTCGGGAAGCTCCCAATCATCTCCTGCATGATTATCATTTTTATTTAGCTTTTTTTTTGTTTGTTTGTTTGTTAGTTTCCTTTTTTTTTTTCTTCTTTTCAAAAGTAAAATTTCTTTCTTCTTTCATTTTTTGTGGCAGTTTGGCTTTTTTTCATTTTCTCCCACCCACAGATCAGGTTGCAGCTGTGGGATACCGCGGGTCAGGAACGTTTCCGTAGCCTCATTCCCAGTTACATCCGTGACTCTGCTGCTGCTGTAGTAGTTTACGATATCACAAGTAGGTATTTTGGCACTGGCTTTGACCTTTGTTCTTATTTTTCTTGCTTGTTTGACTGATTTTGTTAGGTACGGTTGCAATTATGGGACACAGCAGGTCAAGAACGGTTCAGGAGCTTGATTCCTAGCTACATTCGTGACTCCACTGTTGCAGTTGTTGTTTATGATATCACAAGTGAGTGGGGGGAATTCTGCATTTCTAATCCTCTGCCCCTTTTCATCCTTTAGCTTAGCTTTGCATGTCCTGTCGCAGCCATCTGCTTGTCCTCCATTCTGGCATGACAAACCAAGGTGTTTTCTTTCACTCGAGTCCAATTTGAAGCTGGCCACCTGATTGCTGCTGTTGTAGTGTATAAACTGTCTTCCAAACAGCAGTTTGTAACCTTTTCCTGTCACGTTCTTGAATCCTGGCTGGTCTTGTTGCACTTTCCCCTCTTTCATCTGCTTTTTTGATCATAATATCACTATGACTTTTGATCTCAACCACCTGAATCATGTTCATAGATAACTGGATTCTGAAATGAGAGACTTTGCACTGATAGCTGTAGCTTGCTTCACTCCATTTACCCTCTCCCCCCCCCAAAACAATCTGGGCATGGGCTGGGGGGGGAAATGCATTAACATCACATTTCCATTTTGAATCAGTCGCTTTCCCATTCTGCAGTATGGAAAACTTCACCACTAAGCCCTTATCTTTTAACAATTGCTCTTTCATTTCTTACTAAGGTATGTATATTTTTGTGAACTAAAATATTAGTGCTTTTTTCAAGCCTTCTCTTTCTGTCCCTCCCCTCAGTCCAGAGCCCCCCTAACTTACCAGCCTTCTGCATTCACAAACACTGATTTAGGAGAATTAAACCTTCAGCCACTTTCATGCTAAACCAGAATCGGCCACCAACAATGGCCTGATTCTATCTAAATGCAAAATGCTTGTTCTTTGATTTATAGATACTGGAGGATTACAGCAGGAATGTGGGTTTTACCTATTAAAGCTTTAATTGTTAAAAATAGTGCTTTTATTTGAGCTCGAAGCACAGGTTAGCTGTGAACTTGGATATATTTGTACTGACCTGGCAAATTGGGTATTGCCAAGTAGTAAAATGAAGAATTCAGGCACTGGGAAGTGATCACACCTTGGCTGTCGAGCACACTATATATTGCTATGCAGTAGAAGCCATTAAACCAATCAGTACTCCTCAGGAATTGCTGCAGAGCCTCCCCTCTTTAAGTACTGAGAACTGCTTTGGCAGTTCAACTGTATTTCACATCGCTCCCTAGCAGATGCTGAGCTCCACATGGCCCCTATACATCTGGTTTATCCTTGTGGGATGCAACATTTCCAACAATAAACTGTTTCATTGGGTCATTTTAGCTTTGTGAAATTCTTATGTTGCAGCTTTTAAGGAGGAATCACAAAATCCCAGAGTGGTTTGGGTTGAAGGGACCTTAAAGCTCCTCTAGTTTCAACCCCTGCCACGGGCAGGGACCCCTTCCACTGGAGCAGCTTGCTCCAAGCCCCTGTGTCCAACCTGGCCTTGAACACTGCCAGGGATGGGGCAGCCACAGCTTCTCTGGGCACCCTGTGCCAGCGCCTCAGCACCCTCCCAGGGAAGAGCTTCTGCCTAAGAGCTCAGCTCAGTCTCCCCTCGGGCAGGTTAAAGCCATTCCTCTTGGCCTGGCCCTACAGGCCCTTGTAAATCATGAAGAAAGAGGGTCTGTGCATGGGTTAAATTTGTATTTCTGGTGCTGTACAAATGATTTGGGAACTATTTTGAGCGTTCAGTGGTACAGGAGTTGTTAGTGTGTTGTTTAACCCTGAAACACCCTAGAGAGCATCCTGAGCCATGCAAGGTAAATGTGATTAATCTGTAGAAAACCTGTAGCTGGTATTAGGTACTCTTGAGAAGCCATGAACCTGTAGGAACCTCTTGCTGTAGCTGCACAGGTCATAAGCAGTGTAGAATGCACTATCACCTCAATCCCCTTTCTCTCTATAAACTATTTTATGTTGAACTAAACAAGAGGGGAACTGGTTTAAACCCCAGTGATGCTCATCTCAGTTTAGACAGTGGCAAAACCAAGCTCTAGCTCGACTCGACTCCCTGGCTTTGAATTCACCTGTAGTGAGGTGAATTTGAAGCCCATTTGAAATGACCACCAAAGCTTTTGTATCATTCAGTGTGGGAGACTAAGGGTTTCACTTGCTGATTCTTCATCACCCTGTTACGCCAATTCCAGAGGCTATGAAGCTTTCATTTGGGCTTTAGAGATGTGTTTACCGGGGATCTGTGAGGAATTCCTGCAGTGACAAATCCTCTCCATGTTCTCTGTTAGATGTAAACTCGTTCCAGCAAACGACAAAATGGATTGATGATGTGAGAACGGAAAGGGGCAGCGATGTCATCATCATGCTGGTGGGGAATAAAACAGATCTAGCAGATAAGAGGTATGGAGGAATCCCTCGTCTTCCAAGTGCTGTTGTGAACCTGCTGCTCTTTGCTCCTAGACAGCTATTGTGAAAAGGATGTATTAGTTCCCAAATGCTGAAGCTTGTTTTGACTGTGCTGGAGATGGCTGTGACGAGAGACATCTTCGTTGTAAATCCTTCATTTGGTTAAGCACAAGTTGCCAGTGAAGGAGCTGAGCCACTGTCACCAGCTTGTTCAGGTGACAGAATGGAATGTCAGCTACAACCTGGGTCAGCGCATGAATAACCTAAAATCAGTATGGAATTATGGAATGCTCCATCCCTGGCAGTGTTCAAGGCCAGGTTGGACAGAGCCTTGGGTGCCATGGTTTAGTGTGAGGTGTCCCTGCCCATGGCAAGGGGGTTGGAACTGGATGATCTTAAGGTCCTTTCCAACCCAAACCATTCTATGATTCTATTCAATGATGACAGATATTCCTACTTAATACATTTGCTCAGCTATCAATGATAGGTGCAACTGGTCCTCCCTTCTGAAACCCTTCAGGGGTTTTCATAAGTTGGAAAACTGAAGCATTCTCCTAGAAGTTGAGCATCTTCAGCTTTTGCTGCTGTTGCTGCTGCTTTTGGGTTTATAGTATTCATAGAATCATAGAATAATTTGGGGTTGGAGGGGACCTTAAAGCTCCTCCAGTTCCAACCCCTGCCACGAGCAGGGACCCCTTCCACTAGAGCAGCTTGCTCCAAGCCCCTGTGTCCAACCTGGCCTTGAACACTGCCAAGGATGGGGCAGCCACAGCTTCTCTGGGCACCCTGTAGCAGTGTCCAGCTGCACTTGAATTTGAAACCATGAAATGCTTTCAGAACTGCACTGATGCAGTCACCTTTTGGGGTTAAAAACAAAAATCTGAATGTTCAAGCTGTTTGTCTGTGTTTTTTATTCCTAATTCTGTGTTATCTTCCCCAGACAAGTGTCCATTGAGGAAGGAGAAAGAAAAGCCAAAGAGCTGAATGTAATGTTCATTGAAACTAGTGCAAAAGCAGGATACAATGTAAAACAGGTGAGTAACCACAGCAGGCACAACACTACTTCTGTTAATGCACCATTGTGGAAACAGAGCTTCTCTGGGCATTGGAAAGCCTTTGCAGAGGGTCTCAGGGGGACATTTGTAGTCCACATATCACAGGCACCATCTCAGAGTTGAATTGTTGGCTGAGGTTCAGAAGAGGATCCCTGACCTTGCAGCAAAGGTCTTGGAATCTCTTTCCCCTTAGAAGAGAGGAGTTGTAGAAGGGAAATCCTTCCTGGATCTTTGATAATTCAGATTTGGTGTTTAGATTGAAGGGATTAAGGCATGAGCCAAAAAGTTGGGGAAAAAGAAGTCCTAGGATTGTTTCTGGTGCCAGTTCAGTGAATGAACATGGGCACAGCAGTCAAGGAGGAATGTGATGCCTTAAATGTACAGTGGTGCTTCCACTGTACAGTGAGACAGTGGAAACTGGTGTTTCCACTCTGGAAGGCCCTGAAAGTGTGAGTCAATGTTCTTGGAGAGCCAAAGCTATTTACTTCTGGTAGGTGATGAGTTGCTTTTGAATAGGGGAAAGCAGGGAGAGGATGCAACTGCAATAAAATTAGGTTTCGTGTTGTGGGATGAGCTGAGACCTTTTGCATTGTGACATGGTAAATGGGGTTTTAGCACTTGTGTTAATGAAGATAAATCACTTGACAAACAGTGAACGGGTGAGAGTAGTAAACACTGAGGAACTGATCTGGTGTTGACAGGGAAGAAATGTTGTGATCACAAATAGGCTTTCCAGAATCACTGTCACTGTTTTCAGTTGGTAGGGACCAGAGCAGAGCTGCTCCAACCCTTACAGGAGCTCCATGGCCTCCACTGGCCTCGCTCCAACAGCTCCACGTCCCTCTTGTGCTGCTGCCCCAGAGCTGGATCAGGGCTGCAGGGGGGGTCTCCCCAGAGCACAGCAGAGGGTCAGGATCCCCTCCCTGAGCTGCTGCTCACGCTCTGGGGGTGCAGCCCAGCACACGGGGGGGTTCTGGGCTCAAGCACACACTGAAGCCGGGTCATGGGGAGCTTCTCCTCACCCAACGCCCCAAGTCCTTCTCCTCAGGCTGCTCCATCCAGTCTCCCCCAGCCTGGGTTTGTGCTGGGGATTGCCCTGATCCAGGGGCAGGACCTTGCCCTTGGCCTGGTTGAGCTCCACGAGGTCCACACGGTCCCACCTCTCCAGCCTGGCCAGGTCCCTCTGGATCCCATCCCTTCCCTCCAGTGTCACTGCACCACAGAGCTCGGTGGCATCAGCAAACCTGCTGAGGGTGCTGGATCCCACTATCAGTGTCACCACTAAAGATGTTGAACAGTGCTGGTCCCAGCACTGGCCCTTGAGGAACACCACTCATCACTGGTCTTCACTTGGACATCAAGCTGTGGACCACAGTTCTCTGAGAGCAATCATCCAGCCAATTCCTTATCCACACTGTGGTCCATCCATCAAATCCTTGTCTCTCCCAGTTTAGAGCCAAGCATTCCTAACATGAGGCAAGAGAGCTAGAGGCAAGATTCTAGGAGATCATGAATTGAGAGTGAGTGGTGTCCATCCTTCCTGACTCAGTGCACAGTGGGATACTGCTGCTTCATTGATGGAGCAATTTCTCACATGGAGTCATGGCCCTTAAAGTATTTGCTCCTTATGGTGGGAGGAAATGCAGCAGTGCAAGAGGTAGAAGACATTTGTTCCTGGGCATCCCCACACAGCAAACTCATGCACACATGTGTATGTACATAATCCCACGTGTTTTTTGCCTATGTAGTTACACAAACAGTTTGTGTGCAGTTGTATCAGTTACTAAAACAGGCTTATAAATGACTTTGTACATTGTAGCCAGGACTAAAAGGTCTGTTATTAAAATGTCTCTTGACTTTGTATATTAGGAGCAACATTATTCCCTACATAATGGAATAATGAGATGTCTTAACACAGTGCTGTGTTTCAGTGCATTAGTGAGCATGAAAGTGTTTGGTCCCAGGGTCCCCAATTATCCTGCCACAACACAGAGGCTGGTTTGTAATTCAGGCTTGGATCCCATGCTGGAATTCTTAATGTTTACTGAGACTGCAGGGGGTGAGCTTGAGAGCAGTGGCCTGGCTGAGAGGAATGATTTACACATCCCAGCCTGGTTTGGGTTGAAGGGACCTTGAAGCTCATCCAGTCCCAACCCCTGCCACGGGCAGGGACCCCTTCCACTGGAGCAGCTTGCTCCAAGCTCCTGTGTCCAACCTGGCCTTGAACACTGCCAGGGATGGGGCAGCCACAGCTTCTCTGGGCACCCTGTGCCAGCGCCTCAGCACCCTCCCAGGGAAGAGCTTCTGCCTAAGAGCTCAGCTCAGTCTCCCTTCAGGCAGGTTAAAGCCATTCCCCTTGGCCTGGCCCTACATCCCTTGTCCCAAGCCCCTCTCCAGCTTTTCTGCAGCCCCTTCAGGCACTGGAGCTGCTCTCAGGTCTCCCCTTCAGGAGCCTTCTCTTCTCCAGGCTGCCCCAGCCCAGCTCTCTCAGCCTGGCTCCAGAGCAGAGGGGAAGAGAGGACACATCTTGTATTCCTGTGCCTGTGGCCCATTGTGGCAGTAGATACTGTCATTTACATGCTTTGTAAAGCCACCGCAGCCTCCATCAAGAGGGATGGGAGCTCCATTTACTCCCTGATGAAGGAGCTAACTTTGCCTTTCTGTGTTTTATGCTGAAGCCATTGGGGGATTTTCCTAATGAGATTGTGAAAGCATAAAGCCATTTCTGTAGCTGCGGCCTCACTTGCTCACTCTCTAGAGACAACTCTTGGTTGGGTAATGGAGGTCTAGACAAATCATGCCTCTGATTTTAATTGCCAGGTTACATGCTGCAAGACTTGCTGCTCTGAGAAAATAGGGTAGGTAATGCAGCTCCAAGCGAAACAGGGTGGTGGTGGTAAGCTGGATGCTAATTCCTGCTATTAAATAGAAGATTTAGTGTGGAGAGACATAAAGCTTGTTCTTTGTTAACATTAAGAAATAGGAGTATCTAAAACCTGCATCATATTTCAAGTGGGTACTTGATATAATGTAGAAACTTGTCAGAATGGGGCAAGAGGACAGGTTTTAAGTGACCTCATTCTCTGTGCACAATATTGAACCACAAAGACACGGGGGGTGGTTGAATAAGAGCTAAAAATGGATTTTTCTGCTCAGTTTTGATCCCATGTTGCGGGCAGGGATTGGGATTTGCAGAAACTTCAAAGCTCTCCTGTGCTGCAGAGCATTTGGAGCTCTCACTTTCAATTAGTTTCATAAGTAACTGTTGAAACAGTTCCCAAAGGAGAAGACTTTTAATACCATTATTTCCTAGTTGTGTTTCCTTGCAGCTTCTCTATTTGGTCTGAGTTTATGTTACTAACTTGTCATGAATTCTTCCCTAATGAAATGGGAACAACTCCATCACTGTGCTCTGGTGAGCCCCCACTTGCAGCACTGTGTGCAGTTCTGGGGTCCTCAACATAAAAAGGACATGGAGCTGCTGGAACAAGTCCAGAGGAGGCCACGAGGATGCTCAGGGGCTGGAGCAGCTCCTGTATGGAGCCAGGCTGAGAACATTGGGGCTGTTGAGCCTGGAGAAGAGAAGCTGCGTGGAGACCTCAGAGCAGCTTCCAGTGTGTGAAGGGGGCTGCAAGGATGCTGGGGAGGGACTCTTCATCAGGGACTGCAGTGATAGGACAAGGGGTGATGGGTTCAAACTGAAACAGGGGAAGTTCAGGTTGGAGATAAGGCAGAAGCTCTTCCCTATGAGGGGGCTGAGGCACTAGGATGGGTTGCCCAGGGAAGTTGTGAATGCTCCATCCCTGGCAGTGTTCAAGGCCAGGTTGGACACAGGGGCTTGGAGCAAGCTGCTCTGGTGGAAGGTCCCTGCCTGTGGCAGGGGTTGGAGCTGGATGGGCTTTAAGGTCCCTTCCAAGCCAAACCAGGCTGTGGTTCTATAAATAACCTTCCCATAACCTGTATAAATTGTCTCTTTAATAAGCTGAAGGCAAATTTGACCTTCCCCATGCTGATATCTTCTATCCACAATCGATTCTGATGCTGCAGGGCAATTACTGTCTGAGTTAATTTTCACACAGGAGTTTGAATTCCAAATGAAAACTCTTGTATTTAATTAATCAAATTATTATAATCAAGTTTAAAATGAACAGGTTATTTTACATACCAATTCCAGCTTTTGACTACATCTAATGAAGCACACTGATGTAAAAATTAACAGTACCTTCTGCCAGATAGGGAATACTAATGTCAAAGTGAGTCTTGGACTAGTTCTCGAGTCATTGACTTGTCCATCAGGGGTAGGTTCAGATTTAGCATTGACTTTAGCAGCTTTGATACCGAGTCCAAAACTGCTGACACAACACTGTTGTTCCCAGCACAAAATCCTTCTGCTGGATCTAAATCCCATGCTCTGGGTTAATGGTAGGGAATGAGACAAGCTAACACAGAAAGAGACTTGGGATGAAGCTGAGCCCTCCATCCTCCATTGTTGGCTTCTTTGCATTTCATAGAATCATAGAATAGTTAGGGTTGGAAAGGACCTTAAGATCATCTAGTTCCAACCCCCCTGCCATGGGCAGGGACACCCCCTTCTCTTTGAGGTTTTGGTTTCTGTGCAGTGTCTGCTGTAGACTTTGATGTTACCAGTGCCAGAGCGAGCTCTGCTTTAACTGATGCCTCACCTCTGGCCCACCAGAGCTTCCTGGCTTTCTTTCCATGTTATCTTTCAGCTCAGAGATGTGAATTCCAGCCTCACCTGTGTGCAGGCAAGATCTGGAGATGCCACGGGGAGCACACTTGCCTTCACAGCCCTAGGGCTGGCTGCAAGGTAGGGTTAGCAGGAGCAGAGGCAGCCCAGGGATGCCGTGGGGCTCCAGCCAGTCCCATGACCTCAATCCAGTTGTGGTGAGACGTGGAGGAATGATGTCATCTCACAGTCTTCTTGTAAGCATGGAATGGTTTGGGATGAAGGGA
The DNA here is from genome assembly GCF_034315485.1 of Pezoporus occidentalis. NCBI lineage: Eukaryota > Metazoa > Chordata > Aves > Psittaciformes > Psittacidae > Pezoporus > Pezoporus occidentalis. Next base: position 74,794 of record NW_026915943.1, read on the forward strand.
CCTTAAAGCTCCTCCAGCTCCAGCTCCCTGCCATGGGCAGGGACACCTTCCACTAGAGCAGCTTGCTCTCAGTTTATGACTTCTCTGGCATTTCTTTACCCCAGCCATGGAGCTGAGGAGCTGCTGGGATGAGCCTCATCTCTTGGAGCTGCCCACTGTCAGAGCAGGTTGTAGCATACAGCTGCTGGGTACTGCTGCATCTCTTACAGAGTCCTACAAACTCCCTGGTCTTCCTTGCTTTGGGGAGGGGATGTTGAAGGAAAAATGAGTGGATGATATTCCAGAATAGAACTGCTGCTGAGAGTGTTATTCTGGGGTTAAATTGATGCAGTAGAAGGGAAGAATACTGGCTTTTGGATCCTGCATGTTCCAGCAGACTGATGGCCAGGGGAGCCCTAAGACTGAGAAGTAGATAACTTGCTTCGTTTAGTGCAGAGACTCCTAGACTCTGATTCATTTCATTTGTCAGCCCTGCATAAGCTTTACAAGCCTTTAAGATTCATGCTCTCCCTCAGCAGTCTGTGTTTCAGGGAATCTCATTGTTAGGCTCTGCACTGCATGCCCAGAATGTGTCAGCCTTCGTTTTGCTGTCCTGGAGAGAGGAGGGAGAGCCCTGAAGACCTCCTTAGAGCAGGACCTGGCACACTCCACACTGGCTCTCAAAGAGCCACAGGCTGAATATGGGATTTGGCAGCCAGACTTTCTCACGGCAGTAGCTAAAGGCCTCTGGAGTAACCCTGTTCTCACAGAGCTGGCTGCATCCCCCTGCTTGGCTCCTTCTCCTCTTGTGCTTTGATTCCTGTCTATCCAATGGGCAGGAATGACTCCGACTTGCACTGCTCCCCTCGGAGAATGGGAATTAGGGGAAGGGGTTTGTTTGCTTTGCATTAGGGAGCAGGTTTCTTGCCTGGCTTTTCCACGTGGGCAGTGATCCTCCTGTCCTTTCCATCTTGCTGCAGGAGTGGTACAGTGAGGACTGGGATAGGCCTCCGGTTTGTGACACTGATCCGGTGGGGATTTCGTAGCTGGAGGAGGAGGGGGAAAGGCACAGACTGCAAATGAGTGAAATTCAGTGGTGAGGGATGAGGGTTTGTCTTGTTTATCAGGGTTTAATCAGGAAGGAGGTTCAGGATTCAGTGCTGACAGAGACTGCGTGTGGCTCTTATTCATTCACACAGCTGTGTTTTGTCCCTGCCTGTGGCAGGGGGTTGGAACTGGGTGATCTTTAAGGTCACTTCCAAACCCAAACCAGTCTGGGATTCTGGGATTTGACAGCTGCCTTGGGAAAAAAGTCTTGAATGCTCACCAATACATATGTTTTTATACATACACACACACATGCACTGGTACTCAGACATGGAATCCTGGCATGGTTTGTGTTGGAAGAGACCTTAAAGCTCATCCAGTTCCAACTGGGTCCTGAATCTCCTTCCTGATTAAACAAGGCAGGGACCCCTTCCACTGGAGCAGCTTGCTCCAAGCCCCTGTGTCCAACCTGGCCTTGAACACTGCCAGGGATGGGGCAGCCACAGCTTCTCTGGGCACCCTGTGCCAGCGCCTCAGCACCCTCCCAGGGAAGAGCTTCTGCCTAAGAGCTCAGCTCAGTCTCCCCTCGGGCAGGTTAAAGCCATTCCCCTTGGCCTGGCCCTACAGGCCCTTGTCCCAAGCCCCTCTCCAGCTTTCCTGCAGCCCCTTCAGGCACTGGAGCTGCTCTCAGGTCTCCCCTTCAGGAGCCTTCTCTTCTCCAGGCTGCCCCAGCCCAGCTCTCTCAGCCTGGCTCCAGAGCAGAGCTGCTCCAGCCCTCGCAGCATCTCCATGGCCTCCTCTGGCCTCACTCCAACAGCTCCATGTCCCTCTTGTGCTGCTGCCCCAGAGCGCAGCAGAATGGGAGAAGACACCCTTTTAAGACACCTATATATACGTATATACATTATATTATAGATGTATACATGTATATCTGCAACCTCCTGCCACATTTGTGGTGAGCTAAGCCTGCTGGCTGAGGTGCTGCAGGCACTGTGCAGCACTGAGCCCCTGTGTTGAATGCTCCTTCCTAAGCATCATGAAGTTTCCCTAATTGGATTTGTGCACATATGTTGTGGCTGATAAGCAGAAGGTTAATAAGGAAGAAAGTTGATTTTCTTAGTTGCCAAATTCCTTTTTTTAGTCAAATAATTAGAGGAGAAATACTGCTAAAGGCAGGATTTTATGCCTGGGCTTACTGTAAAGGAAGGATTATGGTATTTTCAACACTTAGCCTTTCTGTCAGCAGCTTGGTTTAAATAAAGTAATTCCAGTGGGTTCCCAGCAGCTGAGGCTTTTAAGGCTCCCCACCCCTCCCCTCTATAAACTGCATCCCTCACTTTCTACTATTATACAATGGGGAAATACATGGTTAAGCTGCCCACAGTTTAAAGCCATTTGGGGCTTTTTAATGCTTATTCCATGTAGGCTCTCCAAATGTATGATGCTAGCAAAGAGCTATATGAATTGATGCTTTTCCGTCTTCCTATCAGAGCAAAGATGGCAACCAGCCTAATTTAGGCAAGGTCTGGTAGGATTATGCCAGACTGTTGCACATCCAGCCTTAAAAGTGACTGGGAGGGTTTTTTTTTCTCTCCCAAACCTTCTGGGTCAAAATGATTCTTTAAAAGTGTAGTGTATGAGCAGAAAAAGCCATGTATTGAAAGGGTGGGGAAGCAAATTTACTCCATCCTCTTATTATTTCTCTATCAGCAGGAAAATGTGTGTTAGAGGAATGAGATGTTGAACAGATCTTCCCCTCCAGAGCTAATAGGGATTGATGTAGTGGTGCACCAGAGAGGAGCAGGGTTTACCATAGCATGTGTGCACTGACAACACAACAGGCCTTCTGAAAGCCTAACTGTTGATGGTGTTTGGGTATTCTCCAGTGCAGCCTGGTTCTCTGATCCCTTTTTCCTGTGTTTTTTTGCCTCCCAGAAGCCACAAAGTTCTTTTTCTTTCATAAAATTGAAATTGAGATCCTGAAATCATCCTGGGAGAGCTCGCTGGATGCTGAACACTGGGAGAGCAAAAGTAATTCTAGGGACAAAGTCAGTAAAGAAGGAAAGTCAGAACCTTCTGTTCCCAGACGTGATCGAGTCAGGATTTATGTTGAAGACTGTTAAAGGCAAAGAAGACATCGAGGCTGCAAAGAGCTTGTGGGTTCAAATCACTGAATCCCAGAGTGGTTTGGGTTGGAAGGGACCTTAAAGCTCATCCACTTCCAGTCCTCTGCCTAGCATCTCATCTCAGTCTCCCCTCGGGCAGGTTAAAGCCATTCCCCTTGGCCTGTCCCTACAGGCCCTTGTCCAAAACCCCTCTCCAGGTTTCTTGTACCCCCTTTAGGCATTGGAACACTGGATGAAGTTCTGAGTCCTGGATTATGTGCAGACAGGAAATACATGGTAGTGACAATGTCTGTGATGGTGTAAAAATATGGAGGCAGTGTATGTCAGATGGTCATGTCTGGGTATGGATCAGACTCTACTAGGGTTGTTCTTCAAAGGCAAGGAACAGTTAGGTGGTCAGTTGAAAACCCTGGTGAATAGTAAGGGCATGATGCATCCTTCCATCTGTCTGATCCATTCTGTCCTTCCATTTTTGCTGAGACACATGAAAAGAAGAACATTGGTGTTGAAATCTGTGTGGTTCTTACCAAGTAGCATGGCAGGGTGTCAGAGAAGTCGCTCAGCTGAAGGACATTCCTTAACTGGGCTGTTGTGTGCAGGAGGAGGCAGACCCCTGTGGGCTCAGGAGAGCCAAGTGGATGCTCACACATTCACAGTGGGCACATCTGTAGACTGTCACCCAGAGAGCTGGGGGAAAGCCACATGCTGGGAACCAGGAGCTGAGCCTTGGGGCTAAGGTAGGGAATGCAGGAGGGGGAATTGGTCCTGTTCAGTCTCACTTGGTGGAATCAAACTGTGAAGAGATGCTGGAGCTGAGGTCTTGCTGGGAAACTGGAGACAAGTGTTCCAGTGAGAGGTGGAACAGCTGCTGTGGGATTGCTGGCTCCTGTTCCGAGCAGGATCATGATGATGGGGCAGGTACCAAAAGTCAAGGACACTCAGAAAAGGACTGGAAACTTCCTGAAAGGAAGATCCTTTCTCTGGTTCACAGGGAGCCTGAGCCATAGATAGGTGAAGCCTGGAAGAAGGTGCTTGGGGGGATGTCATTACACACATCCCCTTTTCTGATGCTCTTCTGTATGTACCACCTGGGTCAATGCTGGTGGTAACACAACTCCTGCATGCTGTGTTTGGTTTGGTGTGTCCTGTGTAACCAATACCCTATGGAGGTGTGAAGGTCGAGTTCCCACCTGATACTGGGGAGGTTTTGGGGTCTGTGCACATACGTGAGGTGGAAATGCTGCATTCCAAACAGAGGATATTAGCAGAGAAGGTGGTAGAAGGTTTGCTGCTCGTATCCAGGCACATTTGATGTCTTCACTCCCAACAGAAACGTGGTTTGCCATTTCCTGAGAATAAAGGTTATATTTGGTGTCAGGCTTTTGGTGTCAGTAGTCCCGGAGGACGGATTGAATCACTCTTTGAGCTGTATCAACCGGGTGCACTCTTTCAAGTGGGATTGTTTTGATCTGTTCCCTGTTGCCTTGCAGCTTTTCCGACGTGTGGCAGCTGCCTTGCCTGGAATGGAAAGCACACAAGACAAAAGTAGAGAAGACAGTATCCTTTATGTGTCTGAGCTGAGCCTCAGTGGTGGCAGAGTGCTGCCAGGCGTTACCCTGGACGAGGAAAACTCAGGCTCTGAATAACAAGGCTGAAGAAAGAAGGAGGAGTATCTCTCCTACAGCTCTTGGTCAGCTTCTGGACATCCCAAAATGAGGCTTGAGAGGGGGAATAAGGGCAAGTAACCTTCAAGCCTGAAGTACTGAGGAGGAAAGCTTGGGGCGATAGAAGGCTGGGGCTAGGAGTGGTAAGGATGAAGGGCTCTGCTGTGATGTAGGGGTGCTCGGGGCTATGAATTGAGGCCATAAACATAAGGACAAGTGAATGAAAGCTGAAGGAGAACAACAGGAAGGTGCAGAAAGATGCAGTCAGACACATCCAGAAGGATTCTTTGTGTGGTGTTGGAGCCAATTGGGTGCAGGGAGGGAGGGGGAGACCGGAGTGGGAGAAAACAGTGGCAAAGATGCCTGGAAAAAAACCCAGTGTGGCTCTTGCAGATCCGAGTTGCAGAATCCTGCAATGAGCCAGGTTGGAAGGGATCTCTGTAGTTCCCTTCTCCAAGCCTCCTAGACCTGCTCTGGTGGAAGGTGTCGCTGCCTGTGGCAGGGATTGGAACTGGATGAGCTTTAAGGTCCCTTCAACCCAAACCGGTCTGGGATTCTGTGATTCTGTGCTAGAGCTGGGTGAGCTTTTTTGAGTCACTGAACTTCTTCAGGGCTCTCAGTTTATTTGCAGCAGGGATCACGTAGCTGCCAGCTGGGAAAGGGAGGAGATGTGATGCTTTGGAGAAAGGCTGCAGCAGGAGCTGTAGGAGGAGGACGAGCCTGGTGCTAGAACTACATCTCCTGTAGAGCGTCTGACCCCACAGAGGCAAGGAGCATTTGGGAAGCTGTGGATTGCAGCTAAAGCCCAAGCTTTGTGCATTATGGACTTGATTGAGCCAAAAGGTTTCCTTATGCAGGTCACCAAACCGTTAATGAACAGCAATCTTTATTAATGAGGATGGTGTCAGAATGCACCAGCACTGGACCATGCAGTTTCCATATCAGGGCCTTTGATCACCAGTCTCTAAATGGGACTGCAACAAGGGCACTTTGTGTTTGACTCCCTGCAGACTGCAGATAGCAGGAATTCAATAGGATTGTCTTCCAGGCAGCTGTGCAGGATTAATGGGGGGGGGGGGATTTTCCATAGGCTTCTTTGCACAGCACTGAGGGTTCAAGGATCTTGAACTGCTCGTGCACACTGATGAAGCTGGTGTGGCTCATTTTGAGCATCTCTTGACTTAAATAATAGATTGAGGTTTAGATCAGGCAAATGGACCAAATATTCAAGATGAATTATTGGTCTTTTGTTTCCCTTTTTGTGTTTATTCCCTCCTAACTTCCATAGAAGCACCTTCAAATCCCTAAAGACATAATTTGGAAGTATCAGCTGCATGATACTTTTGCCTCTGTGTTAACTGATAAGAGAAAGGCTTGAGACTTGTGTTAAACCCATGAGTCAGATTCGGGGATTAGAGTTCCAAGCTCCTCCTGTGAAAGGCTATGGAAGTGTTGGAACTGTAGGGCAACCACTGGGAATTCGAGTGCCAAAGGGAGTAGCTTATCAGCAGCCTGCATTAAAGCTGAGTGTGGATGTGGAGTGAGAGGGATGCGCTTGCCAGTTGGATGTGAAGCAGAGAGGAGCAGGAGTTTGTCCTCCCCTGGGTTCCTCTGGGCTCCTGCTGTGTCTGGGGCTTCATTGTTCAGGTGGATCCCTCCAGGGGTGCCTTCCAGCCGTGGGTGCTGCTGGCTGTGCTGGCAGGCTGAATGGAGCATTGATGTGAAGCTGGGGGCTCCCGAGCTGTTACTGGTTCCCTCTGAAAATGGTCATTAGACACTGGTATGGGACAAGAGGAGATCGCTGGTGGTCACTGGGGAAGGGCAGACTCTGGTTAGAGACACAGAATCCCAGACTGGTTTGGGTTGGAAGGGACCTCAAAGCTCCTCCAGCTCCAACCCCTGCCACAGGCAGGGACCCCTTCCACTAGAGCAGCTTGCTCCAAGTCCCTGTGTCCAACCTGCCCTTGAACACTGCCAGGGATGGGGCAGCCACAGCTTCTCTGGGCACCCTGTGCCAGCGCCTCAGCACCCTCCCAGGGAAGAGCTTCTGCCTAAGAGCTCAGCTCAGTCTCCCCTCGGGCAGGTTAAAGCCATTCCCCTTGGCCTGGCCCTACAGGCCCTTGTCCCAAGCCCCTCTCCAGGTCTCCCCTCTGCATTTGGGGTCTGATATTGTTTCTGCTTCTTACTTAAGAACACGTCAAGGCAAAAGGGGCTTCTGAGCCACCTGTACCTTTACTTCAGCTTGAAGCTGGTCTTTTTAAGAGCCTCTTAAAACCCTGTGTGGGTATGTGAATGCTTGCAAAGTGTTTTCACAAGGAGGTGATGGCTTCCCCATCCCTGGCAGTGTTCAAGGCCAGGTTGGACACAGGGGCTTGGAGCAAGCTGCTCTAGTGGAAGGGGTCCCTGCCCGTGGCAGGGGTTGGAGCTGGAGGAGCTTTAAGGTCCCTTCAACCCAAACCACCCTGTGACTGGTTTCAGTGGGAAATACAAACTGAACATTCCCATTCACCTCCTGCTTCGCCTGAGCTTGGTCAGGAAATCGTTGGGAATCTCTTTTCCTTAACTTACTTCCTCCAGTGATTGACATCAAACTGGAAAAGCCTCAAGAGCAGCCTGTCAGTGAAGGAGGCTGCTCCTGCTAATACCACGTGGCTTCTTCCTTGCTCCAGAACATCACTGCTTTCCCTCCCTTTACTCTTCATTGACTGCAGTGTGAATATTGGCTTGAACCTTCCCCTTTCAGTAATAACGTATTGCAGTTCATCGTCGCTGGCTGTCTCGTGGAGATGATCTATTAGCTTCACAAGCACACACACACACAGAGGAAAATGTCAGTGTCTTCATTATTTATAAGAAAAAAACAAAAAAAAAAAAGCCAAAATATTCCAGCATATTCTAGTTATAACTTTAAAAAGGAAAAACCCACAAAAAATAGGTACAATTTCTTAATATTTGTTCCTTTTTTTAATATGTTATGATATTGCACTTTGAAATGATGGCAACTGAGGAAGTTTGGCGTTGGACTTAGAGGAGATGTACGTGCAGAAGAGCGTGTGGGTATCTCAGACCCGTCTGGTTTCTCTTTGATAACCTGGCAATGACTTAGCGAGCAGTCAGGAATGCAAGAGGAGGGTTAAATCCTTACCCTTCTAATAAGAATAAAAGCATTAAACCCAAGCTCTTAAATCTTTTAAGCAGAGATTGACTGGTTTTCAAACCCCCTCCCAATCGGGAGCCAACCTTAAAGGGGGGTTTCAACACCACCAAAGGATTTTTGAGCTCTCGCAAGAGGCAACGGGACCGCAGCTCCAAGAGAGCATCTGGAGCACACACAGAGCATCTTTGGGTACGGGCTCACTGGCTTCTGGAGGTCCTGGGGGTGGTGGGGGGGGAAGGAAAAGGTGGATGTGCATTAGCAAAACACTTGCAGGAAAGAGGGGAGTTGTATTTGGAGTGCAGGATGAGTTTAAAGAGCAGTTTGGGGTTCCTTTTGGCGGAGGACGCCGCTGACTTAGTGCTGCCCGAGGGATGGGAGCGGAGCGGTTCAGGCTGCGGGAGAAGGCGTTGGAGTTCTTTGTTCCTTATCGGTTTAGGGGAAATAGGAAGTGACTTGAGGCCTGGCACTGCCGGGAGGGGTGAAACCTTTTCCATTTAGCAGGAAGGAGGAAGGAGCAGGCGGATCACGCAGCGGGGACACACCAGTCCCCGGCCGGGACAGAGGGCAGGCAGGAGGGGGCATTACTGCACCCCTTTCCCATAGGATTATGATAGGTCAGCAGGGGAAGGGGCATTTCGTACAGCTGTCTAGTGGAGAGCTCTTAGATGGAAGGGAAAGGAGTTGAATAGGATGGAAACCGACTTCTCATGATCCAGATTTATGCCTTGAATTTTTTAGCTCTATTTTTACATTGGGTCTTCCGCGTTTGCTTTAGTTCGGTTCATTAGAGCTGTGTAGTTTGGTTCAATACTTCCCACGATCATCTTCCGTTCCCTTAGGCTTCCAAACGACCCTTTTGGTTTTTATCCCATGGATATTTATTTCTTCGCTTCGTTTTATACTCTTCTTTTCCCCCTGTCTCGTTGCGCCGAGGCCCCCGTTTTCGAGCTTTGCTGATGTTCGCGAGACGTAGCTACCCCGGAAGCACGGAGTCCGACCCACACTAGAAGTGCACCCTCGTAATCTTCCCTAGTCATTGTGAAGTTGCTGTGTAAGTTACTAACCCCACAACTGTAAATACCTTTGTTTGCTGGGGCCACTCTGAGTTACGAGTGCAGGAAAGGAATCAACGAGCCTGCGGCGCCAGTGAATATTCAGGCTCCTTCTTTGTTCTCTTCTACCCCTTTTGAGCAGCTTAAAGATAAGCAAGCGGGGAAAGAGAGAAGGGAATCATCCTCACCACCACCTTCACCGGGACACGGGGTGGGAGACGTGGAAGTCTTCATTCCCGACGGGAATGTCGGGCTCGTGCCCTGCGCTGGGTTTCTGGCAGCTCTGCACACCAATACCTTAGAGCAAAAGGCAGAATTGAGATGTAAAAGTGCTTTTCTAATGCAATATTAAAGGCGAGGTTTTTTTTTTGACGTGGCATGTCTTGAAATAAACATCGATGATCTGTGACCCAGGAGCAGTCTTTCTTTGCCAAGAGAAACCCCCGGGGTGGGGGGGGTATGTGTGTGGAAGGAAACCCGGTTATTTTGCCTTTGGTTCTCCCCGCAGCATCCCTTGTTTGGTCCTCATTCCCCACGAGTGCATCCTTGGGTTTGGGTCTGATCCAGCCAAACCCTTCCGTCTGCCATCCTTGCAAGCTTTAGGCACTGGGTTTGCAAAGGAGCTGGCTTAGGGCGTCCCAGGGCCGTGCTAAGCTCACGGAGCTGCTTGAGGACGCTGCTGCCCGCGTGGCCAGGAGCAGGTTTGCCCAATGGGCCTGTCCCATCTTGCTCTAAATCCAAAGGCCTCTTGATTCCGTGAGCCCATGAAGGAGCCGTGGCCACGAGCCCGTGTTCAGCCCAGGAGCAAGGAGGAGCCGCCGTTGGTACCCGCAGGTACGTCCAGCACCGTGCTTGCTGACAGTGCTGAACACGACAGCAGGCCCCCATCCTCTCCCAGTGCCTCTTCCAGAGGGGAAAACCGCTTCCAACGCAGGCACAGGAGCAGCTCAGCCCGGTTGGTTTCCTTTCACACCATCATTCCTCGCGTTACCGGGGCTTAGGGCTGGAGTTTGGCTCCGTGGACGTGGTCGACCCACGGCGCCAGACTCTTCTCACTGCTGCCTTTGTGAACGGGGAAGGTCTCTGCTCTGCTGCCCTTCTCCTCCCCGTGCTGCCTGGCTCCTGGTGCAGTCCCACGGCGCAGCTATCCCGTGCCTCCCCCTGTGTCGTGGTAACAAGCCGTTGAAGACATTGTGTAAGGGGGGAAACGAGGTTCCTTGTGCCCACGGTGGGGTGTCCCTGGTACCTCGGCTCTGGTTGGTGGCTGAAACCATGGCACCACCCGAGTTCCTTAGCGCTTGAGCTAAAGAGGCACCTGTCTCATTGGAAACCTCTCTTAAGTCCATCCAAGCTTGGCGGGGGCCAGGGCATCAGCTTCCTGCTGCTTGCTCTGCTCTGGGGGTCGGAGCGCTGCAGGAGGTGGCTTTGGGGACAAAGGGGGGGATTTGATGGGGTCGTGTGCTTGTTCCAGCAGTTCCACGCAGCGTCGCTGCCGTTGCTTCCAGCGCCTGCTGAGCGGTGGCGAGGACGAGGATGAGGATGGAGAGCTCGCTCCTGCGATCCAGCCTCACCACTGCCTTGGCTTCTGGACCAGCCCCATGTGCCTTGAGGAGCATCCTCCTTAAGCCTCCATCCCGGTGGAGACGGCAGGGACAGGGAGGTGAGTGGCAGGAACAGGGACTCTGGTGGGATTACCCAGTGTTTCCTTAGGGAATGAACTGGTTCTGGTTCGGTGACAGCAGCAGCTGAACGTCTGTCACTTGTTGAAGTTCTCCTCTTGCAAGGACCATCAAGGCCATGGAGAAGAGAAGGCTCTGGGGGGACCTGATGGCTGCCTACAAGTGCCTGAGAGGAGGATGGAGCCAGGAGGGGCTGGGCTCTGCTCCCAAGGAACAAGGGATGGGACAAGAGGAACCGGCCTCAAGCTGCACCAGGGCAGGTTTAGATGGAGCTGAGGAACAATTCCTGCCCCAGAGGGTGCTCAGGCATTGGAACAGGCTGCCCAGGGCAGGGCTGCAGGCACCGGCCCTGCAAGTGTTCACACCCCATGGAGACGAGGCCTCAGTGCCATGGGGCAGTGGTGGCCTTGGCAGTGCTGGGAACGGTTGGACTGGATGAGCTTAAAGGGCTTTTCCAACGTGGTTGATTCCAGGATCCAGTAAATTGGCTGGGAAAAATGACAGGCGAGGAACTTGGAGCATCCTCGTGCAGCTGTGGAGATGTGCTGGAGCTGGTGACACGGGAGCAGTTGGATGGTGAGAGGTCACTGGAGAAGAGTTGTATCACCAGGGACCTTCCATTGCTCATGCTTGGGAGGTGGGAGCACTGCAAACACCACCTGCACCTCTGGCTGTGGATGGATCTGTTGGAATCATGGAATCCCAGACTGGTTTGGGTTGGAAGGGACCTTAAAGCTCCTCCAGCTCCAACCCCTGCCACGGGCAGGGACCCCTTCCATAGAGCAGCTTGCTCCAAGCCCCTGTGTCCAACCTGGCTTCGTGTCCCTGGGCAGCACTGGGACGCGATGGTCTTGGTTCCTCCTCCCTGCTCCCCATTGCTGTGGAATTACCTCAGTGCTGTCCCCTCACAGACAGGAATCCCAATATCCCACCTGTAAAAGGGGTTGGATTGAGCCATGGGGACGGTGCTGAGCAAGGCTCAGGCAGAGGACACCCATCAGGAGGGTGCCCGTGGGTCCAGCTCTGCTCCCAACCTTCCTGGTTTGCACTGAGCTCCAAAGCCAGACAGGGAGCATCAGGATTAGAGCCTGCCTCATGCTGGGGCTTGCCCCACTGGGAGGATCAATCCTGGATCCTGCAGGGCTGGAGGAGCCGCAGCATCCTCCTGGAGCAGCATCCGCAGCATCCTCCTGGAGCAGCATCCGCAGCATCCTCCTGGAGCAGCGTCCGCAGCATCCTCCTGGAGCAGCATCCGCAGCATCCGCAGCATCCTCCTGGAGCAGCATCCGCAGCGCTGCTGCAGCCCCAGCACCATCCTCTCGCTGCACAGCATCCATCCTGCCTCCAGCACCCAGCAGACACCCAGTGAGAGGGCTCAGGGTGCTGCAGCAGCTCCTTCCCCACGCTGGGCATGTGCCAGCCCGGATGAGCAGGGATTGTGTCCCTGTGCTGCGTGCACTGGTTGGGAATAGCCTCTTCCATCCGTGGTGCTGCTCCTCCTCCTCCTGGCAGTGCCTGGGCCTGGCTTTGCACCGATCCCTGAGGGGATCTGTTCTGTTCCCCTCCTTTCCACCCCTTTTCCCATCCCGGAGCGGGTGCCAAGGTCGAGCGTGGCTTTCGGAATGTGTTTGCGATCCTCTTGTGACAACGGCTCCGAGGATGCTCGGGTGCGTCGGGAGCTGAAACAGGGACGAGAGCTGCTCCCTGCAGGATGAGGTTGGAACTGGATGGTCTTGAGGTCCCTTCCCACCCAAACCATTGCAGGATTCCGTGAGGAGCAGGGGCAGGGCTGACGGCAGCAGCTGGGTGAGGAGGGATGCGATTTCCCGGTGGATTTTCCAGCCTCTCCACCCCGTTCCCAACTTAGTTCAAGGTTAATGCGAATCAAAGCCTCAAATCCCTCTCCATCCCCTCTGTCAGAGCCCGCTGCTGCATCCACGGTGCTGCCCGTCCTCAGAGCCGGGGTGCAGGAGGCAGGAGGTGCTGTGGATGGATGCTCCCAGCGCTGACCTTTTCCATGTTCACCGGGGATGGGAGGAAGGTGAAGGCTTGATCCCGACTTTTCTGGCGCTCCATGGCCTGTGATGCTTCACTTCCAGGCGAGCGGGGTTTGATCGGAGCGGGATTCCGGCCGCTCCAGCTGCTTCCTTCGCTCTGACACACGAGGGTTGATGCCCTAGGGCTGTTTGTGGGGCTGTTCGGCCGTAACCGCTTGTGCCCTCTCCTTAAGGCAGATCCCACCGCGTTATTCCTTGGGTTGGAATTGTCCTGGGATTTGGGCCTCCAGCGCTGGGAGAGGAGGGTCCTGTTGGGTCTCTGTTGAGGTGGGAATGGAGCAGCTCCACCCTCGTTGCTGTCTCCTGGCTCATCCCATTGCTCCGCTCCTGCTCAGCATCGTTCCCATCGGCACCGGGAGCTGCCGGGAAGCCTTCTCCATTGGGTGAAGCCTTGAGTGGGGCAGAACCCGAGCCGGGTGCTTTGGGGGGTGCTGGTTTCTGTGCCCCCCGGGTTGGTTTGAATGTGTTATCGCTGCTTCGTTTGGCTTCATCACAGTGAAGGCAGGGTCTGGCTGCCACCCACAGCGAGGACAGCGCGGGACAGGCCCTCCTCCTGCCCTTACCCCCATCACTTGGAGGCCCTGGGTCCTCAAGAGACCGGCACAGCCCCACATGGTGGGAGAGAAGCGGGATCAGCCCTGGGATGTGCAGGTACCGCAGGGATGGGGAGCAGGGGGGGAATGGGGCTCCTGCGGGCCGGCAGCTGGACGTGGCATGGGAGCAGCACAGCATCCAGGTAAAGGATTCCAGGTGTTTCCATCTCCCCCAGGGAAAACTCCAGCTTTTCACAGCCCATAGAACCGTGGAATGGGTTGGGATGAAGGGAGCTTAAAGCTCCTCCAGTTCCAAAGACCTTCCACCGGAGCAGCTTGCTCCAAGCCCCTGTGTCCTGAGCACGTCCCCTCTTGGTTTGGTGCCATTGGTGAACTCCATCAGGGAATGCTTGATCCCATCACCCAGCTCACTCATGGAAGACCTTGAACAGGGTCGGCCCCTGGGGCACCCCAGCAGTGCCAGGTCCCAGTCAGGGTGCTGCTGATTGGCCAATTCCCCCCCAACCACCACCTGGACCACTCGTCAAGGCCATGACACATCCGTGTCTCTAGGATGAGGCTGTAGGAAACCATATGGAAAACCTTGGATAAATCCCAATGGGCAACGTCCAACACACCCCCATCAACCGAGAGGGTTGCTTGGTCATGGAAAGAGATGGACGCCATCCCTTCATCCCTCCCTCCCTCCATCCCTCCCTCCATCCTTCCCTCCATCCCCCCCTTCCTCCCTCCATCCCTTCCTCCCTTCCTCCCTCCCATCCATCCCTTCCTCCATCCCTCCATCCCTTCCTCCCTCCACCCCTCCCATCCATCCCTTCCTCCATCCCTCCATCCCTTCCTCCCTCCACCCCTCCCATCCATCCCTCCCATCCATCCCTCCATCCCTCCCTTCATCCCTTCCTTCATCCCTTCCTCCATCCCTCCATCCCTTCCTCCCTCCATCCCTCCCTTCCTCCCTCCATCCCTCCCTTCATTCCTCCCTCCATCCCTCCCTCCATCCCTTCCTCCCTTCATCCCTCCCTCCATCCCTCCCATCCATCCCTCCCATCCCTTCCTCCCTTCATCCCTCCATCCCTCCATCCCTCCCTCCATCCCTCCCTCCATCCCTTCATCCCTCTCCATCCCCCCCTTCATCCCTCCCTTCATCCCTCCCTCCATCCCTTCCTCCCTCTCTTCCTCCCATCCATCCCTCCCATCCATCCCTCCCTCCATCCCTCCCTCCATCCCTCCCTCCATCCCTCCCTCCATCCCTTCATCCCTCCCTCCATCCCCCTCTTCATCCCTCCCTTCATCCCTCCCATCCCTCCCTCCATCCCTCCCTCCATCCCTCCCATCCCTCCCTCCATCCCTCCCTCCATCCCTTCATCCCTCCCTCCATCCCCCCCTTCATCCCTCCCTCCATCCCTTCCTCCCTCTCTCCCTCCCATCCATCCCTCCCATCCATCCCTCCCTCCATCCCTTCATCCCTCCCCCTCCATCCCTCCCTCCATCCCTCCCTCCATCCCTTCCTCCATCCCTTCCTCCCTCCATCCCTTCCTCCCTTCATCCCTTCCTCCCTCTCTCTCTCCCTCTCTCTCCCTCCATCCCTCCCATCCATCCCTCCCATCCATCCCTCCCTCCACCCCAATGCCCTCACACGTCCCCAGCCACACACAGGGAACAGCTGTTGCTCCCCTGGGACCAGGGCTGGGACCATCCTGCAAGGAGCCCTCTGGTCCTGAGGGACACGTTCAGGTGGAGCTGATGGTGGCGACGCGATGGGGCTGCTCTTGAGCCATCCCTCCCGAACGGAGCCGGCTCATCCCACAGGGTCTGGATGTGGGATGGGATGGGATGGGATGGGATGGGATGGGATGGGATGGGATGGGAAGGAGCCGCTCTGCCAGTGCAGGATCCCGGTTCTCCAGCACCCGGGGTTTGTCCCTGCTCCATCCCATCAGGGCCCTGTCTGGGTGCTTCTGAGGCTTCCAGGAGCTTATCCCTGCCCTGGAGCTGCTCCCCATGGACAGCGAGGGAGGAGAAGGCGATGGGGAGCTGGGGACACCCTCACAGCTCCAATGGGGAGCAGGACCAAGCCCAGCGATCCCTTGGGAAGCGCCTCCCCTCCCGTCCTCCTTCACCCACCGACCAGGGCTCCTTTCCCGCTGCCTTTATTGATGTGCAGAGCTTTGGTTTTCCAGGTTTTCCCTTTCCAAACCGGGCTGTGGGGAGCGGGGCTGCAGCCGGGGGGGGATGAGGATGAGGATGGAGTTTGGGATACCCCGATCCCACGCCAGGCGCTGGGATGAACCCATCCGGGCTGTGATGGGAAGGGAGAGCGGGCCGGGCGCTGCCGTCACCGTTGGGGTTTCCAATGCAGCCCTGGGGTTTCAATGGAATTCCCGATGTTTGGAATCGAGGGATAAAATCCTGCCTCTGAGGTGCTGATGGCAGCGGCACCTCTGCCCCCTCCATCCGCTGATTCCCAATGCACTCATTGATTCCCAATGCACATCCCTGTCCCCTCAGGCCACCCAGAGGGACTCTGTGCCCCCCTCAATCCCAAATCCCTGATCCCGGCTTGGCTGCCGGGAAGGCTCTCAGGGAAACTGCTCTTGTCCCCAGGGATTCCTTCCCTTCCCAAACACCAGGATGGAACAGAGGAGGATGCCTGTCCCTCCTGCAGCGACTGCTTGGGAAGCTCCCATATTCCATGGGCTCTTCCCAGCCCTATTCCTAAGGGTTTACCCCCCATCCCCATAGGCTTAGCTCCAGTTCCCAGAGGTTTAGCCCTAATTCCCAGGGGTACAGTCCCAATTCCTAAGGGTTCAACCCCAATTCCCAAGGGTAACTCCCATTCCCAAGGGTTTAACCCCAGTTCCCAAGGGTTTAACCCCAGTTCCCAAGGGTTCAACTCCCATTCCCAAGGGTTCAACCCTAATTCCCAAGGATATAACTCCCATTCCCAAGGGTTTAGCCCTATTTCCCAAGGGTTCAACTCCCATTCCCAAGGGTTTAACCCCAGTTCCCAAGGGTTTAACCCCAGTTCCCAAGGGTTCAACTCCCATTCCCAAGGGTTCAACCCTAATTCCCAAGGATATAACTCCCATTCCCAAGGGTTTAGCCCTATTTCCCAAGGGTTCAACTCCCATTCCCAAGGGTTCAACCCCAATTCCCAAGGGTTTAACTCCCATTCCCAAGGGTTCAACTCCCATTCCCAAGGGTTTAGCCCTATTTCCCAAGGGTTCAACTCCCATTCCCAAGGGTTTAACCCCCATTCCCAAGGGTTTAACTCCCATTCCCAAGGGTTCAACTCCCATTCCCAAGGGTTCAACCCCAATTCCCAAGGATTTAACTCCCATTCCCAAGGGTTTAGCCCTATTTCCCAAGGATTCAACCCCAATTCCCAAGGGTTCAACCCTATTTCCCAAGGGTTCAACTCCCATTCCCAAGGGTTTAACCCCCATTCTCAAGGGTTTAACCCCCATTCCCAAGGGTTCAACTCCCATTCCCAAGGGTTCAACCCCAATTCCCAAGGGTTTAACCCCAATTCCCAAGGGTTCAACCCCAGTTCCCAAGGGTTCAACCCCAATTCCCAAGGGTTCAACTCCCATTCCCAAGGGTTTAACCCCAATTCCCAAGGGTTCAGCTCTCATTCCCAAGGGTTTAACCCCCATTCCCAAGGGTTCAACCCCAATTCCCAAGGGTTCAACCCCAGTTCCCAAGGGTTTAACCCCAATTCCCAAGGGTTCAACCCCAATTCCCAAGGGTTCAACTCCCATTCCCAAGGGTTCAACTCCCGTTCCCAAGGGTTCAACCCCAATTCCCAAGGGTTCAACCCCAATTCCCAAGGGTTCAACCCCAATTCCCAAGGGTTCAACTCCCATTCCCAAGGGTTCAACTCCCGTTCCCAAGGGTTCAACCCCAATTCCCAAGGGTTCAACCCCAGTTCCCAAGGGTTCAACCCCAATTCCCAAGGGTTCAACTCCCATTCCCAAGGGTTCAACTCCCGTTCCCAAGGGTTCAACCCCAATTCCCAAGGGTTTAACCCCAATTCCCAAGGGTTTAACCCCAATTCCCAAGGGTTCAACCCCAATTCCCAAGGGTTCAACTCCCATTCCCAAGGGTTTAACCCCAATTCCCAAGGGTTTAACCCCCATTCCCAAGGATTCAGCTGCAGTTCCCACCTGGAACAGCCCTGGGGGTGCCCCTTTCATGGCAATTCCCACTCCCTCCCCAGCACAGCCCCAGCTCCCTGCTGTGCCATGGGGCTGCTGAACCCTCATCCCCTTCCCCAGGTACCTCCCCCCCGGCTCCAAATCCCGGGATTTCCAGCTCCCTGCAGGGGTTTGGGATGCGGAATTGAGCCCGTGCCCTTGCCAATGGGAATCGGGTGCTGTGGGGTCCTGTGGTAGGGTTTGGGGCGTCTCTGTAGCACATGGGGGTTGTTTAATGCACAAGCTGGAGCTGGGAGCAGGATGTGGGTTGGGGTTGGGGCTGGAAGTGAGATACGGGATGGGTTTGGGGCTGGGAGAGGGATATGGGGTGGGTTTGGGGCTGGGAATGGGATACGGGATGGGTTTGGGGCTGGGAGAGGGATATGGGGAGGGTGGGGCTGGGAATGGGATATGGGGTGGGTTTGGGGCTGGGTGCAAGATATGGGGTAGGTTTGGGGCTGGAAGCGGGATATGGGATGTGGTTGGGGTTGGGAATGGGATATGGGATGGGTTTGGGGCCGGGAATGAGATATGGGGTGGGTTTGGGGGGGGGCTGGGAATGGGATATGGGATGTGGTTGGGGCTGGGAATGGATAAGGGGTGGCTTTGGGGCTGGGAATGGGATATGGGATGGGTCTGGGGCCGGGAATGGGATATGGGATGGGTTTGGGGCGGGAATGGGATATGGGATGGGTCTGGGGCCGGGAATGGGATATGGGATGGCTTTGGGGCCGGGAATGGGATGGCTTTGGGGCTGGGAATGGGATATGGGATGGGTCTGGGGCCAGGAATGGGATACGGGATGGGTCTGGGGCCGGGAATGGGATATGGGATGTGGTTGGGGCTGGGAATGGGATGGCTTTAGGGCCGGGAATGGGATATGGGATGGCTTTGGGGCCGGGAATGGGATATGGGATGGGTCTGGGGCTGGGAATGGGATATGGGATGGGTCTGGGTCTGGGAATGGGATATGGGATGGGTCAGGGGCTGGGAATGGGATATGGGATGGGTCTGGGGCCGGGAATGGGATATGGGATGGGTCTGGGGCCAGGAATGGGACGGCTTTAGGGTCGGGAATGGGATATGGGATGGGTCAGGGGCTGGGAATGGATATGGGACGGCTTTAGGGCCGGGAATGGGATATGGGATGGGTCTGGGGCCGGGAATGGGATATGGGATGGGTGTGGGGCTGGAGCTCTGTCCCCAGCAGGTCAGGGGTTCCACGCAGGCTGCTTCAGGTGGGTACCAAGGCAGGGCTGAGTTCAGCCAGGCTGGGGAGGTGCCAAAGGGACCTGCTGGGGGCCCCATCCTGCGGGAGGAGGCTGCTAGAACCAGCAGGGCATCCACATGAAGGAGCCGAGCGCAGCGCCCGTGGCGGCCCCCGCCAGCAGCCCCAGGGCCATCTGGTCCCCAGAGACCCGGTAGGGATCCTCGCGCACGATGACGTGGGTCACCCCCGGAGCTGCAAGGCAAAAGTGTGGGGGGAGAATGTGGGGTGCCGAGGGGCCACTGGGCCACCCCCTGGTGCCACTGGGGTGGGAGGCCCCGTTCTGGGCCACCCCCAAATGAAGCCTCCATGGGGGGGCTGTGGTGGGATGGGGACGGGGGTACCCACCTCCGTGCTGGGGGCCGTAGTGGCCGGAGCTGATGTAGGCGGCCTGGTGGGAGTCGAGGGGCACCGTCTGGTAGTAGTCATCGTCATAGGGGTCATAGACGTGAACCTGGAGCAGGGCTCGGGGGGTGAGCGGTGAGGGGGGGGCTCTGCCCCTGTCACTGCCTCAGTTTCCCCCCTCCGTGTATGGTGGGGGTCTTGAAATGGGGCCCTGGAGCATCTGAAATGGCTCAGGCACCTGAATCACTTGTGTGTGTCCCTGGTCCCTTAGCTCTGCCCCTGGTCCCTTAGCCCTGCCCCTGCCACCTTAACCCTGCCCCTGGCACCTTAACCCTGCCCCTGCCACCTTAACCCTGCCCCTGGCACCTTAACCCTGCCCCTGGCACCTTAACCCTGCCCCTGGTCCCTTAGCTCTGCCCCTGGTCCCTTAGATCTGCCCCTGGTCCCTTAGCCCTGCCCCTACCTTAACCCTGCCCCTGCCCCTGGTCCCTTAACCCTGCCCCTGCCACCTTAACCCTGCCCCTGGTCCCTTAACCCTGCCCCTGGTCCCTTAGCTCTGCCCCTGGCACCTTAACCCTGCCCCTGGCACCTTAACCCTGCCCCTGGTCCCTTAGCCCTGCCCCTGGTCCCTTAGCTCTGCCCCTGGTCCCTTAGCCCTGCCCCTGGTCCCTTAGCTCTGCCCCTGCCACCTTAACCCTGCCCCTGCCACCTTAACCCTGCCCCTGGTCCCTTAACCCTGCCCCTGGCACCTTAACCCTGCCCCTGGCACCTTAACCCTGCCCCTGGCACCTTAACCCTGCCCCTGGCACCTTAACCCTGCCCCTGGTCCCTTAACCCTGCCCCTGGCACCTTAACCCTGCCCCTGGCACCTTAACCCTGCCCCTGGCACCTTAACCCTGCCCCTGGTCCCTTAACCCTGCCCCTGGTCCCTTAACCCTGCCCCTGGTCCCTTAACCCTGCCCCTGGCACCTTAACCCTGCCCCTGGTCCCTTAACCCTGCCCCTGCCACCTTAACCCTGCCCCTGGCACCTTAACCCTGCCCCTGGCACCTTAACCCTGCCTCTGCCACCTTAACCCTGCCCCTGGCACCCTAACTGTGTCCCAACACCTAAACTCTGCTCACATTCCCCTTAACCCTACCCCTGTCACCTTAAATCCTGTCCCCATCCCCTTCGCTGTGTCCCCCATCCCCTTGTGTCCCCATGAGCCTGTGTCCCCATTCCCTTAACTCGGCTCCCATTCCCTGTAGCTCTGCCCCATCCTCCTACCCCTCCCCTGTCACCCCAGCTGTGCCCCCTCAGCACTCTGTGTCCCCACACCCCTCTGTCCCTGTAGCTTTGCCCCCGTTCCCCTTAACCCTGCCCCTGTCCCCTTGAGTTGCGCCCCATTTGTCACCTTGGCCCTGCCCCATCACCCCCGAGCACTGCACAGGGTCACCCTCTGCTCAGCCACTGCCGCCTGCTTTTCCTGGCTGGCTCTGCGGGATTCCCTGAGGATGCCCCACAGGCACAGGGGCTCGGGGAGGGGATGCTGGGATCGGCTGGGACCTTCTCCCACATCCTGCCCGGAGCCCAGGCTGGGATGGGGGCTGCTGCTGTGCGGGATGGAGCCTCACCGGGGTGGATTTAGCCTCCAGCACGGCCATCTTCCAGGCACTGTGAATGGAACAGAGGGGCCTGGGTTAGAATCAGAGCGGGGTTTGGGCTGGAAAGGACCTCAGAGCTCATCCACTTCCAGGAGCTTCTTCCTTAAATCCAATCTAAACTTCCCCTGTTTCAGTCTGAACCCATCACCCCTTGTCCTATCACTGCAGTCCCTGATGAAGAGTCCCTCCCCAGCATCCTTGTAGCCCCCTGGGAGCTGCTCTGAGGTCTCCCCGCTACCCAACACCACGGGGATGGGCACAGGGTTAAATGCTGTCCCTGGAACAAGGGCAGTGGGAATGTGACACCTAAATTGAGGGGAAAAGTGGGAAATGGATGATTTTCCATTCAACTGGGATCAAGCTCAATTGATTAAGCTCAGCTTGGCCACAGCTGAACATCTCCCTCTATCTAAGTTCAGCTGAAGGTTTCCTGCCTTTATTTCCTGTATTTTAATATATAAATTTTTATCTCTTTTTATCAAAACCCCTTGATTTGTATGGAAATGAATAGAAATGAAGCTTTATAGACAGGAATAGAAGGGAACAGTGCTAAAAGCGGCTCTTTCCCCCTCCTGGGCACAGCCTGCAGCCCACGAGGACATCACATTCACACTGTTTATCACCAAATGCCAGTGAAAACCCCTCCCCAGTGATCCTCAGATTCCTCATCCATGAGGAAAACCCACCCTGCAGGAGACCAACGGCTTCACAATAACCAGTGTGGCTCTAAGTTATTCAGTGGGAAACCCAACAGCCCCCAGTCTGTGCCCGTTGTCCTGTAAGTGAATGTGGATGTGCAAAGGAACAGGGGCTCGTGTGGACTCAGCCCTGGGGTGGGATCGGGATGGGGCTCTTTCCATGCTTGGATTGAGAGGATGAAAGACTGGATATGACCCGGCTTCAGCGTGTGCTTGAGCTCAGAACCCCCCCGTGTGCTGGGTGCACCCCCAGAGCGTGAGCAGCAGCTCAGGGAGGGGATCCTGCCCCTCTGCTCTGGTTTGGAGAGACCTGAGAGCAGCTCCAGTGCCTAAAGGGGCTGCAGGAAAGCTGGAGAGGGGCTTGGGACAAGGGCCTGTAGGGCCAGGCCAAGGGGAATGGCTTTAACCTGCCCGAGGGGAGACTGAGCTGAGCTCTTAGGCAGAAGCTCTTCCCTGGGAGGGTGCTGAGGCGCTGGCACAGGGTGCCCAGAGAAGCTGTGGCTGCCCCATCCCTGGCAGTGCTCAAGGCCAGGTTGGACACAGGGGCTTGGAGCAAGCTGCTCTATGGAAGGGGTCCTTGAAACTGGATGAACTTTAATGTCCCTGCAGCCCAAACCAGGCTGTGGCTCCGACTCCGATGACAAAGCCACTGAAGGGGTTTCAGTGCTTACACAGCATCGTCCTCGCTCTCTGCACACAGCGTGGTCTTGGAGCCGTCCCGCTGCACAACCATCAGGAGGCAGTCGCGGCTCTTCCCCTCGGGCGGCTGCACGTCTGGAAAGGGAAGGGGCAGGATGCAGCCTCAGTGACAGAGAGGTACCCAAGTCCCTCCCCATCCACCTCCCGGGCTCCAAATCACCCCCGGGAGCAGCTCCCAGCCTGTGTGCTGCTAAAGGATGGAACCATTCTGGACCAGCAGGACACCATGCTTATAGCTCGGGTTTAATTCAGGCTCCAGCTTCACTTGCAAGGCAGTCTCAGAGTGATTGTGAGCCGAGCTGGGATCTCAAAGGTTAAAAGCAAACAGGAGCTCAGAGCTGACAAGCAGAAACTTCCACCCCCACAGCAGAAAGCAAGTGGAAATGCAGATAATTGCCCCAAATGGGAGGCCAGGAGGCTGAGCTGTGCTGCCTCTGAGTGTGCAAGCACCCAAATGATGTAGAACTATGAGGTTTGTTTGTTTTCCCCCATTCCCAAAGCTCGGTGGGACCCTCTGGAGAGCGGGACCCTTTGGGTTCCTGCTCCCAGTGCTGCATCCCAGAGCTGCCACTGCCACTCACAGCCCAAGAAAGGCGCTTTGTGAGCAGGCCGTGGGCTGCTGAGGCTGAGCTGAGCTGCTGCTTTGTTCTGCTTGTTTGTGCTAGACAGTGATGGGAGGGCTGTGGGATGGTGCTTAGAACAGGCACAAACCAGGAGGAGAGGTTCCCCTTCCTTCCCTCCTTCCTTCTCCTTCTTCTTCCTCATTAGGATGAAGCTCTTCCTTGTGAGGGTGTTGAGGTGCCCAGAGAAGCTGTGGCTGCCCCATCCCTGGCAGTGTTCAAGGCCAGGTTGGACACAGGGGCTTGGAGCAAGCTGCTCTAGTGGAAGGGGTCCCTGCCCATGGCAAGGGTTGGAGCTGGAGGAGCTTTGAGATCCCTTCCAACCCAACCCATTCCATGATTCCCCATGGAAAAGCAACAGAAGATGCAATGTGCATCTTTCTGGTGCTGGCTGGGAGCTAGAAAGGGGCGAATTGGGCAGCCTGGATTGTTTGGATGTGTGTAAGTACAAGCAGAGCATCGTTTATAAGGTTCCAGCTCCATGGAGACCCTTCCATGGGGTGGGTTTGGGGAACACAGAACTGGGGACATGGGTCTCTGCTCACCTCTGCACTCGTGGCCGGTCCTCACGTCCCGGCAGCTGTACTTGATGTGGATCCGTCCGTCCATGTCGCGCTGCGTCTCATCATGGTAGTACACCAAGCTGCCGTCCAGGTACAGCACAAACCAGTTTCTCTTCCAGCGGCGCAGGATGGAGCCTGGAGGGATGGAGATAGAGGGAAAAGACCCCGGTGAGGCCCGACACCCAACACCATCCCCTTCCTTTGCGGCCGGATCCCAGCACCCCATCCAAGAGCTGCTGCATCCCGCAGGACACCCGTCCCTGGCACGAGGAGCTGGGGCAGCGTGAGCAGGTGGCTTTAACTGAGGCAGGGCTGCCAGGAAGAGCCATCAGGATGTCCTGGTGCTGCCCCACTGTGTGCGGGAGCAGATCCAGCCCCGGCCATGGAGCCGAGCATCTGTTTTCATGGCAGACGGCCCCGCTCTGCGCTTACATAAACCCACGAGCGGCTGAGCCGTGATTCCCTCACTGCTGTGGATTAAGCACCCAGGATGGGGGGTGTTGTCCCTCCCCTTCCATGCTTCCTCCCGGCATTCCATAGCCCAAACCTCTCCAGGTGTTACCTGGGGGGCTCCCAACATGGGATGCTCAAGGGTTGTACTCACTCTGCCGCCAAAGCCAACCGCTCTTCACCAGCGCCATGGCTGCGGGAGGGATTTCCGGACCTGCTGCTATAGGAGAAGTGATGGAGTTAGAGCAGCAGCTCCCAGCTCAGCTCCAGCTCCTTTCCCAGCTTTCCCCCTCCCCACAGCTCCATGGAGTGAAGCGGGATGGGGATCCACCCTCGGTGCTCCTGGGATTTGGGGGGGGGGGGGGGGGATGAGCCGAGTGCATGGGTTAATCGGGGTTAGAGACAGACGTGGGATTTCATCCTGTGGGAGATGTGCAGGGGGGGAGGAGGAACTCCAGCACCTTTCTCTCTGTCATTAATCTCATTGGGATTTAGGGATTATCATCCCGTGGAGGTAAGGGGGGAAATCCGGGCCATGTATGAAACAGGCAGCAACTCCCCACGGCCCCAGTAACTTTCCATGGCAAACCACAGCCCCGCTGCTGCAAGAATGCCGTGAAGTCACCACTCCCTGGGTCCCCAGGCAGAGCCAGCACCCCAGGGTGCTGTTCCCCGGCCATGGCACCCATCAACCAGGGACCCCAGCACCCTGGTGCTGGCACCTTGGCATCCCACGATGGATCCAGCACTGCCTGGCTGGGTCCCCTCCTGGTCTAGGGGCACAACAAGGCTCAGACATGCCCCCCCTCCCCACAAGTGCCTCTGTACCGGTGTTACCCAGCACCCAGCTCCTTGGATACACACGTTCCCCTGGAGTCCTCAGCCCTGGTACCTGTGTCTCATATGCCTCTGGTACCCCTGTCCTCCCAAAATTACGGCCCCTGGGTACCCCCACCCCTGGCACCATCACCCTCCTCTCCTCACACCCCCCAGGTACCCCATCCCTTGGGATTCCCATCCCTCAGCACCCACATTCCCCTTGCACCTGCATCCCCCTGTATTTGCAGGTACGGTACCCACATTTAGTGCCCTCATCCCACATCCCCTTGTCCCACATCCTCTTGTCCCACATCCCCCGGTGCCCACATCCTCTTGTCCCACATCCCCTGGTACCCCCCTGCCTTATACGCACGTTTTGGGGCACCCCCTTTCTGCATCCCTCTGGTACTCACCTCCCTCAGTGCTGGCACCCCCCCGGTACCCTCACTCCCCAAGTACCCACATCCCGGTACCTCCATCCCCGTGCCCCCCATCCCCTTCCCCGCCGTTCCCGGTGCTCTCACCCCCTTATTCTCACCCGGGACCCCCCCCCCCCCCAGCCCCTGATCCTCACCGGGAGGAGGCGGCTCGGCGGGTCCCGTTGCGGACAGCGCTGCGCTCCGCTCCCGCTGCCCGGCGCTGCCCGCCCGCACGGAGCGCCGGGAGCTGTAGTCCGGTACCGGCAGGGGCGGGCGGGGGCGGTGGAAGCATCCTCAGGTGCCGGCCAGAGGGAAACGGCGCTTTCCAGCCCTTCACACCCCAAAAGCCGATGCCCGGGGTACACGCGGCCGGGCTGGGGATGGCCGTGGTTGATCCAGACGTGACCCGCTGAGGATGCAGCGCCTCCAAGCCCCACTTTGTCCCCTGAGCCCCACTTTTCCTCTGGAGATGGAGCGCGGTTGGGAGAAGCCGAGGGATGAAGCGGGACTATGGGGGCTGCAATTAAGCCACACGGTGGAGGTAGAAGCTTTGGGAGGGTTCAGCCCAAACAGGAGCCCCAGAGCCATGCCCAGGGAGGTGAGGGGGTGTCATGGGGTTTCCTGCTCTACACAGCAGAGGGGACCAGGGATATGAGATGCTTGGGGGATACAGAATCAGATTGGTCATAGGGGCTTGGAGCAAGCTGCTCTAGTGGAAGGTGTCCCTGCCCATGGCAGGGGTTGGAGCTGGAGGAGCTTTAAGGTCCCTTCCAATGCAAACCACTCGCTGACTCTATGACCCTCTGGTGCTGGGAGTGGTTCTGAGGAGCTGTTTAATTTCCCAATGGGCTCTTGCTGGATCGAGCATCAGGAGCATATCACTGGCAGGAGTATAAATAAGGAACAACCCCAATTTTAACCAGGTAAATGCTCACCTGTCTTGAGCTTCTGAGTGGAGTGAGTTTTCCTTTGGGATAAAATCAAGCTCTGACCTGGCTCCTGCTGGAGTTAAAAGCAAAACTGTCCCTAGCTCTAGACATGGATGGGCTCATGTCACACGTGCTCAAAGGACACAGGGCTGGAAAAGTGGCTGCACATGACAGGAACCTTTCAGCCTGACAGAGATGGGTAAACCTGCTTGGAGAGAAACCAAAGGGAAGTTAGGAGTGGAGGAGAGCCTGGGATACATCCCTGAGTCTGCTGCCAGCCCTCAGGCAGATTTGGAAGTCACAGCCTGGGAAGAGAACACAAGAGTGAATTATCCAGAGACATCAAGAGCCAAGAACCACCCAACCCCTCGTATCCACTGCTCTTCTTCCACAAAATGAAGAAGTGTGAGCATCAGATCAAAGGAGGTGATACTGTCCCTCTATTGAGACCCCACTTGCAGCACTGTGTGCAGTTCTGGTGTCCTCAACATAAAAAGGACATGGAGCTGTTGGAGCAAGTCCAGAGGAGGCCACGAGGATGAGCAGGGGCTGGAGCAGCTCCTGTATGGAGCCAGGCTGAGAACATTGGGGCTGTTGAGCCTGGAGAAGAGAAGCTGCGTGGAGACCTCAGAGCAGTTTCCAGTGTGTGGAGGGGGCTGCAAGGATGTTGGAGAGGGACTCTTCATCAGGGGCTGCAGTGATAGGACAAGGGGTGATGGGTTCAAACTGAAACAGGGGAAGGTCAGGTTGGAGATAAGGCAGAAGCTCTTCCCTGTGAGCGTGCTGATGCGATGGCAGAGAAGCTGTGGCTGCCCCATCCCTGGCAGTGTTCAAGGCCAGGTTGGACACAGGGGCTTGGAGCAAGCTGCTCTAGTGGAAGGTGTCCCTGCCCATGGCAGGGGTTGGAGCTGGATGAGCTTTAAGCTCCCTTCATGCCAGACCATTCCATGATTTTATGATTCTATGAAAATAAGGACCAGCAAGGCACAGCTACCTATTTTATAGCTCTCCATACACAGATGTGGGGCATGCACAGGGAACTGTGCAGCATTGTGCTTGGACAGGGACATGTTCCCATTGAGACAAACCTGAGGTGGGAGCCCAAAGCCTCCTCAAAGCTGTATTTGCTGCCCAGGGAAGGAAATGGCACATTTCCCATAGATGCACATGAGCACCGGAACCAGTCAGGTCTGAGACAACTTCAGGAGCTGGTGCTGGCTGGTGTTCCACTGCTTAAAATACACATCAGGTTATTTATAGTCAAGGCAGAGCTGATAATGAAGATGTTTATTAAGCATATGGCAGCACTTAATACAGCAAAACCTCATCTACTGCAGCAAGCTCTTAATGTAGAGCCTCTTCCCTCCCCTTCCTCCAGCACCCGCTTTGCAGTGGCCAACAGCAGAAGGAATTTGATGCACCCCAGAACCCCCCCCCCCACCGTGTGCTGGGCTGCACCCCCAGAGTATGAGCAGCAGCTCAGGGAGGGGATCCTGCCCCTCTGCTGCGCTCTGGGGAGACCCCCCCTGCAGCCCTGATCCAGCTCTGGGGCAGCAGCACAAGAGGGACGTGGAGCTGTTGGAGTGAGGCCAGAGGAGGCCATGGAGATGCTGCGAGGGCTGGAGCAGCTCTGCTCTGGAGCCAGGCTGAGAGAGCTGGGCTGGGTGAGCCTGGAGAAGAGAAGGCTCCTGAAGGGGAGACCTGAGAGCAGCTCCAGTGCCTGAAGGGGCTGCAGGAAAGCTGGAGAGGGGCTTGGGACAAGGGCCTGTAGGGCCAGGCCAAGGGGAATGGCTTTAACCTGTCCGAGGGGAGACTGAGCTGAGCTCTCAGGCAGAAGCTCTTCCCTGGGAGGGTGCTGAGGCGCTGGCACAGGGTGCCCAGAGAAGCTGTGGCTGCCCCATCCCTGGCAGTGTTCAAGGCCAGGTTGGACACAGGAGCTTGGAGCAAGCTGCTCTATGGAAGGGGTCCCTGCCCGTGGCAGGGGTTGGAACTGAAGGAGCTTTAAGCTCCCTTCAACCCAAATCAGGCTGGGATTCCACAGTCTGTGAATTAAATTCCCCCAGCTGCACACAGATTGATTACACAGGAGTTAAGCTGCAAGTACCCATCAGTCAGGGCACACTCACACAGCTCTGTGCATCCCTCCACACTGCTTATCAAGCTACAAAACATCCTAAACAGTTCAGAGACACACATTTGGCAGTCAGGGGCCAGGGCAGAGAGTCTGCTCTGCAATGAAGTAATATTAAAGTCCCCTTAGGAAGGGATTTGGGCTGAAATTTGGGTTACTCACTGGTATTGGGCCTCCCCTCTGCAGGTAGATGCATGCTACAGTTTGGTACAAATTGTTCTTGAAGCTTTTCTGCCACGTTGTCGTGAGCTCTGCCACAGGACCTGCATAATTTGTCTCCTTGGCAGCAAAAGGACACACTGCAGAGGGAAAGAAAGAGATGCTCTGTTTCAAACAGCAGCACATTTTCATGGGGTGGAAAACCTACAGCTCTGCACTAATGGGTTCTGCTTGGCTGCAGCCCTCGGTCGCTTGCAGGGAAGACATTGAGCTTAGGACAAGGAGGAGAGGAGGGAAACAGCAGTGACAGCAATAAAAGAGCAGAAATAAACCCACCAGGGAACAAAGATTGAGGCAGTCAAGTGCTTGTGAGGGACAGGGTGGAATGGAGGTGCTGGGCATTGCAAACCAAAGCAGGAAAGCATTGCAGCATCACTCTGCTTTCCTCTGGAGGAGACAATGGTGCTAAGGGTGGGATCTGGGGCTTGGTTTATTTATTTTGTGTAAACTGTTTTTTTGGGGGGAGTTAGATGGGATAAATTTGGGGCTCACTGGGGGGAAATGGTGAGCTGCAAACTTAGGAGGTTATTTCCAGCTGGTAAAGCTGTGCAAGTGGGAGAAGGCAGAGGATGCGATGGGAACAGGCTCAGCTCCTCACCTGGGGGAGCCAAATCATGGATTTCCCAGTGTTTTCTTAGAACTATGGAATCCCAGCCTGGTTTGGGGTGAAGGGACCTTAAAGCTCCTGCAGTCCCAAACCCCTGCCACAGGCAGGGACCCCTTCCACTGGAGCAGCTTGCTCCAAGCCCCTGTGTCCAACCTGGCCTTGAGCACTGCCAGGGATGGGGCAGCCACAGCTTCTCTGGGCAGCTCCCACAGGAACTGGGTGCTGCTCAGCAAGAGATGGATGTGAAACTTCCACCTTGGTTTTCTTCCAGCTGGGCTCTGTCCTTGTCTCACCCGGGCAGCTGGAACAGGACGGAGCTGTCACCGAGCAGTGGCTCAGCGCGTGGTGGAGAACTTTGGTTGGAGCCAAAGCTTTGGGTTTTGTGTAGGAAACCAAGGGTTTTGGAAAGTCTTCCCACGTCTCACGTGATGCAGGAAACCAACATCCCCTGCAGGGTCTCCCCTGTGTCCATTTGCTGTGGAGGCAGATGGGTGAAGCCCTGGGGGTTCACCTGCTTGAGTCTGGGGTGAGCTGCAGGTGAGGACACGCCATCAGTTGCTCTTTCTCTTACTAATACACATTTGCAGGTGGGACAGCTTGGTACTTGGATTGCAGGGGTGATGCACCACCAATGTGGGCTGTTAAAGAGACCTCAAATCGTGCTGGAGGTCTCCCTTACTGTACAACACTGGGCATCACAGAATGGTTTGTGTTGGAAAGGACCTGAAGATCATCCAGTTCCAATCGCCTGCCATGGGCAGGGATGTGGTGTATTTGACATGGTTTTCACAACAACCTCTTCCTATCAGTATGTCAAGCAGTGAGAAATGGAGTAGCTCTGGTACAGCCTTTGCTACCCCAGGGACCCTCCTGTCCCAACTCCCTGATTCCCCGGGGGGGGGTCCCATTGCTTGGGAAACAAGAGTGAATCTTGATGAAAAGCAAACGGCTTCAAAGAGCACCGAGTGTTGCGAGGGAGTGAGGAGGGGACATGGGATAGAATCAATGAGGTTGGGAAAGCTCTTTAAGCTCATCCAGTCCAACCTTCACCCCAGCACTGCCAAGGCCACCACTGCCCCATGGCACTGAGGCCTCGTCTCCATGGGGTGTGAACACTTGCAGGGATGGTGACTGCAGCCCTGCCCTGGGCAGCCTGTTCCAATGCCTGAGCACCCTCTGGGGCAGGAATTGTTCCTCAGCTCCATCTAAACCTGCCCTGGTGCAGCTTGAGGCCGGTTCCTCTTGTCCCATCCCTTGTTCCTTGGGAGCAGAGCCCAGCCCCTCCTGGCTCCATCCTCCTCTCAGGCACTTGTAGGCAGCCATCAGGTCCCCCCTGAGCCTTCTCTTCTCCACACTGAACCCCCCAGGTCCCTCAGCCCTTCCCCATCACACTTGGGCTCCAGGCCCTGCACCAGCTCCGCTGCCCTTCTCTGCCCCCCCTCCAGCCCCTCAATGTCTCTCTTGCAGTGAGTGCCATGGGCTCTGTGGTGCTGTGCCCGATGGGGTCAGTCCCTGGGTGAACCCCATTGCAATTCTTCCTCCCAGACCCCAGCACTTCCCAGAAACACTCATTTCTCACCCCAAACCGGGGTACTGAGCGCTGCTGACGCGGTTTGCACCCCCCTTGGAGCTGTGTGCACCCACAGGCGCTGCTCACCCCCCCGGGAAGCTCCATTTGGGTTCATCACTCCTGTGAGAGAAGTTCCTGCATTAAAACGTAAACCCCTCGTTTGTGCTCCCAGAGAAGGGCCTTTTCCCGCCCCCCCCCCCCCCCATGGGGGCCAGCACCCCCTTCCCCAAGCACTGAGGGGGTTGTTCCACCCCCCCCCCAACGTTGGACGAGGGCTTTTGGCAGGGAAATGGGGGTTGTTTTGGGGGCGAGGGCCGGTTTGGGGTGCGGGGGGAGGAACGGGGCCTGGCCGCGCTGTGAAGAGGAGGCCGGGCTGCGGGGGGAGGGGGGGGAAGGCCTGGCCTCGAGGCCGCGCATCCCGCCGCGGGCACGGCTGCTGCTGGAGCTCACCCGGCGGCCCCAGGGCAATGTCCGGAAGCCGGGGCCAGGCCGCGGGGACCACCGGAGCCGCGCTCGGTTCGTCCCGGTGGGGATCGAGGCCGCGGCCTCCGCGCTCCCCTCAGCCCGCGCGGACTACAACTCCCATCATGCCCCCGCGCGGACTACAGCTCCCAGCATGCTCCACTCTGCCCCTCCGCACTACACCTCCCATCGTACCCCGCGGCCACACGGGCCCCGTCTCCCTCCCCGCCCGCTGCTAGAACTACATTACCCAGCGTGCCCAGCGGAGGGCGGCCAGCGCCGAGCGGCGGCGGCTGCGCGCGGGGCATGCCGGGAGCTGTAGTTCTGGCGGCGGCTGTAACGGTCCCGCTGGTGGTACACCCCCCCCCCCCCCCCCGCCCCTTCCCTCAGCGGCTGCGGGCAGAGGCAGAGGCAGGAGCCGCGGAGCGGGCGGAGGGCGAGCGGGAGCGCTGCCGCCGCACCGGCTGAGGGGACACCGCCGCCAGAACAGCCGCAGGTGAGGGGGGGGGACACGGCGGCGGGACAACGGCACCCCCGGAGGGCGCTGAGGGGGGGCTGCGGGTGACAGCCGGGGGGTGGGGGGGGGGGACACACGGACCCTCTCCCCTCGCCGGGGGCACGGGGCCTGGGCTGCGATGGCGGCGGTGGAGGGGGAGCATCCTGTCAGCGCTGTGGGGGAGACCGCCGCCCTGAGGGGGCAGAGCCGGCCCCGCTGCTTGTGCCCCCCCCCCAAGAGCCTGTTTTCCCCCCCCCTCAGCATTAGTGCCGGGATTTGGCCTCGCTGTGATGGGCACTGGGGCTCGGTTCACCTCAGCCCCCTCTTTGCGAGGCGCTTGGCGCCGGTGGGGGGGGGAGCCCGCTGAAGACCCCCCCCCCGATGGTGGCCAAGGCAAGTTCTGGTGGTGTGGAAGAAGGGAAATGGAGCGACCGCGCTTTCCCCTCCTGCTCTGAGCCCTCGGGAGACGTCGGTGTGGGGATGGGGGCACCCCAAGATGGGGGGGGGGGGGGTGGCACCGCTTCACCCCAGCCCCACTGCGAGCAGCGAGAGGGGCACGTGGGGATGATGATGATGATGATGATGATGGTGATGAGAGCGACAGAAGGGAATATTGAGGAGCCCGACAGCAACTTCATGGGATGGGAAAGGCCGAGTTGCGGCCGCGTCCGTCCTCCCGCTCCCTTTGGAGCGGGTTTAAAATGGCCCAGGTTTTGCTGAGCGAGAAGAGGGGGGGACGTCGGGGTGCAACAGCGGCAGCCTGAAAGCAGAGAGCGCAAGGTGCTGAGACGGGAGGCGGCGTTGTCCTCCCTGCCGCTGTGAAACAGTGGGTGCTGTGCCTTTGCATCAAGGGCTGCTTGTTTTCTTCCCTTTTCCTTCCCCAAGAATTGCTTTGAATACTTTGGCGTGGGGGTTTTCAGGGCAGCGAAGTCCGTTGCTGTACAGCGGGTTAATAATACCCCCAAAAGATGCCTTTATGGAAAGCTGAGGAGCCCTCAAGTAATGGAAATGGAACAAATACTCATTCTCAAGAACAGGGTTTGTGCTGTGTTGGGCTTGGGGGGGGCGGATTTCCCCCCCTCCCTGCACGTCGTGATAAGCTCTCAGGTTATGGCTTGGCTTTCCATAGCTGGAATTTCATTCAAAAGGCGTTTGTTTGGTGCTGAATTCTGTCAAATGCAGAGAAACGAGCAGGTTGAAGGAGGCTTTTTTTTTCCCCCTTTCTGGACAAAGGCATGTTGTGCTAAGCACAGAGAAACCCCCAGTGCTTCTGTCCCTCTTTTAATCCAGATATGATTGAAGATGCAGGGCTGTGTTTGTTCTTGCTGTTAAAATCGGGATGGGAGGAAGCGAGAGCTTTATTTTCCCTAAGGAATGGGAATGATGGAAACATCTTTAGGGAAACGTTTCGCTGGACTTGGTTGCATCGACTGCGTTATTTCATGGAATGTGGACTGTGAAGTGGTTCTGGAGGAGAACTCCAACTGAGGAGTGATATGGAGCAATGTCAAGGAAAGGGGAATTAGCACTTGGCAGCCAAATGCTTTATTTTATGATGGCTTTTTTAATCCTTTCTGCTTGCCAGTTTGGGTTTTTAACTGTTTCATGGCTTCTTCTGACCTTTTTGGTTGGGTACATTAAAAAACCCACCCCAAACAACACCTATGGTCTGATTATTTCTTCTTTCTACATGCGTGTAGTCATTAGAAGGACTGGTATCACTTAGCAGTGTATTTTTTTTGGTTGAAATCTATGTTTTTTTTGTTGAAATCTCTATTAAATCTGATTAACTTTTGCGCTGGAAGTTGCAAATATGAACTTAGCTACTTATGCGTCTCAACTTCTAGATTATTTTAGTCTTACTAAAGGAAATGTTCCCATTTATCAGAAGGAATCTCTCCCACCTGATGTGCTTACAGTGGCCTTTGGCTTTAGAGAATGTGTGCTGAGTGTTTCAGATGTTACTGGTCAGATTTATGGGGGTGTTTTCGTACTCTTTAGTTGATTAAAATCCCTGGCTGTTAGGGAGGACACTTTTGGAGAGGTACATATATAACCCTTTCCCTTTGGAACAAAGGGATCAGAAGCAACCTGATTCCATGCTATGAAGGTGGTTTGAATTTATTGTAATGGGAGTGAGGAACCAAAATGAAGCACCCCCACGGTGTCCAAATGAATGTGAAATAATTATGGGATACGGTCCTTTAGGGAGATCATCTTGGAGAGATCTTCTGTGATCTTGGGTGATACTCATCTGTCAAGTTCAATGCTAGGTCTGCATTGCAGTAGGTGAGCTGTTAAGGATGTTTAAAAGCTTGGCAGTGAAGTTTTCGTGCTCTCCTATGGATATGGGGTCCCCTATGGAACCCACCACATGGATAATGGGGAGGAACAGGAAAGAAAGGTGGCGCTGCTCTTGCTGTTCCTGAAAGCATTTCCCAGACATGTGAAAATGCTTTGGAGAAGCATTTCTGCATAATTATAATGAAATTTGGTCTAAATTTCATTAGGTGATCTGTCCAGAAGAGCTTCTGAACCTCACTTTCGGAGGGTAGGTGCAAATGCAGCCACTTCAGTGAGGGAAGTGGGTGTTTGATCCAGGAGAGCATCTGCTTTTGGGAAGCTTGCAAAGGCAACCGCGGTCAGACCGGCACAGATCTCCTTTTCTGGGAAGTGGGACATTCACAGCTGGGATGGAGTTCCTGGATCACCGAGGCCTGCCCACCATAAATGCCAGCAACTGTGGCATAAACAGGATTCAGTCCTGGTTTAAATCCAGGTGGGTTTCTGCTGCTGCCTGTGGCACAGGAACAGTTCAGTCCTTTCTCCCCCGGTAGTTGGAAACCTCCTGTTTCCACCCAGAGCTCTCAGCTGATTTGCAGCTCTCAGGTGGTTGATAGCAGTTGATGAGGCTGTCAGAAGGGAAACACAACTTTTATATCTTCCTTTCTGAGCTCACTCTTCCCTTCAGTCTGGGTTATGATCTCCATTTGTCTTCCACTGATGCCTTTTGGGCTCGATTGTATCTGCAGAGGCCCCAGTTTCCCCTTCCGCAGCACAAGTGCTCCATGTACTTTCTGTTTCCTCTGCAATTCATAAACTCTCCTTAAACCACCACGTTTTAACTGCGTTTCAGCCCTGAGTGAGCTCCCTTTGTGCTGGCTGGACGGTGCTCTGCTTGCTTGGCTTCTCCTCAGGTGTCTGTGGAGGGTTGAACACCGTCTCCCCACGCTGTGGAGATGCTGGGTGACCCTTGTCAAGAGGTGACAGACATGCAAAGTGCTGCCAACCTCTTCCTCCCAGTGCTGGGCTGAATCAGAAGTATTTGAAGCATCCCCATGAGAACTGTGTTCTTAGCCAGTGTGCTCAGGGAGGAGGGACACTTGCCTCACTCTCAAAGTGCAAGTGAGGTCATTTTTGTACAGCACCAGCTCTGATTTATTTGCTGGTGGGATTGTGTGAGGTCTGAGAAGAAGTTGGGTGAGCAGTGGAGGTTCATAACCAAGCATGGTCTTGTTTGTTAATGTACTGTGATCTTTCTAATTAACTAGACTCAATTTTGTTGCTTAAAATCTCCAAGTCACCATGGTCGGCTTCAGTATATGAGGGGTGGGCTTCAAGGATGCTGGAGAGGGACCTTTTCATCAGGAATAGGGCAAGGGATGATGGGTTCAAACTGAAACAAGGGAAGTTCAGGTTGGAGATAAGGAAGAAGTTGTTCCCTGTGAGGGTGCTGAGGCGCTGGCACAGGGTGCCCAGAGAAGCTGTGGCTGCCCCATCCGTGGCAGTGTTCAAGGCCAGGTTGGACACAGGGGCTTGGAGCAAGCTGCTCCAGTGGAAGGGGTCCCTGCCCGTGGCAGGGGTTGGGACTGGAGGAGCTTTAAGGTCCCTTCCAACCCAAACCAGTCTGGGATTCTATGTTCAGTCTATAGAAATAGTGGATGCAAAATGAGTGAATGAGAAAAGTGTTCTTGTTGTTTTCTAAAGTATTTCCCAAGCGGTGTAAACAGCATTTTATTGCTGATTTCAAAGTCAAGTTGATCAGTCCCATCTGACATTGCTGGATTCTTGTGTGCTCTCATGCGTCTCTTCAATAAACAGATGAAGATTTTTGCTTTGGTGACAATAAATAAAGTCCACCTCTCCATGTTTTGCCTTTTGACAGTCTTTTAACTCTTTGAATTAAAAAATATTGCCTCTTAATCTGTCACTTTTTAGAACTAGGAATAAATTTTCAAGAGTTATTTCCACATGCCTCTACTACCTGCCATTCACACGGATGCCGCTCTGCAGAGGCATCAAATGATGTTACCTTTTTGTTCCTTCCCCTCCACTAAGTCATAACGTTCCTATTTTGGGGTTTAAATCATTGGTATCCCTAAATATGGGATGAAAATGGTGTCCCCAACATAAGAAGGACATGGAGCTGTTGGAGCAAGTCCAGAGGAGGCCATGAGGATGAGCAGGGGCTGGAGCAGCTCCTGTATGGAGCCAGGCTGAGAACATTGGGGCTGTTGAGCCTGGAGAAGAGAAGCTGTGTGGAGACCTCAGAGCAGCTTCCAGTGTGTGAAGGGGGCTACAAGGATGCTGGGGAGGGACTCTTCATCAGGGACTGGAGTGATAGGACAAGGGGTGATGGGGTCAAACTGTAACAGGGGAAGTTTAGATTGGATCTAAGGCAGAAGCTCTTCCCTGTGAGGGTGCTGAGGCGCTGGCACAGGGTGCCCAGAGAAGCTGTGGCTGCCCCATCCCTGGCAGTGCTCAAGGCCAGGTTGGACACAGGGCTTGGAGCAGGCTGCTCTAGTGGAAGGGGTCCCTGCCCATGGCAGGGGTTGCAACTGGATGATCCTTTCCAACCCAAACCTTTCTGTGTATTCTGTGTGTGGTCCTTTGCCAGACTAAGAGATAGGGGTTGTAGGATGGAGTTTGGGAGAAGTTTTGAGTGGGTGGGGAAGAGCTTGGAGGTGTTTGTGGGTGGTTGTTGATGGCCTTTGTGTAAAACTTGATACGAAGTAAGTGCTTGTCTTGCTGATTTTGGAGCAAGGTGTATGTATTTTCCTAGAATCCCAGCCTGGTTTGTGTTGGAAAGGACCTTAAAGCTCATCCAGGCCCAACCCCTGCCACGGGCAGGGACACCTTCCACTAGAGCAGCTTGCTCCAAGTCCTTTCCAACCTGGCCTTGAATGTCTCCAGGGCTGTTTTGTGTCATGATCTGATATACTGATGCTTTTCTTGTTGAGGGCATTATTTTGATGTGGGGTTTTATGTTTCTTGACTTAGTTTGAATCAGTGGCAACAGAAGAAGTGAATTTTCAGGTTTTTCTGTTGTTGAGAGGCAGGTGCTTTGTGATGAGCATCTGGAGCAAGAATCCCAGAGCCAAAGTTAAGATCCCATCAGGGAATGTCCAGCTCTTAAGGGATACCCAGCATTTGCACATCATCTGAAATTTATGGAAGCTCTTGAGTATGAAGCAGCTTTTAGGAACCAGAATTCTTTTGGGACTTGGGCTGGGCACCGAACAGGAGCATGAACACACAAATCTAATTCATTTCCAGGTACATTTTTAATACAGAACTTCACTAATTATAAGCATTTTGTTCTTTAGCTCTCTTTCTAGAATCTCTTTCTCGGTCTGGAAGCAGATGACACAGTTCATTGTGCTTTTATTGAGCTAAACCTTATATTTCATCCCTTTTTCCTGTTGGAACCCTGTAGGGAAGTGATGATGAGGATGATATTCATGGCATAATACTATACTTTTCAGTGAAACATAGAAGGAACGGTTCCTTTGAGACACGTTTGGTTTCCTCACAGTGTGAGTAATACTTGAATACTTTTTAAGAGTTCCTCTGAGTTGTTTACTATGGATGTGCTGGAATCCCTGTGCACTGCAAAGGAATTTCAAGTGACTGTGTGCTTTCTGTGAGGAACAAAACGTGGCTCTGTGGACTCTCTCCAGCAAACCATTTAGGAGGCGATCGTGAGAGGATTTGGAGATGCTGGTTTGTATTTGGCTGTACTTTCCCCTGTCTTCCCTTCTGTCTGTGAGTGAAACAGTCACATGGAAAACTGGAAGGTGGGAAAATGGAAAGTGAGAGCAGAAAAATGGGGTTTATCATAGAATTCAGACAATAACTTCCCCAATAGGAAGATTAATGCTGAAGTGTATTTGTAGGCTGAACGTTTTTGCCTTTAATGCCTTGGCTTTGGGAGGGTTATGAAAGACAAGCTTAGAGTGTTTTATGAGAGAAAAAGTACTAAATTGGCAAAAAAAGCAAGCCTAGATGCCATCGTGCCTGCTGGGCATGTCTAATTCTCTGATAACACGGATAAGGATTGCAGACAGCAGCAAAAGTTAAACTAGAGCAGCGCATCTTGGGTTCTGCAGGTTTTTTTCTTGCTTCTAATTTAATGTGGAGCTTAATATAGAAGATCTGCCTCTTTTATGGCATCAGACACTTTAGTTTATCTGCCATGAATTAAAGCAGTGTTTGAGCTTTTCCTTTCTTTGGTGTTAGATACTCAGCTCTCTCAATTTGATAACGTGTGGAATTTGATGTTGGCAATCTATCTTGGAGACAAGTGAGTGTTCTGAGCACAGTTTGCTATTCCCCAGTTTTCCTTTTGGTGCTTTATACTTGGATTTGTGGGTGATGACAGCTCGCTTCTTGAACGGACAAGGGGGTTTATGTGGTTATTCAGGTTATTGTCTCACTCACCCCCTACTCTTCCTAGAGCAGGTTAAAGCTCAAGCTTGCTCTTGATTCAACTTAGATTCACAACAGGGTTTTTTAAGTCTTAAAATGCAGTGCCCAGGAATCTGAGAAATGGTTTCTTTGTCTTTACTGTAGCATCTGAAGCCCAAATGCTGAACTTTCCTGTGCAGCTGAGTTTCTGCATATGGACTGATCTCATTTCTTTCCCTAAGAATTCTTTCCCTGTCTGTAGATAACGCACACACATGCAAATGGAAGTTGTAGAGAAGATACTTGGTTTGAGTTGGCTACTTCTGTGATAGTAGCCTTATGTTGTGGGCTCAGGAGTTAAATGTGGTATCATCATCTGTTCTCATCTGAGCTTGAGCTTTCCTTGTGTAATTCCTGGGGTTGGATTTCACATATGTGTTTGTTGGCATTCACCATCAAGAAATGATGTCTTAAAGTGCTTTAGGCTTTGTAACACAAAAGGCAAGTGCAGGGTCCTGGCCCTGGGGAGGAACAACCCCCCACACCAGCACAGGCTGGGGGCTGACCTACTGGAAAGCAGCTCTGTGGAGAGGTAACTGGGGGGACCTGGTGGACACCAGGTTGTCCATGAACCAGCAGTGGGACACTGGGACCAAGGTGGTCAATGGTGTCTTGGGCTCCATCAGGAAGAGCATTGCTGGCAGGTGGAGGGAGCTGATCCTCCCTCTGCACAGCCCTGGTGAAGGCTTCCCTGGAGCATTGTGTCCAGGTCTGGGCTCTCCAGTATGAGAGACCTGGAGCTCCTGGAGCAAGTCCAGTGAGGGGCTGTGAGAATGATGAAGGGTCTGGAGCATCCCTCACATCCCCTGTGAGGAAAGGCTGCAGGAGCTGGGCCTGTTCAGCCTGGAGAAGAGAAGGCTCTGGGGGAATGTGGTCAATGTGTACAGGTACCTGAAGGGAGGGTGTCAAGAGGATGGAGCCAGACTTCTCAGTGGTGCCAGCAATGGGATGAGAGGCAGCAGGCACAAACTAAACCACAGAAGTTCCACTTGAACATGAGCAAGAACTTGTTTACCATGTGGGTGTCTGAGCATTAGAGCTTCCCCAGAGAGGCTGTGGAATTTCCTTCTCTATAGGTATTCAGGAGCTGCCTGGACCCAGTCCTGAGCATTGTGCTGTGGGTGACACAGCTGGAGCAAGGAGCTTGCATGAGATGATCCCCAGCCTCAGCCATTGGGTGATTCTGTGAAGATGCTGTTGGCTGTTTTCCAGCAGATGGGTGTCATCTGGAGGTTTTGTCGTTGTGACTCCCCCTTTGATGGTACAAACAACTTCTAAAGAAAAGCCATAAACCCCTCAGAGCTCTTGGTTGCTTTCGCTTCGCCACTTAGCAAAGTGTCCAGCACAGCTCGTGTTGTCCTCTCCTCCTCTTCCACAACACCACTGCCAAGGTCAACCAAGAGATTACCTCTTCCCTTTCTGATGCTGCCTCTATCCCAGTGACCTGTAGCTGTATATGTACCATTGAGGCTGCTTCTGGCCAAGCTTCTTGGAAGGTCTTTGGAGACCTCCCTAGGTTAAGCCTTGCAAGATCCTTGTGTGTAGATGTGCTAACTCGATTTCCACCATGGAGATATGGAGCCTGGAGACCTTTTCCTGCCATTGCACAACAGGGTTGGGTCAGATGCTGTCCTGCTTCTCCCCCTGTGGACGGTGGGAGATTTACTTTGTATGCTGTTGGGATGATGCTGTGTTGGTGGCTTTCTGTATGGGCTTAGAGGAGAGTTCCTAGAGCTTAAGGCTGCATCTGGAAACCACAGACACTTACATTTTCCCTGGTAAAGGAGCCTATTTAGTTTGGATACTCTTTACCTTCTACCAGGACAGTGAGTTTGAATTTGAAGATCTCAAGTCATTAAGAGGCCACCACTTTTCTTGTTATATTTTCAGCAATTAATTATCCTCTCTGATTAAAAATTGAGGTCTAATTTGAATTAGTTGCTGTGGCAGGGGGCTGGAACTGCATGAGCTTGAAGGTCCCTTTAACCCAAACCAGTCTGGGATTCTTCCTTGTGTCTGCCCATTGTTTACAAGGGGAGTTAAAGCTCTCATTTACTTTAGAAGCTTTTCCAAACTCTGCTCTGTAGCTTGTTCCTTTTTGATCCCAAAAGCACTTTGAAACTTTGTGGTGAATAGAAGTGGATCATCTATATGCAAATTCCTTTTTTTTTCCTTCTGCTAAGTTATATTTGTGAGAAACCAGCATCTCAAGTGATGCCTGTTTTCATTACGGTCAGACTTGATTATCTTAAAGGCCTTTTGCAGCCCCAGTGATTCTGTGGTGCTGCTGCTATTTCATTAAGATGATAATTAAAAAGTACAAACATCACACAAGTTAAAATCAGTTATTCAAATCAAGGCATTTTGCAATCCTGATTGAATTACTAGACCTAGATGTATTTAAATGTGAGTCTGTTTTCTCTCTGCTGTCAAGGCTTCCAGTCCAGTGATTGTTTTACTGGTTATAATGAGGTCCATAGAAGTTACTTTGTGTTTTTAATTGTCCCCTATGATTTGAGGAAACTAATCCCCTGTAATCACTTGCTCCTCAGAGTTTCTGTACCCATCCTGTGTCTTCCCCATGTCTTCCATACATCCTCTTTTTTTCTCCCTATGGAGTCACGTACCCAGCTCCTTGTCTAGTGGAAGGTGTTCCTGCCCATGGCAGGGGATTGGAACTGAATGAACTTAAGTTCATTTCCAACCCAAACCATTCTATGATTCTAAGTTCCTCTGAAAATCCAGTTCCTCTGCAGTGCTGATAACTGACAGAGTCGAGCCTTTTCCCCCCCTTTTTATAGGGCCACGCTGTAGCCATCACTTCCCTTTCATTTCTGAGCACCTAATGGTTTTAAACTCCACTTGCTCATCACATCAGATTTTCCTCCTCCTTGCTGGTAAGGATTTGATTTGTTCCTGTTGTAATTCAGCCTCCTCACATCCCTAGATAGCAACAGAGCATCCATTTTCTCCATGGATGCTCTTGTCTGACTTTGAACCTCATTTCCCCTTCTAAGTGTCCTTCTCTTGTGTTTAGCTTATTCCTCTCCTGGCTGCATCAGCAGTTTCAGCTGGGAAGGTGTCTTATTAGTTGGAAAGATGCTGCCTTTGCAATTCCTGCTCTCTGTTCCCTGCAGTATTGTTCCATCACTCAAATCCAAGTATCTCATCAGTCGTGCAGCCTTGTTCAGTTCAATGACCTTTTTGTGCCTTCTATTGCTTCAAGTACTGGATGTGTGTTAGAGCTCGGGGATCAGCTGCCTGTGGATGTGCAGTCGGGCTACGATGGGGTGCAGGGCTAAGAACATTGGTGTTTTGAGGCACTCAGCTGCACTCTCTGGCTCTCCCTGAGCTCTGCACTCAGCCAAAGCCACTGTCTCGTGTAGAAGATCCCATTGACTGGCAGATTCCTGCCTGTTTCAGAGGCAGCTTCTGCCAGATCCTCGGAGCTTCCTCTTAGTACACTCAAGCACAGGGAAGAAAAAGCCTGGCATGGCACCACACAAAGGCTGCCAAAACCTCACTTAGCCTTTCCCTTTCAGTTCTTTTCCAGGATCCCTGAAATCTTTCCTCATCTGCTTAGCTCCAGCTGATGCCGAGTCGCTGCTCCCGGTCTGTGTGGTTGCTTGTGACCAGAGTTTAGCCAGTATTTGTGATCCTATGTTGGAAGAGGAAACCGATGCCAGGCAGGTATTCCTCAGAGGCAGTTGTGCTGCTTCCCAGAGCATGTTTGCAGAGGCTGCTTTTCCTCAGCACAGGCTGAAGCAAACAGCAGGAGACAGGTCTGCTCAGGATTCCAAGGTCATCCTTTCCTGCCAACGCTAAATCCATGCACACGTATGTGTGTGGCTTACACCATGGGGGTTTCTTTGCCTGTCCTTGACTTTCTTCTGCTTTCCTGATGCTCTTCACTGACATTCTGGCTCTCTCAGTACTCGACAGTGTGTGTATCTCCTGTTATCTGTGATTGATATAGTATCCCCTTCTCCCAAAACAAAGCTGGGTGCTCTGTTTTTGTGCTCAGCCCTTGGGAAGCTTGTTTTACTCACATCTGCTTTAGGCCAATTTGTGACCAGCCTTTTCATCCAAAACTCCATGTAACAGAATTGTCTTCAATGGTGATTGTTTGGGAATGGATTCATAACCTCCTTCAGCCTTGTGCTTTCACCTCAGGGGAGATCTCCCTGCTGGAGAACCCAAATCATGGAATCCCAGCCTGGTTTGGGTTGAAGGGCACTGCGGCATCTCCCAATGTTTAATCTATCTTGGGAAATACAGGCATTACCAAGCCTTTTTGTCATATTCCAAAGGGGAAACTGAGGCAGTGCTTGTGCAGTTGGTGAACTGGAGGGAAATTGTGGGCATGAGAAGAACTGGATTCTGGTCTCCCATGATCTGACCCTGAGATCATCGTTCATCACTAGCATAATACCACTCATAACAAAAAAAGGTTGGTAGATACCTATGAGCTCTTAGGCAGAAGCTCTTCCCTGTGAGGGTGCTGAGGCGCTGGCACAGGGTGCCCAGAGAAGCTGTGGCTGCCCCATCCCTGGCAGTGTTCAAGGCCAGGTTGGACACAGGGGCTTGGAGCAAGCTGCTCCAGTGGAAGGGGTCCCTGCCTGTGGCAGGGGTTGGAGCTGGAGGAGCTTTAAGGTGTCCCTTCAACCCAAACCATTCTATGACTATGATTCTGTATGGAGTTTTTCAGCACCAAATTGTTCCACTTCCATGGAAATGGCTCTCCCAGAAAGTGCTGCAGAGACCGTTCTGGTGCCTCACTCATTTCGGTTCCCACTTCAGGCTGGTGCCTTTGATCTGTGAAACTCCTGATTTGAATCTTATCTCCTTGCGAGGCTCTGTCCCCAGGCCCATGCTGGCAGCCAGGATTAGTTGGGCTTTCCTCTGTTGACAATCTTGGTTTTAAATCTGAGAGGACTTTCAGCACAGCTTTCTCCTGGGGCAGGGAGGAACATTGATTCTGGAATATGTTTTTCTCAGTGTTATCAGGATTTTCTGGCTATCAAGATAAGCTGCAGAGCTTATGAATCAGGGAGTTTTCTTCCTACAGCATCAGCTGGAGGAGGTTGTGTGTGTCTTTGGTGGGTTTAGGTTTTATCTGACCTCCCTGTGATTTTACCTTTTTATTATTATTTCGTATTTCTTGTTTTGTGTGTGTGTTTGTATTAATCAAAAGACAGTGGGAAAACAGTGAGGAAAACAATCCTGTATTCTTTGGCTTTTGGTTTGTGCCCTCCTGAGATGCTGGAGAAGGGACCTTAAAGCTCATCCAGTCCCAACCCTCTGCCACGGTCAGGGACCCCTTCCACTAGAGCAGCTTGCTCCAAGCCCCTGTGTCCAAGCTGGCCTTGAACACTGCTAGGGATGGGGCAGCCACAGCTTCTCTGGGCACCCTGTGCTAGGGCCTTGCTACTCCCAAAGTCATCTTTATTCTTGGGGAGATTCCCACTGGACACAAGAGGGAATAATCTCCCTAGGGAAGTGGTGACTGCCCAGCACTGGACAGTGTTAAGATTGGGCTGTACAGGGTGCTGGGCCATCTAGTCTAGGTTATTCTTTGCCTGGAGAGGTTGTAGCAGATGTTCTTTGAGGTCCCTTCAGCCTGGGATTCTGTGATTCTATGATCTAGAAAGTTTGAATTACGCCCATTGCTGTTACTTCTGGCTTTGGTACATCCATAGGATTCTTTCTACATAAATCAGAAGCATCCAGTGGACATAAGATGTTTATTTCCTTCCAGCAGCCATATAACATCTCGAGCACTAACTGTTCCCTGAAGAGCTGCCCGTAAGTTCTTGTTGATGCTAAAACAATCCTGTTGATGCCAAAAGATACAACCCCAAGCTCTGAGATCCTCCAGTGCAAAATACACTTGAAGACAAAGGGACCCTTTGCTGTGATCTGCATCTACATCTCAGCAGAATAAGAATCATGGTTGTATTTCATGACTTCAGGTTCCTGAAGGGAATCCAGAATCCCAACTCCAGCAATCCTGAGGCTGTTCTTTGAAGGCAAGAGGTTCTGTGTAGGTGTCTTGCAGTAATTTTAGCTCATCCCCTTGATACAGCACACACTGAAGGCTTTTGCTTGCCTCCTGGGGAATACAGTGTGTTCTAAAGGCGCTGATAGCCAAGTATCAGGAGATAGTATTTGATGATAGAGCATTTAGGCTATGTACTAAAACCACCTGAAGTACGTTTATGGCTTCCTTCTCACTTCTGTAGTTAACACAACAGTGCTTTTAGAGGTAGAGAAGTTATCATTTAGACCAGCTCCTCCTCTGTTAAATGTGCAACAGATGGGCTGAGAATCTGGTTTTATTGCTGGTTTAGGTGGGTGCAAGTCTTTGGTCTATGAAAGCTGCCTTTCTGC
Source organism: Pezoporus occidentalis (assembly GCF_034315485.1). NCBI lineage: Eukaryota > Metazoa > Chordata > Aves > Psittaciformes > Psittacidae > Pezoporus > Pezoporus occidentalis. The sequence goes on from NW_026915943.1 coordinate 119,381, forward strand.
CCTCCTTCCTGCTGTACACTAATATATCTTGTGTCAAAGGCATCCTTTCAGGAGGTGCTGATACCTTCTTCTCGGAGCTGCCCAGTGATGTTTCCATCATGATGCTTGGGAACACATGGCCAAGGAGAAAGTAGGAGAGGTGAGACCTCACCTTCTGGTGAATACCATGAATTTGTTGACTTAAATGAGCTTAAGTTTGGCTTTGGAAACTGAAAAAGCATCCTGGAGGTGTAGTTTCACCATGTGTTTGACGTAAGGGAATGGGACACTTTGCTACTCTGTCTGTGATGCTTCTCTGACTGTGCGCTGAGGTGGCAGGAAAATAACTGACATGGAAACCTTGCAAAGCATGAATTGGAAGAGGAAGAGTGAGTTCAGGGATCGTGTCTGGCCAGGTTGGAGCAAGCTGCTCTAGTGGAAGGTGTCCCTGCCTGTGGCAGGGGTTGGAACTGAATGAGCTTTAAGGTCACTTCCAACCCAAACCAGTCTGAGATTCTGTGATCTTCCAGGACTTCTAGAAGCTGCACCTTCAATCCTGTGTTCAGCTCTGTGCCCCTCACTGCAAGAGAGACATTGAGGTGCTGGAGGGGGACCAGAGAAGGGCAGCGGAGCTGGTGCAGGGCCTGGAGCCCAAGTGTGATGGGGAAGGGCTGAGGGAGCTGGGGGATTCAGTGTGGAGAAGAGAAGGCTCAGGGGGGACCTGATGGCTGCCTACAAGTGCCTGAGAGGAGGATGGAGCCAGGAGGGGCTGGGCTCTGCTCCCAAGGAACAAGGGATGGGACAAGAGGAACCGGCCTCAAGCTGCACCAGGGCAGGTTTAGATGGAGCTGAGGAACAATTCCTGCCCCAGAGGGTGCTCAGGCATTGGAACAGGCTGCCCAGGGCAGGGCTGCAGTCACCCTCCCTGCAAGTGTTCACACAGCGTGGAGAGGAGGCCTCAGTGCCATGGGGCAGTGGTGGCCTTGGCAGTGCTGGGAATGGTTGGACTTGAGGGGATGTTAAAAGTCTTTTCCATTCCAGCTGATTCTATGATTTGAGCAGGACAGCTCCCTTTCATTTATTTAGTTTGTTTTGAAGTGTTCCTTTTGTTGGCTTGAGAAGACACGAGGAGCTGACTCGGTTTTGTTGTGCTCTTGGGGATCTTTCCATTTAGTAAAAAGGGGTCAGAAAAAACATTAAGAGAGAGAATTTGCTTAAGATATGCTCTCAAGATGAAACCCCGATGCTTCGTTGCAGATCAGTGGCCTCTGCAGATCTTTTTATAGTGAAATAATTGAATGGGAGTATCCATTCTGAGATTATTGGGGAGTATCCTGAGTCTATTCGTGATACTGAGAGGGGAAATCTGCTTTATTTGGAGCTGTGCTTCCTGCCACAGTGGTAACAGTAGACAGTGATCAGTAGCATGAGAGCTGGTAAACCCCTCAGGCATTTTCCATCCATTGCAAGCAGTACAGTGAGAACCCACAAAAATACCCAGTGTAAAAGTACCTGAATCAATGGGGACTTGTTCCTGGAATCACCTTTTGGGGTTATTTTCTCCTATTTAGAGAGAGGAGAAACAATCCATTGCTGCCAGAAATTCCACTCAGGATTTCTTTGTTTCTTCCATATAATTAACCATGAGGATTTTTTCCCTGATTTGATTCATTCTGTATTTGTAGGCACCACACAAGAGTGAAGAAACAAGAACAGTTAAAACCAGGAAAGGAAACCAAACTGCTCTCAGATAAGGCAGGGACGTTTGATAGCTGGGAGCCTTTAAAGATAGGTTTTGAAGATAACTGTATCCCTCTAATTTCAGGAGATAAGAGGCTGCAGGTACCTGATTTTTAAAACCAATCCTGTTTTCCAGGAGCTTAACCACGAAAAGTGCTGCTCCTTCAGCATTTAGACTTGGAAATACTGGTTTTCAGGGCTAATTTCTTCCTGTTTGACACTGTAATACACATTACTAACAAACCCTCAGGATTCTGTTGCCACTTACTAAACAGGGGAGGAAAATGAAAAGGCTTTATTCAAAAATAAATAGCTAATCTGGGATGACAGACACAAAAATATCTCGGCTCTAAACATGTTTGTTGCCACGGCAGGAAAGGCTCTGTGCTGTAATCTTTAGTTTCATACCCTAAGTATAGCTTGAGTCCTAAAATTTACCTCTAATTCTAAGTTTCCTTAACTCACTGTTTGTTTTCAGAGTAAGTGCACTATCTCTACTGTATCAGACCTGAGTTTATCTTCATGCTGATTTTCATCTGGGTGGCTGTCTTAAAGGCAACTAATAGTGCATTATGTTCTTAGTCCCTGAATCTTCAGCTCTTACAAGTGACATGATTGGACTCAATTCATGAAGTGATACAGCAGAGTCACACGTTCTTGGACTAGAAGCATGCAATCATAGAATCACCATGGAATGGTGAAGGGAGCTTAAAGCTCATCCAGCTCCAACCCCTGCCACAGGCAGGGACCCCTTCCACTAGAGCAGCTTGCTCCAAGCCCTGTGTCCAACCTGCCCTTGAACACTGCCAGGGATGGGGCAGCCACAGCTTCTCTGGGCACCCTGTGCCAGCGCCTCAGCACCCTCACAGGGAAGAAGAATACATTCTTTTCATCCATCAGGTGTCTATGGTACCTGCCCTCCCCTCATAGAACCTGCAGGCAAACTCCATAGATAGATAGTATTTATCTGATAGTTGTTCAGATAAGATGTTTGTCTCAGTAACAGCGTAGTTTGCAGGACTCAGATTGCTGTGATTTGATTCTCATAGAAATAACAACATGTATTTGGGCTTGCAGGATGTTTGTTGTGATGGATTTTGGTGGCAGGTTGTCTGCTGTGTGTGTGATGAGTGTGTGAAGGGGCAGGTTGGACAGGGCTTGGAGCAAGCTGCTCTAGTGGAAGGTGTCCCTGCCCATGGCAGAGGGGTGGAACTGGATGAGCTTTAAGCTCCCTTCATCCCAAACCATTCTATGATACTCTTCATCCTTGGTGGTGCTGGGCTTGCTCCTTCAGCAGCACTGGGTGATCAGTTTGGTCACTAGGTAACTAGTTGGTCTTTGCAAAAGCACACAAAATGGGTGAGAATCCATCATTAAATGTTAAAGACACCACTATTTTCACTTCAGGCTCTTTAGTTTCTCTAAACTTACATCTGTTAAAAACCATAGATCAGGAAAGTTCTGGAAATCCACTTTTCCAAGGTTATTATCAATTTACCTGTTTGGGATTCTGCCTTGTATCCCATGGCATGCAACAACTACCCCTTAAAAATACCTTCGTATAAGAACATTGAGACACAGCCAGACCTCAGACAATACAATAGCACTTAAAGTCTTGAACTGAGTCTTGTTAGAGCTCATCTACATTATGACTTATTGTCAGGTTTATATGAAGTTAAGTTAATAATGCCTAAATAGGTTTATTTTCTCTTTAGGAAATTAAATAGGGTTGACTGGGCTTGAATTGCTGTTTTCAGATGAGTAGCTCAGAGGAGAGCAGCAGCACTGAGAAGAAACCTCAGCCCTGCAGCATCTGCAGACCTGATGCTGCGCTGAGACCCCAGGGGATGTATCAACGAATGAAGCTGCTCTTTGAACTGTGTCCCATGGAACTGTGATTTCTGAGCTGTTGTAATACCAAGTGATGCTTTGATAAAGCAAACTGGCAGTGTGTTTTTGGAGAAAGATGATATTAATCAGATTAAAACCAGGAGGTTGTCATGGGCAAGCAGACTGAGTTTGGAAGGGTTTCAGTGAGCCAGCTGTGGACCAACAGTGTATTTATTAGTCACCAGCACAAATGACATGTCATACAGAGGGGCAGAACAGTAAGGGATGGCCCATGAAATAGAGCAGCTGATGGACACCTTGGTGTCTCCTGGTCCCCAGCTGCCCAGCCTGGAGGGACAGTGCAGTGTGTTGTAAGAAACCCAACAGGGTGCTGGGGAACATCAGCAAGTGCATTACCATGGGGATAAAGGTGTCGATGTCCCACTCTGCTGGGTGCTGGTCAGGCCACCCCTGGAACATGGGGTCAGGTTGGGTCCTGCTGCACAGCAAAGCTGTGGCTGGCCTGGAGAGGGGCCAGAGAAGGGCCTCAAAGATGGTCCAAGGGCTGGGCAGCAGTGAGGAAAGGCTGAGAGAGCTGGGACTGCTCAGCTGGAGAAGAGAAGGCTCAGGGAGACCTGATCCATGTGCCAGGAGGTAAAGGGGGGCTGCAGGGAAGATGGAGGCTCCGTTTGGACAAGGAGTCCCATGGGAGAGCCCAGGGGTGATGGGCACAAGTTACTGCTGGGAGATTCCCACTGGACATAAGAGGAAAACTTTTCCCACTGAGAGCAAGCAGCCATTGGAATAATCTCCCCCGGGAGGCAGTGACTCCACAGCACTGGACACTGTTAAGATGAGGCTGCCCAGGGTGCTGGGCATCCAGTCTGGGTCATGCTGTGCCTAGAAAGGTTGTAGCAGGTGATCCTTGAGGTCCCTTCAACCTGGGATTCTATGATGTGGAGACTGTTTATCTCTCCCCTTTAGATGTGCTCATCAAGGGCAGGTTCCCATAGCTTGGTACCTTGGGCTTGTCATCTTTGTGTTTGATTTAGGCTGCATTCAAAAAGGAAGCTAGAATAGATGTGAAGCAATGCTGCTGGAGGTAAGAGTGGCCTCCAGAACGAGAGTGGAATTAGTGTTGTGAGTAGTCATGCTCGAAGGGATGACAGTGGCGTGCAAAGCAGGTTTGTGTGAACACGAGGGTTGACGCCGTAGCAAAAATGCAGATGCCTAGTTTTGATCTTTGTTAACTTTATGAGCAAGGAAATATTTAAAAGAGACCAAATCCCATTCCTGTCTTTGGGACTCGTGACTTTCATATGGGAAGATTGTGTATGAGTTCCATGGCTTGAAATAGCTCTTGGGTAAGTCGTAGGGGAACAGAAGAGACACAAAAATAGGCTGAGGACAAGAAGAAACACACAGAGAAGCTCAGAGCAGCAGTCTGGTTTGCTTATCAAAGGGAGTGCTTGAGTGCAGTAGCATCATGGAGTGGAAATTCCAGGGACTGAGTGTTCTTCCAAGGAAGTTGCACCTAAAATCAGTGTTTTAAAGGGGAAGTTGGACAGGGCAGAGGAAGTGAGGGATTATTAGGGAGGTGGAGCACCCCTTGTCATGAATGATCAGAGGGAAAAATAGCACTTTCCATCACTAGAAGTCCCCCTATTTGATCATTTTCTTTTCGAACTGTGTAGGCTAACACAGAGGGTATGTTCTTGTTGAGTATTAGGTTCAGTTTGTGGGTGCTATTTAACAGCATGCGGCAAGAGAAGGGGAATTTCATTGCAGTTGTGGTATTTTTTTGGCCTTTATGCTGATGAAACCATGAAAAATCTGTTCGTTTCAGGCAGGAAGAATCATGGAAAGGCCCCAGGCACCGTTAACCTGTGGGTGCATCACAGGGGTCGTGATAGGGGGTGATGGAGTTCAGTTGAAACACCAGTTTTTACTTAATGGGTCAACTTTTGCTTTAGGTAAATGGAGCTGGTGCAGGGCCTGGAGCCCAAGTGTGATGGGGAAGGGCTGAGGGACCTGGGGGGTTCAGTGTGGAGAAGAGAAGGCTCAGGGGGGACCTGATGGCTGCCTACAAGTGCCTGAGAGGAGGATGGAGCCAGGAGGGGCTGGGCTCTGCTCCCAAGGAACAAGGGATGGGACAAGAGGAACCGGCCTCAAGCTGCACCAGGGCAGGTTTAGATGGAGCTGAGGAACAATTCCTGCCCCAGAGGGTGCTCAGGCATTGGAACAGGCTGCCCAGGGCAGGGCTGCAGGCACCCTCCCTGCAAGTGTTCACTCCCCATGGGGACGAGGCCTCAGTGCCATGGGGCAGTGGTGGCCTTGGCAGTGCTGGGAACGGTTGGACTGGATGAGCTTAAAGGGCTTTTCCAACCTGGTTGATTCTGTGATTCTATGGTTAAAATTAGTACTTCATTCCCTTAAAAATCCCGGTGTGGGATGGCACTCTGGGAAGGGCAGCTCGAATTAACTGCAAGCAGAAGACAAGCCCTAAAAACGCTGTCGCGCACATGGTGGCCATGTGAATGGAATTGTGTTGCTGAGAGTTAAGGTTAAAAGTCTGGTGTTTATTCATAGTATAGAGTCTCTAAAAGCTGTAAGACACACGTGGCAATGTGGCTGGCTTTGAGGTGAGCTGCTGGTGCCATGGACAGTGAGATCGAGCACCCTCAGCAGGTTTGCTGATGACACCAAGCTCTGTGGTGCAGTGACACTGGAGGGAAGGAGGGATGGGATCCAGAGGGACCTGGCCAGGCTGGAGAGGTGGGACCATGTCAACCTCATGGTGCTCAACCAGGCCAAGAACAAGGTCCTGCCCCTGGGTCAGGGCAATCCCCAGCACAAACCCAGGCTGAGGGAGACTGGATGGAGCAGCTGGATGAGCTTTAAGGTTCCTGCCAACCCAAACCAGTCCATGGTTCTGTGAAGTCTGCCGATGCTCACAGGGCAGTGGACGTGATCTCAGCTTTGTATCAGTTGAGGGGTGGATTTATGAAGTGTAACCACCTGTATAATTACTATTTACAAACTATCTGTAAACTCCCTTTCCCCCCAAACTGATCTCATCCTGAGCGTTTACCTGGGACTGTTCTGCCTTTGGCACCTAATTCAGAAACCTTTATAAAATGCATTTGGATGTGCATGTCAGCTCAAATGATGCCACGAGGATACTGAAAGGTGTGTGAGCTGCAAGACAAAGACCCTGTTGAAATCCTCTGGCTCCAGGTGATGTATTGTGGTATGTGGATGCCTCCAGATGATCTGTTGTGGTCATTGAAGCCCGGGTATGACTCGGACTCTATTCATAGCAGCGTTCAGAACACGTGCCTCATGCATCGATCAGGCTTTGTCTGCATCTGAAACCTGCTTCTGCCAGTTCTGCCTCACAGTCCAAATTGCTGGTTGGAGTGATGTTTGATGTGATCTAAGAATCCTTTAGATGTATTGTCAAGGGATTCAGAGCTAAATAAATGACAGGAAAGATGAGATCCTCACAAGCGTTTGGATAACATAAGCAAGACTAATGGTTTTTAAGCTGTTGTCTGTACAGAGGGATGGGATTGATCAAAGGAAGTAAAAATTAGCTCCGTGGCTTCTTTGTACCAAAAGCTGAATATGAGCAGCTGAGGTGAGAGATTTAGGGCATAGGGAAGAACCTGAGCGATGCAGGAAACTGGGGTGGGAGGTGGTGAAAGTGCAGGTTGACAACTCTGTCCTCTTTACCTACATTTTCCTGTAGGGATTGGCTGTAGAAGACTTTGGAGAGGCTGGTGTAGCCTGGATGTTTTAGTCAAAGCCCGTTATTGTGCTATGAAGAAGATAGGAGTTTCTAGAAAGCTGGTCTGCTTTGCCATCTGGGGAATACAAGAGATGAAGATGTGGAAGGTTGGTGGTCAAGGGGATGTGAATGTGCTTGAGGAGGAAGAAGGGGAAGAGCAGATTTTCCTGTGCCTCCCTCCTTGCCTTTCCACTGTCTACTGCAAATACCATTTCTTTGCAATTCCTGCCCCTGAAGTAGGAACTGAAGTGTTTGTTTCCACACCTGATGCTCAAGTCAGCAGAAGACATTTAAAATTTCCCCATGTTTTAGCGTTCCCTACAGCAAGTGATGGTCCAATAGTGATGAAGCTCATTAGGAGAAGGAAGGATGAGAAGAAGGAAGGCTCCTTAAGGGGAGACCTTAGAGCAGCTCCAGTGCCTAAAGAGGCTCCAGGAAAGCTGGAGAGGGGCTTTGGACAAGGGCCTGTAGGGCCAGGCCAAGGGGAATGGCTTTAACCTGCCCGAGGGGAGATTGAGATGAGCTCTTAGGCTTTGCTGGCGCCAGATTAACTCATCTGTCCATATGTTTGGAGCAGATTATTGGTACAGTCTCTCTTCTGTCTCCAGATGCAGTCAGATGTGAAAGATAGGACAGCTTCACTTCGTCTGACTCTTTACTATCCATCACTAGCTACATAGGTCAGAGACAGCAGATGTGAAATATGGTCTTACATTGTTTTCTTTTAGTTGGTTGAGATAATGTTCTAAAATACACTGAAAAGCATCTGCTTAGGAATAAACACAGGTGTGTGCATTCCATACCAATATGAGGGATTGGCTTTGGAAAACCAAGGTGATTTAAACCCATTTGTGAAGGTGGGAATAACAATGTGCAAATTGTGATCACTTGGAACCTCTCCTTCACTCCAAGTGTCAGTTGTAATCCTTTAGAAACCACTTGCTTGTTGAATAGTACAAAGACTATAACCCCCTTGAAAGAAATCAGGAAGAATCCTGCTCTTGAGCTAATGACATCCAAATTCAAGTGTGTGTTTTTAATAAAGATTAAATGATCTGTTCAACCATTTCAGGCTCTGCTTGAGCCTCACACACCTGTGGGTTGCTTTGAGAGGGTTTTCCTCAGTAATTAAGAGCACTTTGCCTGTGGTGGTGCTCAATTGGGTGTCACAAGGAACCTGAGGAGACAATGAAATGCTTTTAATTGCAGACAGACTAAATGCCTGCTACTTCACGTACTGGAGTATACCATGGCATGACCCCCAGGTTGTTATCACCTAACAGCAAGAGTGATTGCTCAGTAAGAAAATGTAGCTGCTTCATTGAGGATAGTGTTAATGAAGCCCTTCGCTTACCTATAGTCAACATTCCCCATTTATCAGACTTCTTGAAGATGATTTCTAAGGTTGGTAATGTAGAATTGAAACATCTGGATGATCTCGACTGCTGGTTTATGTTTCAGAAGAGGGAGGTGGATGTTTCCTCAGGAGCTGCAAAGGTGAATGATTAACTGATAAAATTGTATGGAGAACTTGCTTTTTGTGAGTGTGTGCGTGTGGGTGAGGACAGTCACCAGCCAGGGGCCTGTGTGCAGGATGGTGTCTGCACTTATAGGGTGCAGGGAATGATGCTTTAGTCAAAAGGCCCACTTACCTCCTCAGCTGCTTTAGCCGCATGTTTCATGTCATAGAATCACACAGTGCTTTGGGTTGGAAGGGAGCTTAAAGCTCCTCCATCTCCCACCCCTGCCACGGGTAGGGACCCCTTCCACTAGAGCAGCTTGCTCCGAGCCCCTGTGTCCAACCTGGCCTTGAACACTGCCAGGGATGGGGCAGCCACAGCTTCTCTGGGCACCCTGTGCCAGCGCCTCAGCACCCTCCCAGGGAAGAGCTTCTGCCTAAGAGCTCAGCTCAGTCTGTCTCTCCCTATCTCTCCATATATATATATGCTCAGATTTGCTTTCCCAGCCAATTGTCTTATGTTGAAATGTGCTTTCTACTCAGGAGAGATGGAGAACTGCTGGAAAATAGGAAATTGCTGTCTGCTCTGAGTTGTCTGTGTTGCTTTAAGTGCATCTCTGGCTGTATTTTGATATATTCTTAGAACATAGCGATTGCTGTGGTGGGATCCTTTGGCTGATCCCTGTTCTCCAGCTTTGCCTGTGATGCACAGCTTGATATTTGAAACTGCAGAATGAGTGTGAAGCCACAGATGCAAGAGGATGTAGCTGTGGGGGCCAAAAGCAAGAAGTCTCACTGGGATGCCTTCTCTTTTCCATCCCATGTGTCCCTTTCCGCTATTGCCTACACAGACAGGAGTTACAAATCTCCTTAAGGCTTGCAGCAGCCACAGACCTTCCTCTGCATCCCCTCTCCAGGGGCTGCTCCTCAGTGATGCTGCTCCTTTGGGAAGGGTACAAGTTATTCTTCCTCCTAGCAAAATCCATCGAAGATGAAAAATGGTTGTACAAATACTGAAGTAATAACCTTGTCAGGGCAGCTCGACCGCTTCTATTTTTAGGACTATTATATACGAGAAAGGGCTGCACTAGGCAGAATGTACTTTAAATATTAAATTTCTCTTAAAATTTCCTATTCATTTGGCAAAAGGGATCTTGGAGCCTTGTCTGTGGGAATGGGAGTGATTCTTGCTGCCTGTCCTGCCTTATCCACTTTTATAGAGGGGTTCTGTATATATCAAGCTTGCCATTTCATTGATGCCTTCATCTTTCCTTCAGAATTAGAAGCACCTTCAGTTGTTCCTGGAGAGAGATTAGTTTTGCTGGTAATTGAAGAATATTATGGGGTTTGGGCTCAAAAATAGGCTGCACCTGTGAGATGGCTGCAGGAAGCAAGGAGTGTGCCTGTCATGGTGGGCAAATAACTCATGTGAGGGTGGAACAAGGGCTGTTAGTGCAGAGCAGAGCTGGAAACACGTGCTGGGTCTTTGGGAGGACCATGGCTCTTCTTCCAGCTAAGGATGTACCAACAGGGCAGGGTGCAGCTTCTGTTATGGTGTTGGCTGTAACAAGAACAACTGCCAGAAAAGAAGACCAAGATCCCTGTAACTTTTAGGCTTGATTTGCTGTAGCCATGTGTTTATTTAGTGCCCACAGGTTGTTCTTGGGTGTAAATGCAATACTACATAGAATTCCAGCCTGGTTTGGGTTGAAGGGACCTTAAAGCTCCTCCAGTTCCAACCCCTGCCACAGGCAGGGACCCCTTCCACTAGAGCAGCTTGCTCCAAGCCCCTGTGTCCAGCCTGGCCTTGAGCACTGCCAGGGATGGGGCAGCCACAGCTTCTCTGGGCAACCAGCTCCTGCAGCATCTTCATGGCCTCCTCTTGTGTCTCGTTGAAGCAGGTGGTATGGGATGTGCAGGAATTCCAAGGGAAGTGCTTGCAGCATCTTTGTATTGAATCTTCTTGTTTTGTATTTAAAACAGGCAAAGAATTTTGTTGTATCCCTGAAACCCCTCTGTGCCAGTGTGAACCACGGCTGTGCTGCTGTCAGCCTGAGCCTGCAGATAACAGGTCTCCATTTCATCCATCCCACAGCTTTCCCGGTGTGCAAACAAGTCACACAGGTACAATGAAACAGCAGCTTTGTCTGAGCTGAGGAGCATGACCTGGGAAGCTGAGAGTGCACCTATTCACTAATCCAATTAGTTTGAACCAAGTTGATGTTATTGCTGATCTTAACTGTATTTAAGCCAAGGATCTCAGGTCACCGATTGCAAACACTTGGTTGTAAACTCAGATTTATTCTTTCTGCTTCTGCTTCCCTAAAAGTTTTTACAACCTTTGTACCATCCCTTCTGATACTAGTCCTAATTGTTGTCTTTTCATTACAATGAGGACTCCTTTGTTGTGGCCATTGCTTCTGTGCATGCTTATGAGTGACATCTAAGCAGTAATGTGAGAGTGTTTAATATTTTATGATGCAGGAAACAGAGAAAGGTACATTTCAGTGATGACTTGAACTGATGTCAAACTTCCCTTGGAAACTGCAACTCAGTTTAATACAGTGTGGGATATCTTAATAGAGCTACTTGGCATGGATTCCTGAGTGAAACAACCAACCTTACCCAGAGCAGATGTGATGTTAACAACAGGTATCAATTGACAGGGTGGTTCCTGTCGCTGGGTTTTCAAAGTGATTGTGTGGTGCTGTCCCTTTGCTGCCCTGTCTCATCCCCAGGGGCAAGGAAAGATCTTGGCTCCATCCTGTGACTGCTCATAGGTTCAGCATCCTCGTGCTCACTGCTTCAACCGTGTGCTGGGCTGATCCTGCCCCTCTGCTGTGTGAAGGGGAGACCTGAGAGCAGCTCCAGTGCCTAAAGGGGCTGCAGGGAACCTGGAGAGGGGCTTTGGACAAGGGCCTGTAGGGCCGGGACAAGGGGAATGGCTTGAACCTGCCCGAGGGGAGACTGAGATGAGCTCTTAGGCAGAAGCTCTTCCCTGTGAGGGTGCTGAGGCGCTGGCACAGGGTGCCCAGAGAAGCTGTGGCTGCCCCATCCCTGGCAGTGTTCAAGGCCAGGTTGGACACAGGGGCTTGGAGCAAGTTGCTCTAGTGGAAGGGGTCCCTGCCTGTGACAGGGGTTGGAGCTGGGGGAGCTTTAAACTCCCTTCAATCCAAAGTACTCTGGGATTCTGTGATTGATCCATGTGAATTCTGTACAATGCAGATGCTGGGAAACAGCAGGTCCCAGTGAGAAGTCCCCTGTTTAAGAAATCCTGTGGGTAAGCAGAACCAGGGCCTGATGCTGATATCCAAGTGTTCAGAGTCCTCAGGTCCTGTAAATAAGCCTTTTCTCCCTCATCATTAGGCAGATGATATCTTCGATAATTGCACTGTTTTAGAGAACTAAAGGGTACATTAAAGCGTCAACACGTCTCAGCTTGTTTGCTGTAGAAGATAAGCATCACTCACTCAAATGAATGATGCTTCTTTCTCTCTGTTCTCCTCAGATGTGTAAGTGCTCTCTTTGCACTTGGATTTTGCATCCCCAAGTATGCTTGTGCCCATGTTAAGGTTTTTATAGCAGGTTGTGTGAGTGGAGAGCTGAGCAGCACAGCAGTAGGACTGAGGTAGGAATACAAGGCTGGATTAAAGCCCCATGCTTTGTCAGAAGGTATTTTTCTTACACAGCAGCAATAATGACAGCTAAGGAAGGCAAAATAGTGTTGCTGTTCCACTTTATTGACACCAGTAACTCCTGGGAGTCAAAGTAGAAAGCAATTCCAGCATCTGTTTGAGATGCAGCCTCCAGATCTGTTTGTCTTGTGATACATCAAAACGCAGCCGGTGAGTTTGTCTACGCTGATGGCTTGTTTCCTCTGTGGGGAGATGCTTCAAAGGCTGTTGTACAAGTGGCTGACATTCTTCTTCACACAATGTGCTTGTTCCAGGAGGTTCATTAATGCAACACTACTTACAAGCTTGTTGGGAATGTAAGGGGCTGATTCTCTTATTTACACCAGCACGGAACCAGGTAGGAATTGTAATGACTTGAGCTTTTGTAGTGTGTGTGCATATCCAAAAGAAGAAGTAACTTGGTAGGGTCTGTGGAAATCAAGGTCAGAAAGGAAAATTAAATCATCTGTGCTAGTTATGTGTGTAAATCAGGTGATGCAAACTCTGAGTAGTAAACTAAATACACACAGTCCTTATGGGCTAAACTCTGACCCAAGTAAGTGATGGGAGAGAAAAGGGTAGTAATTCATAGAATCATGAATAGTTAGGGCTGGAAAGGACCTTAAAGCCCATCCAGTCCCAACCCCTGCCACGGGCAGGGACACCTTCCACTAGAGCAGCTTGCTCCAAGCCCCTGTGTCCAACCTGGCCTTGGACACTGCCAGGGATGGGGCAGCCACAGCTTCTCTGGGCACCTTGTGCCAGCGCCTCAGCACCCTCCCAGGGAAGAGCTTCTGCCTAAGAGCTCAGCTCAGTCTCCCCTCGGGCAGGTTCAAGCCATTCCCCTTGGCCTGGCCCTACAGGCCCTTGTCCAAAGCCCCTCTCCAGCTTTCCTGCAGCCCCTTCAGGCGCTGGGAGCTGCCTGCCCTGATCATGTTGGTATCTCCATTGGGTTTTTGTTGGTTGGTTGAATACTGGTCTTGGACAAGGGTGTCCACCACCAGGCAGGTGCTGTCTCAGCCGGTGCCGAGCTGGGGGCAATAATGACTGCTCTTGGCATAAGGAGGTATGTGGATAGACCGTGAGCCTGTGCTGTCATTCCTGTCATTGATGAAGCTTTTGGATAAACACTATCCTAAGTGTCAGCCCCACTTTTCTAGTTACTGGCTGCCAAGTGCATGTTGAACCGTCAGTTGCTCTCTGAGCACCAGTGGTCCAGGCTGTTTTAAACCCATTTAGACACATATTTTTGGTTGGCATTACTACCTTAATATGTAGCTGCAAGATTTTTACAGACGTATTCAGGCCTCCAAAACAGAAAGAAATGGAAGATAATTCTATGATTCTCTGAAAATGGATTTGCAAGTGCCAAGGTAAAGAGGGACTGGCATGGACATGTGGTTGGATGAAAAACCCTCCTAAGGCTTGGAATAGGGTGTTTTGTCTTTTGGAAGCACTGAATATTCAAGTTAAGACACAAAGCAGTGGTGAGCCCATCGTGATTCCTAAATACATGTTCGCAGGGTTTAGTTCCTCTTCATTTTAAGGAGGTCCCCATAAAGGAGAGGAAACTGCTTCTGGCAGGTCTGAAACAAGTGGAGGCTTTGCAGGAGCTGTCTTTCAGGCAGGAGATCTGCAGGAAAGGAGCTTTCACTTGCACTGAACCGGGGTGGAGGGACAGGGCAGAGCCTGATGCAGATAAATACTGGGTGGGAAGTGGGATAGGGTCTGAAGCTGACTAAAGGGTTGTGAAGGGAGGAGAGGAAATGTGAGTGGCTCCAAGATGAGTGAGGAGCTATGTGGGGGCCCCTCGTTGCAAGGGGGGGGGGCAGCCAAGCTGCCAGTGCTCTCCAGCAAGCCAAGTTTCATGTAGAGGAGAGGGGAGAAAGGTGCGTGCCTTCACCCTGCTCCTTCCTGCCTGCTCCTGGGGAGGGTAGCACGGTCCAAGCTTCATTAAATCTTGACAGGTCCTTCTGATGCCCACTTGGGAAGCTCTTCTGTGTTGGCTCAGCCTTTTATGTGCTGAGTCCTCAGATACTCCTGTGTTATCTGCTTGTGAACCTTCCAGCACTCCAGGAAAGTCTTTGAGGCTGATTTAATATGGAATTAAAGACAAAAGCATGGATTGATTTCAGCCCGAGTGGGTCAGGCAACGGTTAGTGAAGTATAATTAGGTTTGTAACTGGGATGTGTCTGAGAGAATTGGGTTTAGTAAATGGTGTCATTTAGTCCAAAGTAAAGGGTCAGGAGGAACTTGTAGAGTTTCAAGGTCTTTTGCTGCTAATATCTCATATGCCTGGAGAGGAGCACGCCCGTGCCCTCAGTGACAGCAAAACCCAGCCTCCGGAAACGATAGTGACGGGACAAGGGATGATGGGGTCAAACTGAAAGAGGGGACGTTCAGGTTGCAGATAAGGCAGAAGCTCTTCCCTGTGAGGGCGCTGAGGCGCTGACCCAGGGTGCCCAGGGAAGCTGTGGCTACCCCATCCCTGGCAGTGTTCAAGGCCAGGTTGGACACAGGGGCTTGGAGCAAGCTGCTCTAGTGGAAAGGGTCCCTGCCCGTGGCAGGGGTTGGAGCTGGAGGAGCTTTAATGTCCTTTCCAGCCCTAACTTTTGCACGATTCTATGAAACCTGGAGGTGTTTGTGTCCCGGTATCCATTCCAGTATCCATAGGGAATACCATGGCAGCAGTGATTTAGCAAATCCCCTATTAAAAAGAGAAAAAGCCTGTCTGTGAGGTAACAGGGATCTGCTCCATGGAAATCCAGTCAGCTCCTAAGGAGAAATGGGTGTATTTAAGGGCCTGAGCTGTGCTCGCCGCAGTTGGATCCCATCTTATCCCCACCACATGATGTACATTCCTTATGCCAAAGGGATGCAGGCTGTTTCCCACGTGGTTACATAGCTGCAGTCGGGATGCTTTATTCCCTGCAATCCTTTTGTCAGGAAAGGGGCAGCCGTTGAGCTCAGAGGTCAGCTCAGGAAAAGGTTCTGCTTCCCACACATGTTACTCATTTGCTTGGCATTTTTGACTCCACTTCTTACAACCCCGTGCAGCTGCTGGTTCCCAGACTCTTGGTTTTGGGGGGAGCATTGAATGGGGAAAGAAAAATGTCAAAACCTCTTACAGGGATCTTGTAACACCACATGCACATGGAGCGGGGTGTGCAGGGAGTGTGTTCCCAAGGTTTAACATCATTATGCTTTGCATTTAGGGCTTTACAGAAACAACTCCCGAGTGTGGTTTGAGTCCAAAGCCATTGATCAGTGGTGCTTGGGAGCGGCTGCACCTGGGTTGTACCAGCATTCTCTGCCTGTTATTTATGGGGCACAGTCTGCACTGTGCGTGACCCAAGTTTTGTCTGCACATATGGTGAGGCTTGGGATGTATTTAATGGGTGATGTGTGAAAAGGAGCCTCACAGCATGAGGTAAGGGTAGGTATAGTATGAGTATTGCATTTTGCTGTGCTAACAGTACCAGCCTGTATGAAGGAGGCCCCCAGCATCCTGGCCTGGATCAGCACCAGGGCAGCAGCAGGGCCAGGGCAGGGATTGTGCCCCTGCACTGGGCACTGGTGAGGCTGCACCTCGAATCCTGTGTTCAGCTCTGGGCCCCTCACTGCAAGAGAGACATTGAGGTGCTGGAGTGGGGCCAGAGAAGGGCAGCGGAGCTGGTGCAGGGCCTGGAGCCCAAGTGTGATGGGGAAGGGCTGAGGGAGCTGGGGGGTTCAGTGTGGAGAAGGCTCAGGGGGGACCTGATGGCTGCCTACAAGTGCCTGAGAGGAGGATGGAGCCAGGAGGGGCTGGGCTCTGCTCCCAAGGAACAAGGGATGGGACAAGAGGAACCGGCCTCAAGCTGCACCAGGGCAGGTTTAGATGGAGCTGAGGAACAATTCCTGCCCCAGAGGGTGCTCAGGCATTGGAACAGGCTGCCCAGGGCAGGGCTGCAGGCACCGTCCCTGCAAGGGTTCACACAGCGTGGAGAGGAGGCCTCAGTGCCATGGGGCAGTGGTGGCCTTGGCAGGGCTGGGAATGGTTGGACTGGATGAGCTTAAAGGGCTTTTCCAACCTGGTTGATTCTGTGATTCCTTCAAAGGAAAGCCTCAGTTTCTCACAACCATGGAGCCTGTGCATTAGGTAGATGGAGCTTCTGACACCAGTGTTGTGTGACTGGCTTGAAACCAGGATTTTACAAAAGACTGTTTGTCCCATACTCAATTACTGTTTGTTTTAAAATCCTACCTGTTTTGGTTTAACGTGATGCTCTGCACAGGGATTGACAGATCAGTGTTCTCCACAGACAGTTTAAGCAGTTCCTGGGCTGTAATTTTCCCTGCTACAAGCACTGAGGTTTCCCTTCTTCATCCATTGCTCAAAACCCCACCCCAAACCCCCATAACCTTTTCTGTCCTGTATCTCGTATTTTACAGAGCCATCACAAAGCATAGCAAATTGAGTAAAACATCCTACCCCTGCCAGGATCTCCCTTATGACTACATTCAATCTGAACAAAGAGGACAAGGGCAAAGAACTTCACTTATTCAGGTCGTTTTTCATCAGGATGCTGGAAGTTAGATAGAAAAGGCTTATTAGATGATCTCTCTTCCATCGTGGAGTTCCGGGTTGTTCTCTTCAGTAACCTTGGGAAATCTTACTAGTCCGTATGGAACAAAGATAGTTTGCCTCCTGATCATTATTTTTACAGTGGGAAAGGATGGATGGGTTCTTGTCTGGGCTACCAAATGCTTCTACAGGGCTTGGTGTTAATACCTCCAACTGTCTCCTCTTCAGTACTTTCATGATCCTCTTCTGGAGCATTGTGATCTGATTTTGAAGCCTGATTCCTATGCTTTGGGCCTCTGTTTTGAATTGCCCCCTGTTATTCCAGTTGTTCAAGTATTGGAATAACCCTGAGGCTGCTGTAAACAGTTTCATCCCATTGTGTATCTGCTCTTCAAGTGCTTGCCAGGATTAATGTAGGAACAACAGCAGAGTGTTCTTCCTGTGGAGTGGGAAATGTGTCTAGTGATCTGCAGATTAAAATCCTCTTAAAGATAGCAGGGGTCTAAGCTAGTAGCCCCTAAGAGAGCTGCTAAGGAAGTACATGTAAGATGAGTTAAAGGACCTCAAAACAATTCAAACAAAGCCTCTTAGCAGTGGTAAAAGAACATGAATAGTTGCATAGAAGCTTGTCAGTGCTGTATCTGTGAAGCTTGTGCTGTGTGGCTTTGTCACAAGCATAGACTGGTTTGGGTTGAAGGGAGCTTAAAGCTCACCCAGCTCCAACCCCTGCCACAGGCAGGGACCCCTTCCACTGGAGCAGCTTGCTCCAAGCCCTGTGTCCAACCTGGCCTTGAGCACTGCCAGGGATGGG
Organism: Pezoporus occidentalis; assembly: GCF_034315485.1. Lineage (NCBI taxonomy): Eukaryota > Metazoa > Chordata > Aves > Psittaciformes > Psittacidae > Pezoporus > Pezoporus occidentalis. The sequence continues at coordinate 137,229 of NW_026915943.1, forward strand.
GCAGCCACAGCTTCTCTGGGCACCCTGTGCCAGCGCCTCAGCACCCTCACAGGGAAGAGCTTCTGCCTAAGAGCTCAGCTCAGTCTCCCCTTGGGCAGGTTCAAGCCATTCCCCTTGGCCTGTCCCTACAGGCCCTTGTCCCAAGCCCCTCTCCAGCTTTCCTGCAGCCCCTTCAGGCACTGGAGCTGCTCTCAGGTCTCCCCTTCAGGAGCCTTCTCTTCTCCAGGCTGCCCCAGCCCAGCTCTCTCAGCCTGGCTCCAGAGCAGAGCTGCTCCAGCCCTCGCAGCAGCTCCTCTGCACCCAGCACCCTCAAGTCCTTGTCCTCAGGGCTGTTCCATCCGGTCTTCCCCAGCCTGTGTTTGTGCTGGGCTTTGATTCACATTTAACATATTTACCTCGCCACGTGTGTTAGTTGCTGCGCAGGTGACAAGCCTGTCACATACGTGAAGAGAGAAGTGGATTGTTTTTGGCATTTGTTGCTGTCAGTGACAGTTGAATTCGTAGCATTAACGTGTCCAAACTAATACTGAAGTTAATATGAGGGTTTGGAAGGAATTCACGTGTGAGAAGTGTATCTGCTTAGCTGCCAACTAAAAAGTCACCGAGCCAGTAAGTTCTCCAATGATCACAGTTATGGTCATAGAATCATAGGGTCACAGAATGGTTTGTGTTGGAAAGGACCTTAAGATCATCCAGTTCCAACCCCCTGCCATGGGCAGGGACACCTCACACTAAACCAGGTCATAGAGAGGAGCTGGTGAAATGATAGATCTCACCTTGTGTTCACAAAGCATCTGGCTTGTGACTCATGTGCGAATTGGGATGTGTCTCATGTCACCGGGAAACAGGGAATCTGGGTGGTTTGCTCTAGGAAGTCTTTTGGCACAATGCTGGAGGATAAAGAGGTGTGATCCTCCAGCAGAGCTTCAGGGACCACACGTGTGGGTCTTCATCTCTTCAGCACCTCACCTGGAAAGCGCTGGGGGTTGGATTTTGGAGGGACAGTAAGGGAAAGGAAGGTGGCCAGCGTTGTGTGTGGGGAATTAGGTCCTTAGTCTGTTAGCATCCCTAATAAAGGCCCAGCATGTACCCTTAGCATCTTAAAAAGCCTCAGCAGCCAGCGTGTGGATCTCTCCAGCCTCTCCTGGGTTCCTGCATTACTGTAGGCTCTTGGGTGATGTCAGGAAATCGGGCAAGTCCATAATTTATGAATGCAGGATGTATTGAATGTGACACTGAAAACAACTGAAAATTAGGAGCTGCAGAATGAGCATTTGTGAAGGCAGCAGAGGATTCTTGGAGCTGCCTGTGTGTCTTAATGGAGCTGATGTGCTGCTAAACTGAAGTGAAATAAACCTTCAATGTCTTCTTTTACCTGGAGTACTGCAGGACCTGCAACCCTGATCCAGCTCTGGGGCAGCAGCACAAGAGGGACGTGGAGCTGTTGGAGCGAGGCCAGAGGAGGCCATGGAGATGCTGCGAGGGCTGGAGCAGCTCTGCTCTGGAGCCAGGCTGAGAGAGCTGGGCTGGGTGAGCCTGGAGAAGAGAAGGCTCCTGAAGGGGAGACCTGAGAGCAGCTCCAGTGCCTGAAGGGGCTGCAGGAAAGCTGGAGAGGGGCTTGGGACAAGGGCCTGTAGGGCCAGGCCAAGGGGAATGGCTTTAACCTGCCCGAGGGGAGACTGAGCTGAGCTCTTAGGCAGAAGCTCTTCCCTGTGAGGGTGCTGAGGTGCTGGCACAGGATGCCCAGAGAAGCTGTGGCTGCCCCATCCCTGGCAGTGTTCAAGGCCAGGTTGGACACAGGGGCTTGGAGCAAGCTGCTCCAGTGGAAGGGGTCCCTTGCCTGTGGGAGGGGTTGGAGCTGGAGGAACTTTGAGGTCCCTTCAGCACAAACCAGTCTGGGATTCCATGATTCTTTATACAACAATGTGGCTTTAATGGATTTTCATGATACCTGAGTGTAGCTGTATTTTAGTCTAAGAAGTAATATATCTTGACATTGGGTCTCGTGGTCAGGCACTTAAACGCCCAGCATCTTATGCTTAACAACATACATAATATCCCTTCCTCCATGTCCACACCTGTATATTGTGTCTTGATGCCAATCCCAGCATCCTGCATCCCACTCGCCATGTAGAGCACAGTGCTGGGGGATGCTGTCCCTGTTCTCTGTGGCTCTATGAAGATTGTCTTTCAGAACAGAAGAGAGGCCTATGGTCCATAGTAACACACAGGGATTTTTACTTCAAAATCCTACTTTTTGGGGAGAGTGGTTTAACTGTAGGTAGGAGTAAACCCCTGACATCCTTTCTTCCCCTTCTCCATCAGATATCTGGTTGGAAGCGTGACCATGTACAGGCTTGCAATAAATTAATGCTGTTTGCAGAAGCACTGGAATTACACACAGTTTTCCTGCCAACTTGGCACAGGAAGACAAGTCAAACCTCAAGTGGAATGTTTTCCCCATGAAAACTCTTTCTGTATGGGGTTCTTTTTCCCCTTTCAGCTTGAACATAGTAATCAGATTGGCAAATCTTGTTTAAAGTGAATTGCATAGCTTATAGCATGAAACATTTACCTGTACAGGAATTACCCACTTTGCATCCATGGGCGAATAAAAAGCCAAGTGTGTGCTGCTGAGCTCTGGGTTGTCCTCTTTGGGATGCTGCAGTGACCTGGAAGGCATCCAGCTGCTGTGTCTCCATTGCTGCCAGCAAAGGAGATGTATTTCTTCATCTCTCAATTCCTGCTCTTGGTGGCAGCTGTTTCGTTCCCCTGCCAAGCAGAGTTCCAGGGGAAAAAGCAAACTGCAAAGGAAGGAATTGTTTGGAATGTTGGATCTAAACATAGATGATGTTGATGATGGCAGGTTCTGTTTTTAGCCTGGCTTCCTGAAGAAAGGAGGTTTGTGCTGCAGGAACATCTGTTTGCCTGCTGCTTCCTCACAGGTTGAGAGTGCACGGGGCAACTTTAGCCAAATATTGATGAAAACATGAGGTTTGCTCCAGGTTTTGGTGTTCGCTGGATGGTGACGAGTGGGAAAGAGCATTGAGCTCAGCAGTGATCTCTGACTGCTGGACGGCAGGCACTGGCAGTGGGACACAGGAGGGGCGTTAAGTCAACACTAGTTTGACTTAGTAAGTCTTGCAGTACATGGGGGTATTGCAGTGCAGGGGAGCAGGAGAGGTGGAGGAGAGCTCTGTGCCTCACAGATGAGCGAGCTGTGATGCTGCTGTTGGGGTAGAGAATTAAAATGATGGGGAAAACAAGGTTGCAGTAGCTCCCTGGCTCAAAAAGTGGCCTTTTCTGTGTCACTGCATAGGCTTCCACAAGAAGGAGCTGTCTTGTGCTCTGTCCCCACCTCCCCATGTGCTAGGATGAGCATTTGTGGATCACTGTTAATTCTAAGGCAGAAGCTCTTCCCTGTGAGGGTGCTGAGGCGCTGGCACAGGGTGCCCAGAGAAGCTGTGGCTGCCCCATCCCTGGCAGTGTTCAAGGCCAGGTTGGACACAGGAGCTTGGAGCAAGCTGCTCTAGTGGAAGGGGTCCCTGCCTGTGGCAGGGGCTGGAGCTGGATGATCTCAAGGTCCCTTCCAACCCTTTCTATGATTTTACTCAGGAAACGTTTTTGGCCGTGTTCTTTGGAGTTTGGACCAGCTTACAGCAATGTGAAGGGAAGCTCAGCGAGGCAGCCGTGGGGAAGCCTCTTTGTGCCGTGAGTCATTCCTCCCATCCCACAAAGCTGCTTTGATGTAAGGAGCCTGGCTTTGGGCAGGATTAGTCCCGCTGGCTGCGCAGGTTGTGGGGGGTCCAAGAGAGGCAGCACATGGCACTGGGAGAAGAGTATCAGGCAGCACCTCCATGTTAACCATGATGACTGAGCACAGAGAGGAGGTGGTGAAGTCCAGCAGAGCTTCTCAGCTTGAGTCCTCATGTTTTTAGATTGGATACAAGGAAGAAGCTCTTTACTGTTAAGGGTGCTGAGGCACTGGAATGGGTTGCCCTGGGAGGTTGTGAATGCTCCATCCCTGGCAGTGTTCAAAGCCACGTTGAACGAGGCCTTGGGTGCCATGGTTTAGTGTGAGGTGTCCCTGCCCATGGCAGGGGGTTGGAACTGAATGATCTTAAGGTCCTTTCCAACCCTAAGGATTCTATGATTCTATGTTTTCTCTGCTGCTTTAGAATAGCCTATGTCAGTTGGAAGGGAACTGCAATGATCATCTAGGCCTGATTATTTCAGGGCTGACCAAAGGTTAAAGCATGTTTTTAAGGGCATTGTCCAAGTGGCTCTTAAACACTGACAGGTTTGGGATGTCAGCCACCTCTCTAAGAAGCCTATTCCAGTGTTTAACTACCTTCTTCATAAAGAAATGCCTCCTAATGTCCAATATAAACCTCCCCTGATGTAGCTTTGAACCATTCCCATGCATCCTATCATTGGATCCCAGGGAGAAGAGATAAGATCACCTCCCTCTCCGCTTCCCCTCGTTAGGAAGCTGTAGAGATCCATGAGGTTCCCCCTCAGCCTCCTCTCCAAAGCAGACAAGCCAGGGTCCTTAGGCACTTCTCGTTGGACATTCCTTCCAGCCCTTCCACTGCCCTTGTTGCCCTCTTCTCGATGCATTCAAGGACCTTCCCATCCTTCTCAAATGGTGAGGCCCAGCACTGCACACAGGACTCAGGGTGAGCCGCATCAACACTGAGTGCAGCAGGATAATCACCTCTTTAGACCTGCTGGTCTTGATGTGCTTGATGCACCCCAGGATGTGGTTTGCCCTCAGTGCTGACTCTGTTGAGGCTGCTGTCACCCAGCATCCCCAGATCCCCCTCTGCAGGGCTGCTCTCCAGCCACTCCTCTCCCAGTTTCATAGCATCATGGAATGGTTTACGTTGGAAGGGACCTTAAACCTCATCTAGATGGGGACTGGAGCAAGCTGCTCTAGTGGAAGGTGTCCCTGCCCATGGCAGGGGGCTGGAACTGGATGAGCTTTAAGCTCCCTTCCAACCCAGACCCGTGTGTGCTGCTCTGAGTTCTGTGTCCATAAGCCATGCAGGAGCGGGTTATTTCTTTTCAGCACTAGATAAATTGATGAGAGAAAAAATACACACTATCGATTTGCCTTTTCCTGTGGCTTTGAGAGGCTGTTAATGCAGCGAGTCCACAAGAGCACTTGTGTCTGCCTGCACAGTCAGCTCTAATAAATTGACTTTGTAAAGAACCCTTTTTAGTCTGTAGTCTCAGGGACTTGATTTGTGCAGTAGATGATATCTCCTGGCACATAATTACTCATTTTGGGTTGTGGAAAGGGTTGGAGGAGAATTGTTGATGCATTCTCTGTAGCACTAAACATCTCTCCTATTACTCATACAAGTGTTTTTCTCTCCGTTGTCTTCTTTATTGGAGCAGAGTAGAGAGGTTCTTAAGGATATATTTGTTTTCAGTGTTCTGATTGATAGCGCAGACACTTTGTAAGGGTAATTCCTGCACATCAGTGTATGGAAATAGTCAGGATCATGGCAAGGGCAATGATTTATATTCAGGACACCAACTATTTCTCTCTCTCAGGGTCACCACTGTGTAAGCAGGTTATTTACCATAATGAGTTGTGACCCTTTGCTTCTTGTTTTGGGACAGAAATAATAACCTGCAGCAGGACACATGGTGGTAGTTGCATCAATGATGGAATGAAAGCAATTTGATAGCATCTAAGAGAATAGGATACCCAAGGAGCTGTCAGTCTGGTGGTGGTCATGATCTGAGGATGCCAAGGAAGGCAGTGGGGAGATGCTGACATGCCGAGCGGTTTGATGCTTGTCAAGAAGTTTGCTTTTGTGGAGAGGTGCTTCGTGCAAACGTCTCTCTTATCAGTGTACTCATGATAGCTCCTGGATTGCCTCTGGTAGGGGGTTGACCATCTCTGCAGATGATGAGGGCACAGAGGATGTCATTAACTTCTGTTTACCAAGGATCTCCATGTCTTTGTGTCTATGATACTGGGGAGCAGCAGGCTACAAGATAGGTGGAAAACTGGTTGCAAAGGTCAGTGGTTTAATGTGTTTTGAACAGGCTACTCAATGAAGTTGTGAATGCCCCATCCCTGGCAGTGTTCAAGGCCAGGTTGGACACAGGGGCTTAGAGCAAGCTGCTCTAGTGGAAGGGGTCCCTGCCTGTGGCAGGGGTTGGAGCTGGATGAGCTTTAAGGTCCCTCCATCCCAAACCAGTGTGGGATTCTATGGTTGAGATGGCTGAAGTGATGAGCTGGGTCTGCTCAACCCGGAGAAGGTGCAGAGAAAACCTCACTGTGGCTGTTATCTTCATCTGTGCAAAGGGGAGATCACACGGGAGGTGGTGCCTGATTCTCAGAGGTGTGGAGTGATAAGAAGCAACAGGCACCAGTTGGATTTGGGTTACGTGTGGTGGGGGAGGAAAAACAACCCCAAACCCTCAGCTATTGCCTGAGGAAACATGGGAATCCCCATCAGAAAGATGGAGATTAGAAAGCCAGGCATAGATCCAGTATTGTGCTTGCTTTGCCTCTGGGACTTCATGAGGGAAGTATCACCTTCTCTTCTTACAAAGGTAAAGAAAAAAAAAAGCCCAAATCCAACAAAAGCTATCCTGGAAATAGGTTTTGTGTGTGTATTATTTGTACTGCTAGAAGTAGGCATCCTCTTGCAGTCCATCCGTATCTTATAGGATCATATATAGAATCCCAGCCTGGTTTGGGTTGGAATGGACCTTAAAGCCCATCCAGTCCCAACCCCTGCCACAGGCAGGGACCCCTTCCACTGGAGCAGCTTGCTCCAAGCCCCTGTGTCCAAGCTGGCCTTGAGCACTGCCAGGGATGGGGCAGCCACAGCTTCTCTGGGCACCCTGTGCCAGCGCCTCAGCACCCTCCCAGGGAAGAGCTTCTGCCTACGAGCTCAGCTCAGTCTCCCCTCGGGCAGGTTAAAGCCATTCCCCTTGGCCTGTTCCTATTTGCTCTTATAAATAGTCCCTGAGATGGGCACTGGTGCATTTCATGTCCCAGCTTGTTGAAACCAAGGTGAACATCACTGAGGAAGGTTTTGCTGCCCAGTTTTGCTGCTCAGTGCAACACAAACGACCCCTTTTCACTCCCTTAAGAAACATTCGAGTCTCTTTGGAGGAATAAAAGTGCAGTGCCACGTTTAGTCCTAAATTGAAGATTTCCAACGCTGTGTTGACTACAAGCATATGTTAGTGAAACATGTCCCTGCTTTGCGGATGCTTTTTGTACTTCTGTGGCAAGCACATTTAAAACAAGCATGGAAAATGTGCTGCTGGAGCAACCCAGCACTGATGCTTGGGTCATGCCCATGACTTAATAGGTCTTTCTTTTCCCTTGCTATCTGTATTAAATCAGTGATTCATATAAATGATGCTGAAGGGAGTGAACTGTTATTACATGGGATCAGAAGCTGCCAAACTCAAGGCAGAACTTGCAGTGCACGAGCTAAGATGGAGTTTTGAGTTCTGAAAGCAGAAAATGGAAACCTTCACCCCAACCAAACTGCATGAACTGGAATTGCCATGATCACAGCCAGGAGATTTTGGAATCAAAGCTTGCGTGGTTGTGGCATCTTTGGGGGCTTTGGCCCATTTGGAGGCTCTCCAGAATGTGCAGTTGAATGTAAAATACCAGCTCGGGGGGAATAATTGTGCTTCATTGCCCAGATCTGCAGAGGAATTTGGGAATTTAACAACATTGCTCCAGTGGGAGTTGAGCTCCTCAATCTCTTTGAGGGATTAGACTCATGTCTATGTAATATGGGTTGTTTCTTATCTCTACAAGAGAGGAACAGCTCCTCTTCTCTCCTGGCGAGATGCTCTAAAGGAAAACACTTGAGCTATTCCTTTTTGTGGTCAGAGGTATCTCAATTGCACAGCTCTAGGCAGGGTGATGGTCTTGGCTCACAACAGGTTCTCCAGGCATGTTTCCAGGCCTGTTTGAAGATGAACTGGAGCTTCGCTGAGAGAGGGCGCATCAAGGATGCTTGCTCAGAAGGTGATAAGCTTTGGTGGTGGCTGTTCCATGCTATTGCTTTGGAATATGTCTCACTTTGGTGAGTGGAGAGGGAAATATCTGTCATGTAGCTTCATTTCGCTGTGTGCTTTGCACAGAATGTGATGTGGCCCTTTGCAGGTGGCATTTGGAATGGAAGAAGAAGAGAGTCCAGTAATGAGAAGAAAATGGGAGAGTGGAAGCACTGGATGTTGTGTAAAGGGAAGTGGGTGAAAGATATATTTTTAGGAATTCTTTAGAGGAAAGTCCAGGATTTTTTGTGCAAGGAAAAGTAGTTTTCAAAGCAGGAATGAACACGGCAGAAAACAGAGGAGGACGTGGAAAGTGTAGGGTAGAGAAGGGGCCATGGGTGGGATGGAGAAGGGCAGTTGCAATGGAGGTGTTGGTATGGCAGAGCTGCTGAGAGCAATGTGCAGTGACTTGGAATGAGGGTGTGTGCTTGTTAGAGTTGATGTGGAAGTTCAGGAGTACCAGGACTCACCAGAAACAGGAACTTTATCCAGGTTGGATGAGGCTTGGAGCAAGCTGCTCTAGTGGAAGGTGTCCCTGCCTGTGGCAGGGGGTGGACCTGGAGGAGCTTTAAGGTCCTTTCCAACCCAAACCATTCCATGATTCCTTGAAATGCATTATCAAAACTGGGAAACTCCACACTCTCCAGTTACTAAACAATTACTGACAGATAATTTCTGGCCTGCTTAGTGAGCTGACCTGATTGCAAGACATGGGATGTGTGGAGCGAGGATGAGAGTGCTCTTAGGCCTAGCTTTTGCTGTGACTGGCCAGTAGTGGAACAGTAAATGATTAAAGTCCTTTACAAAAGCTGTTACAGGACTGGAAGGAAGTGTTTTTTTTCTCTCTAATATTATAAAGGATTTCTTGATCCATCTGCAGTGTGATCGCTGTAAGAATTGCTGGATATTGCTCTGAGTTTTGGCTGCCTTTTCCGCTGGTGCTGCTGTAATACAGAATCATAGCGTCAAGTGGGTTGGAAAAGCCCTTCAAGCTCATCCAGTCCAACCATTCCCAGCACTGCCAAGGCCACCACTGCCCCATGGCACTGAGGCCTCGTCTCCACGGGGTGTGAACACTTGCAGGGCCGGTGCCTGCAGCCCTGCCCTGGGCAGCCTGTTCCAATGCCTGAGCACCCTCTGGGGCAGGAATTGTTCCTCAGCTCCATCTAAACCTGCCCTGGTGCAGCTTGAGGCCGGTTCCTCTTGTCCCATCCCTTGTTGTGTGGTTCTATTACAAACTCCAGACGTGGAGCAGATGTGGATGTAGCAGCATTTCCTTGTGAACTGGCACATTTGAAAGATTGGCCTTACAAGAATTACTCTTTTTAAAATAGATGTAAATATCAAAGCAAACCAGATCACACTCTAAGTCTTTCTTATCTGCTGATGTGAGTTCAGATTGCAGCGGCTGACTTCAGTATCTTGAATCCACCCATCTGCTGCTGTGTCAGCTCCAGTTCTGTACGTGAATCCTCTCCAGGGGTGACATCCAGAGCTCAACTCAGTAACTGGTCAATAAGTAAAAGTGTTGATGGAATTTGCTGCTTTTCCTCATCTTGCTCGGCCCTTCTAGCCTTGAAAAGTGATTACCATGGAATCACAGCGTGGTTTGGGTTGGAAGGGACCTTAAAGCTCACCCAGTCCCAAACCCTGCCACGGGCAGGGACCCCTTCCACTGGAGCAGCTTGCTCCAAGCCCCTGTGTCCAACCTGGCCTTGAACACTGCCAGGGATGGGGCAGCCACAGCTTCTCTGGGCACCCTGTGCCAGTGCCTCAGCACCCTCCCAGGGAAGAGCTTCTGCCTAAGAGCTCAGCTCAGTCTCCCCTCTGGCAGGTTCAAGCCATTCCCCTTGGCCTGTCAAACCATCATTAACATCTGGTCTTGGCAGCCTTTCTCTCCTGAGGATCCCCAGCGTGCTGCAGGGGTGAATTTCTTGTTCTGCCCTCTTCACTCAGTGCAGATTCTCTTGGCTGCACCGTGTATTTCCTTCCTTCAGGCTGAAGCATTTTTCCTGGGAGTTTCACTCCTCCTCTGCTGCCTGTTCCCATCCTGGGCTCCTTTAACTCTGCTGGTACAACTGTGAGGGGCCAGATGGTGAACCAGAGCAGCTAAACCAAGGTTATTTTTAACCCAGATCACATCACAAAGCTGGTTCCCTGCACAGCTCCATAGCAGTCCTGTTGGTACAAAGGCAACGGGCAATGGAGGGGAGGAAGGACGGGAACGTGCTTCCAGCCAGAAATGTCCCTGTGGTTTCCTGCAGCGTTTGCTGCCTTCCAAAATGATTTCTTTCCATGCCTTTATTTCCTGCTAGGTGTTTTCACAGATGTTTTGGCTTCCAGTCCCTCCACGTGGATCTCATCTGGTAGCTCTTTTGCCCATGCCTCTGGGTTCTCAGGGTTTGGGTTTTAGTTTAACGTGCCCTTAGAACTGAACTTGGCTCCATTCTGGATAATCTGTGTCTGTTCGTGAACGCTTTGCCCTATTCTTCCTTAATTTAGATGCAAAATGTGTGAGGCTCTGTGACAAATGGCTCTGGCATTCTCTCTGTGGTATCTCCTTGCTCCCAACTCAATACCACGTGGTTAATTCTTGCCTTTATGTTATAGTGCTTTAACGATATTCACTGCGTGAGTAAAGGTGTCTGAGTGAAGCACTGTCAGTGCTTTTCCTAATGTCTAAATACATTGTCTGTGATGTTCTTATTGGTTTGGGTTAGAAAGGACCTTGAAGCTCATCCAGCTCCAACCCCTGCCATGGGCAGGGACCCCTTCCACTGGAGCAGCTTGCTCCAAACCCCTGGGTCCAGCCTGGCCTTGAACACTGCCAGGGATGGGGCAGCCACAGCTTCTCTGTTCAGTCCATTCCAGTGTCCCACCACCCTCACAGGGAAGAGCTTCTGCCTTATCCCCAATCTAAACTTGCCCTGTTTCACTTTGAACCCATCACCCCTTGTCCTGTCACTCCAATCCCTAATGAAGAGTCCCTCTCCAGCATCCTTGTAGCCCCCTTCAGACACTGGAAGCTGCTCTGAGGTCTCCACGCAGCTTCTCTTCTCCAGGCTCAACAGCCCCAATGTTCTCAGCCTGGCTTCATCTGGAATCCCTCTTTTGTGATGCTGTGAAGGTTTGTGTTGGAGTGTTTGTCTTAGGTTTAGTTTTTATATAGACATAAAGGTCAAACTGAGGCCGCTGTCAATGAAAGGTGAATTTTTATTCTTAAGATGATGGCTGCACATCATTTTTTAACACTGCAGCTTTCTGAAGGTTCAGTATTGTCACTAGTGCAGTAAATTGTTTCCTTCTATCAGCGCTAATCTTAGATAATGGAATTGTTTTCTTTTGACTGCAAAGTCATCTGGGACTTGGAAACCTCCAGGTGTCTGCTAATAAATGAATTGCTCAATGAGAATAACTAATCCAGAATCAATACTTGAGGAACTGGCACTGAAAAATGAATGAAGCAGGAGGTGAATAACTTCAGCATCTGCTTCTGAAGGATTTCTCCTGCTGGAATTGGAAAGAAAGCGGACTGCATCAGGAGCATGAGCAGGAGGTCGAGGGAGATGATTCTTTAGATTGGATATAAGGAGGAAATTCTTTCCTCTTAGGGTGCTGAGGCACTGGAATGGGTTGCCCAGGGAGGTTGTGAATGCTCCATCCCTGGCAGTGTTCAAGGCCAGGTTGGACAGAGCCTTGGGTGCCATGGTTTAGTGTGAGGTGTCCCTGCCCATGGCAGGGGGTTGGAACTGGATGATCTTAAGGTCCTTTCCAACCCAAACTATTCGATGGTTCTGTGATTCTGTGGTTCTATGATTCTCCGATTCTCCCCTTCTACTCTGCTCTGGTGAGACCCCACTTGCAGCACTGGGTGCAGTTCTGGGGTCCTCAACATCAGAAGGACATGGAGCTGTTGGAGCAAGTCCAGAGGAGGCCACGAGGATGAGCAGGGGCTGGAGCAGCTCCTGTATGGAGCCAGGCTGAGAACATTGGGGCTGTTGAGCCTGGAGAAGAGAAGCTGCGTGGAGACCTCAGAGCAGCTTCCAGTGTGTGAAGGGGGTTACAAGGATGCTGGGGAGGGACTCTTCATTAGGGACTGCAGTGACAGGACAAGGGGTGATGGGTTCAAACTGAAACAGGGGAAGTTCAGTCTGGAGATAAGGCAGAAGCTCTTCCCTGTGAGGGAGCTGAGGCGCTGGCACAGGGTGCCCAGAGAAGCTGTGGCTGCCCCATCCCTGGCAGTGTTCAAGGCCAGGTTGGACACAGGGGCTTGGAGCAAACTGCTCCAGTGGAAGGGGTCCCTGGCCATGGCAGGGGTTGGAGCTGGACGGGCTTTAAGGTCCTTTCCAGCACAAACCAGTCTGAGATTCTGTGTTTTATTAGTCATCCAGAGGAACATACAGATACAAGGACAAGCCTCCTGTGTGAGGCTACACAAGCTCAGTGTCATCCCTCCCCGTTACCCCAAGAGGCGTTTTATCTCCAATCTCAGACAATTTAATTGTATTTATTGGAGCCCACAAGATCCCTTTCCATGTTGCTGGGTTTGGAGTCTCAAAGGGTTAAACCCCACATGCTGTGGAATAAGATTTAAAGGTAAGTGCCTGGCTCCAGACAAGCATCGTTAGACCGTGTCCTGTTGGATTTTAGCTCCTAATGTTTTTTCTTCCTTAAAAAGTCCTGGTCTCAGTGGGTGTCCTGATGGATGGCTGTGCCATTCGAGGGACTCAAGCGGTACAGAAGGCTTTTGAGATAGAAAATTGGCTCATAGGAAAGTTTTGCAACTGAATCAAGTTGTTTGCTCAGTGGATCATGTTTAGTTTTACTCTCCAGCATGTCAGACACTTAGAAAATGCTTTTATCTCCTGTTGATAAGTAGTTGTGGAGTGTATTTGTATTGAATTCTCCTAACACTGCTGTATCAGAGCCATCTGCAATCTACCAGGCAGGACTTTAATCACCACATTGTAATTAATTCTTAATCTATTTTATAATGTGTGTACCCAGCTCCTACCACTGGAGCCCACTTGTGTGGAAAGAACAAAAGTCACGGATAAAAAATGGGAATTACAGAAGAATAATGGTGATAATGGGTTGAAATTTAAACAGAGGAGCTTTAGGTTGGATGTAAGGCAGAAGCTCTTCCCTATGGGGTGCTGAGGCACTGGCACAGGGTGCCCAGGGAAGCTGTGGCTGCCCCATCCCTGGCAGTGTTCAAGGCCAGGTTGGACACAGGGGCTTGGAGCAAGCTGCTCTATGGAAGGGGTCCCTGCCCATGGCAGGGGTTGGTACGAGATAGGCTTTAAGGTCCCTTCAGCCCCAAACCAGGCTGGGATTCTGTGATTCCATGAACATGGTGGTGCCAGCAGAGCCTCCCAGTATGGTATTTCCCTAAATTTTCCAATCTGATCCCTCCTCCTGTTTTCCCTATGTAACATGTATTTGGTTTTCCTCATTCTCTAATGAATGTCTGCACTTCTGCTCAAAGACCTTGCTTGGGAGTAGCTGTGTTTCTGCCAATCCATCTCAGTGTTGTGGTGTTTGGCATGACTGTGGGCAGAGAACGTGGCAGGCCAGGGCTGCAGCTGAAGAGAGGTAGGAGATGGGGATACAGCATGAAGGAAAGTATGGTGGTGGCAGCAGTTAGAGCTGCATCCTGCGTCTTCTCACACACTGAAGTGGAAAATCCACTTGAAACTGGATTTCATAGGATCATGGAATGATTTGTGTTTGAAAGGACCTGAAAGCTCATCCAGTTCCAACCCCCTTCCCAACACCTTCCATTAGAGCAGCTTGCTCCAAGCCCCTGTGTCCAACCTGGCCTTGCACGCTGCCAGGGAAGGGGCATTTCTGGTGTGTTAGTACCTGTTTGGATCATTTCCTGACCCTTTATGACTGGTTTTTGAATGGTGATGGAGGGCAGCTCAGTGCAGCTTCTCTCTGCTGTCCAGGCATTATGTACCTAATCATTCTGACTCCTGGTCAAGCTAAAGCAGAAAAGGGACCAAAACCCACCTCCATAAGGGTGATTTTACTGCACGTCTGTGTGGCAGTGCAATGCAAGAAGCTATTGATGCTATTGCAGCTGAAGAATGATCCCACTGACAAGGTTAATGGGAGCTGGTACAATACTTCCCTCTGTCTCTTTAGCAGCTAGAGATGAACCAAAGGTGAACTTCCTGATAACCCCATGGCATTAAGGTTGTGTCATAGTGTCCTCCTGCTAAATTGAGGTGGTGCCTTGAAACCCTCATGTGTTCATCCCACATAGCAGGGTTGGACGCATCCAGGGAACCTTTACTATTTGCTAAGCTGAGTTTATTGACTTCCTTCCAAGTGTAAAGATGTAAAAATGTTCCAAAACTTGGACTTGAGAAGCAAATGGAGCTGTCAAAGCTGCTCTGCTGAATGAAAGCATAATGGCAAAGGCATTGGGAGTGTGAAAGCAGTGGAAGGAATGATCATCGATGCCGTGCTTGATGCTGAGTCTGGGGTAACTGCACATGGTGCTTATCCAAGGTCCCTAAAGGTGGAGGAAGACCTGGAGGAGGTGGTTTTCTCCCCCTTTTCCTTGACCCCAGGTTATTTTCTGCTTCTTTCCTGCCACAAAAGGAGCCATTTGTTTGATTACATCAGATGTTACCGAAGCTTTTGGAAGTGAAACTGCAGCCCACGTATCCTCGAGAGCTGGCTGTGTGTATTCCTGGAAGGGAGTTAAAATGGGGCTGGGTTATATTTGGTACCTCTCGAAGCACTGAGGCTACTTTGGAGTACAGAATGTGCTCAAAGAGACACTAATTTGCCACTGCAGAGCTTGATGTGATGCGATCTGTCAAGTCCTTGTTTCTGCTGGAATTCTCTTGGTCTTTCCTCTCTCTCCTAAGGATGTGTTGTGTTGGGGACCAGAAAGGGGAGTCAAAAACCTAAAACCAGGGTAAAATACAGGGCTTGGAGCAAGCTGCTCTAGTGGAAGGTGTCCCTGCCTGTGGCAGGGGGTTGGAACTGGATGAGCTTTAAGGTCCCTTCAAACCAAACCTTTCCATGGTTCTATGGAATTGCAAGTACTGAATATGCTTTTTATAAGGTGGAAATACAGAAGTCAAGCAGCTTTGCTACAGGTGGAAATGTTGCTGAGTTGTTTCCCTGAGTGCATTCGTGGTCTTGGTGGCAAGTGTTGGGATTAATTGGACTTTGGAGCATCAGTGTAATATGTTCCTCTTTCTCTGTAAGGATGCCATCTCAGGTGGTGGTTTCCTGCAGCAGGAGATTCAAGAAACTTCAGTAAAAATGAAGATTTATCCTTTTATTAATTTTTGATCTCATGCTGTTTCATTTGCTGGGCTTGAAGAGCCTCTCTCTTGATGTTCTGTTGCAGGGAAAGATGGGATGGATCAGCATTCCCAAAGGCACTCAGCATTTTCATTGACATGCAACCAAAAGAGAGCCATGGAACTGTGAGGGCTGGAGCAGCTCTGCTCTGGAGCCAGGCTGAGAGAGCTGGGCTGGGTGAGCCTGGAGAAGAGAAGGCTCCTGAAGGGGAGACCTGAGAGCAGCTCCAGTGCCTGAAGGGGCTGCAGGAAAGCTGGAGAGGGGCTTGGGACAAGGGCCTGTAGGGCCAGGCCAAGGGGAATGGCTTTAACCTGCCCGAGGGGAGACTGAGCTGAGCTCTTAGGCAGAAGCTCTTCCCTGGGAGGGTGCTGAGGCGCTGGCACAGGGTGCCCAGAGAAGCTGTGGCTGCCCCATCCCTGGCAGTGTTCAAGGCCAGGTTGGACACAGGGGCTTGGAGCAAGCTGCTCCAGTGGAAGGGGTCCCTGCCTGTGGCAGGGGTTGGAGCTGGGGGAGCCTTAAGCTCCCTTCCACCCAAACCATTCTATGATTCTGTGGTTTTCTGTGTCCTGTGTTCTCCCCGCGGGTGTTTCTGAGGGAACACCAACCCTGGATCTGTGGTCAGAAGGAATGGGATATGTATTTAATGTAAACCTTTTGGTAGCGGGTTGATTAAAATAAACAACTGTTAGAAGGAGCAGTGGTCCTGCCTTGTGAACAGTGGGGTTTCTGTTCCTCTCTATAATGCATAAAGCATGTGGAGCTGCTCAAGAGCTTTTTTTGTGCTGTACTTATCCCGAGGTGTTTGTTTTCAGTCCTTTGAGCTTTTATGTCAGCTGGGAAGGGTGGTGTAGGAGGGATGTGTAAAACTTGGGCTAAATCCTGTTCTGTCTCAGATCCTCATTAACAAGTAGGTAAATGGAAGCTTGAACTTTGTTTTCTCCTTTTTGAAAGCTGAGGGGACCCTTGTTCTGATTTCATCCCCTTCTGATGCTCTTTGCTGCTGGTTTCTACTCCATTCTTCAGCAGAGTGTAGGCAAAGCATAGCTGGTGTAGGCTCTGTGCAGGATGCAGGGGTGGGTATTGCACCCCGAGTCACTGAGCTGTAGCATGGAGCTGGAGGAGGATTCTGTGTCGTGATTTGAAGGTGCTCATGTTTAATCTCATAGAACCCCAGAGTGGTTTGGGTTGAAGGAAGCTTAAAGCTCATCCAGTTCCGTCCCCTGCCATGGGCAGGGACACCTTCCATAGAGCAGGAAGGGAAATGGAGATACTGGTTTGCAGGAGAGGTGCAGCGTGTTTGTGTATCTGTGTTTAATGACAGCAGGTAGGAAGCAGGAGCTGCAGACCACTCACATCAATCATGCTGTCTTTGTCCAACTGCAGGGCTGGTTGCCAGCTCCGGCATCCCTTCCCTCCCTTCCTCTTATCCTTCATCTCCATCGCTCCTCCTTTTCTGACTGCACTTCTTACATGTACCCATTGCTCCTTCTGCTCTGGTGGAGGTAAAGACCTCTCATTGCTCCAGGAGCTGTGGTTTCCATCCGACAGGTTTGTCTTTGGATCCTCACGGTGTTTTCTTCTTCTTGTGTCTCCTGCAGAGCTGTGGAATGCTGTGAAGACTCTGCCCTTCAGCCCTAGGCACGCTCCTCTCCGGATTATCTCCATCCAAAGGAAGCTCAGATCCAAGAGGTATCAATCCCTGCTTTATGTGTGCTGTTCATTTGAGTTTAGATACTTCTCCAAACACCTTTTTCCCCTCCACAGGCAGCAGAGCTTTGGATGCTGTGGAGGTTCAAATGGTGATTCTGAAGCGTTGGTGTTTGCTGTGGGTTGGACCCGTAATATTAAATGACATTTGGTACAGGATCACATGATGTTTTAAAAGCAGCAAGTGATTTTGGGGTCAAGAAATGCCTAAAGTGATGCTCCGGCAGCAGTGTCTGGTGCATTGCGTTGTGTTGATTTCTAAAGTTAATGAAGCTGAGGTGCTCAGCAGGCTGGAGTGGAGCACACAGCAGGAATGTGCTGCTCCCATAAGGAGCTGTGAGAGTGAAGGGGTTTTTAAGTGTTTATGAGTCCCAGTATCTCCTTAGCAAATGATTTAGTCTTGGTTTGTAGTAAGAAGAAGGTGAAGAGCACCGTTGTGTTCACTGCCTGGGTCAGAATCCCTGCTGTGGCAAAGGCAGGATTCTTGGCATGAGTTTGTGCTGTGTGCCTGTGGACAGGGAAATAATTTCCAAATAGTTTCTGTTGCAGCCTTTTGTAAAGGAAAAATAGAAACAGTTTTTCTTTAAATACTGGTTTTCAGTGTGTTGTGCTCTGCAGAATGGTTTGAGCCGCTCCTACCTTGGCCATTTATTTCTGTGTGTGGTGCCTGGTGTTGTAAGATGTGAAAGCATTTATATAGAAAACAATCCAATACCTCAATGTAGTGGTGTAAAATCATGGAATCACAGAATCCCAGCCTGGTTTACATTGGAAGGGAGCTTAAAGCTCCTCCAGCTCCAACCCCTGCCACGGGCAGGGACCCCTTCCACTGGAGCAGCTTGCTCCAAGCCCCTGTGTCCAACCTGGCCTTGAACACTGCCAGGGATGGGGCAGCCACAGCTTCTCTGGGCACCCTGTGCCAGCGCCTCAGCACCCTCCCAGGGAAGAGCTTCTGCCTGAGAGCTCAGCTCAGTCTCCCTTCGGGCAGGTTAAAGCAATACAGCTGATGGTTAAAAATGAACATGCACTTGAGGAAGTCCCTGTGCTGCACACAGTTATGGGCTGGTGAGTTTGCTCAGCAAATGGCACTGTACTGCTGCCCTGGGCTTAACTTTTCCCCTAGGTATCCACACTTGCTGCAGAGAAGACACTGGGGTAGCCAAAGCATCACTGACCCAATCCAGCTGTTCTTGTGCAGGAGGATGGGAAAAACAGGGTTGACTTTTACATGGTTTGCTTTCTGCTTAGTCACATGAACTTTAAATGTCAGCAGCCAGGATACCCGCTGAGTGCTCTGCTCCCACTCGAGGCAGATTTGCTGGAAACCAGTTGCAAACAACAGCAGTGCTGAGGGGGTGCTCTCTGCTCCATGATCCACTGCACTGCACTGGGATGGAACATTCAGGCATCTTGTGCTCCTCATCCTTGAGTCCAGAGGAGGCCACGGAGCTGCTGCGAGGGCTGGGGCAGCTCTGCTCTGGAGCCAGGCTGAGAGAGCTGGGCTGGGGCAGCCTGGAGAAGAGAAGGCTCCTGAAGGGGAGACCTGAGAGCAGCTCCAGTGCCTGAAGGGGCTGCAGGAAAGCTGGAGAGGGGCTTGGGACAAGGGCCTGTAGGGCCAGGCCAAGGGGAATGGCTTGGAAGGGGCTTGGAGCAAGCTGCTCTAGTGGAAGGTGTCCCTGCCTGTGGCAGGGGTTGGAGCTGGAGGAGCTTTAAGGTCCCTTCCAGCCCAAACCAGGCTGAGATTCTGTGCTGCATGGGAGAGGGTGTGACACACTACAGAGATGCTCCTGAAGGACCCATCCAAGTGGGTGATGGCAGGAGATACACTTGAGGAATGATTTTCTCTTCCTGCTGAAGAAGTGCAATAGAAGTGTGCTCAGTTCTTGCAGTCTCTGTAGCTAAGATGAGGTTAGAGAGAAGCATCCAGTATGTTCCCTACACCCTTCCTGCCTCCCTGCAGTGTTTGCTCCACATTTCCACTCTCACAAAGTCACTGGAAGCAGTGGCCTTTCTTTCAGATGTATGATTTATCACCTCCTCCTGGTGTGCCAGCCTTGTTTGTATTGATAAATGCATGTTCTCTGTGTACACCCTGCAGATAATTCTGCTCATGGAGTGCAGTGCTCCTAAATATACCTGTTTCTGATGAAGTGCAGTTGAATTTGTGGGTCTGGTTAAGCTGTACCTTGCATAGATCCTTTGTTAACTCAGAAAAGCTGCCTATTCTGATTTATAGAGCCAAAAGGGGTAAACTGACATTAAAAGCATTAATTGCTCTTGGTTGCCTGCACAAAGAACAGAGTTGGTGTGAGCCAGCTTTTGATCTAGCCCTCTGTGGGCTTTTGATTTTTGCCTAAGCTGGTTTCAGGGTCTGTATCTGTGGTTTATTTGTGCTGGAGATTGTATAATGAGGATTTAGTGTGAAATACAGTGATTGGGCTTGAAGAGCAAGAGCCGTGGGCAATCAGAAGCAATAAAGTTCTAAAGGAATTGTCCTGAAATTTATGTATACTTTAATAGAGAAATACTCTTTTTCACATCTGGATGGAATGCATTGGAGAGCGTGAAGGGCCAGGCCAAGGGGAATGGCTTCAACCTGTCCGAGGGGAGACTGAGCTGAGCTCTCAGGCAGAAGCTCTTCCCTGTGAGGGTGCTGAGGCGCTGGCACAGGGTGCCCAGAGAAGCTGTGGCTGCCCCATCCCTGGCAGTGTTCAAGGCCAGGTTGGACACAGGGGCTTGGAGCAAGCTGCTGTATGGAAGGGGTCCCTGCCTGTTGCAGGGGTTGGAGCTGGAGGAGCTTTAAGGTCCCTTCAATCCATGCCATGATTCCATGAGTTTTGTGTGCACTTCCCTGCTGAGTATCATCCTCTCACTCGTTATCATCAGTGTTCCTTCTTTCTTGGGCTTTTTCTGCCATAATATACGCATTTTCTAATGGTTCCTTCCTTCCCTGATCTCAGATAATGGCAAAAGAGATCAGTGACATCTGAAGACCTGTTTTTTGTGAGGTGGGCTGACTTTTAGAATACATATGGTTTCTCCTTGCTTGCTCAGTTGCATGATGATTAATGATAATTGGTCATCTCTGCAGTATTTGCTTTTCAGAAAGAGTTTAAAGCATTTGCTTCTGCTTCGTGGCTCTCAGTGTGGCACAAGGCGTGTGCTGTGTGATGGGGACTCTCCAGGGGAAGTTTCCCCTTTCCTGGGAAGCTTGTAACCTAGAGTAGAAGAGGTGAGCTAGGAATTTGGGCTCATTTCATTAAGTCAAAGAGTGGCTTGTGTTGAAAGGGGCCTTAAAGCTCATCCAGCTCCAACCCCTGCCATGGGCAGGGACACCTTCCACTAGAGCATCTTGCTCCAAGCCTGTGTCCAACCTGGCCTTGAATCATTGCTTTATTAGAGTTTGGGATTAAAAACAGCCCTTAACAGGGCTTGGGGAACGTGCTCAGTCAGAGGAGGACTGTGTGGGCAGGGCAGGTAGAGGATATGGGCAGAAGAACAGTGAATAGGACCTGGGAGTGAGTCTTGAAAGGTGCTTTGATTTTCATGAGCCTTGTCAGCATTGCTAACCTACTTTCCTCAAATACATCACGGAGCTTGGTGGTGGGGAAAGCAGAGCAATTCTGCAGGGAGCTTAGTCTGAGATTCATTTAGAATCAGGAGGTAGATGTAAAGCAGTAAGTAGGATTTAACCATTTCCTAACCCCTGGTATTTCAGTGAGATCGGGCTTATGGCTCATGCTCTCTGTGAGCAGTTCCATCTTGGCAGCTTCCTCAGTCTGGTAGGGAAGGAGAAGTCTTGGAGATGATTCAGTTCTTCTGGGCTTCATGAGTTAAAGGAACAAGAGTTCTTAGTGGGTAAAATAGCACAGAAGGTGCCAGAAAATCTTCAGTGATGTGCTAATGGCCCGATCATGGGAGCAGCTTTGGGCTTCCACTTGATCAGTGTCACTCGACGTAAGAAACAGCTCCTTGGGAAACCAGTGTTCAAGTTGCTCCTTGTTTTCTGTTTTCTTTGGGAGTTTCTGTGTCATTGAATCAGTTCAAATCTGTCCCAAGCTTCGTTCTCTAGGGAAGAAGGTAAAAGGATAGATTGAGGGATGAGTTATCGTTATGAGGGCTGGAGTGGGTGGTTTATCTGTTCACAATGCACTCTCCAGGAAACCTTAAAATAGGTGTTTGCTATCTCCTTTCCTGCAAAAGCCCTAACTGAGACCTGCTGCTGGGACGTTTTTCAGGAAGGGGGAGTGCAATCAGAATTCCCAGAGTTGTTTTTAATGTGTTTAATTAGACTTGGGAAGATGTTGGTTGATGAGAAACTGAACCTGAGCTGGCTTCAGTGTGCACTCCCAGCACAGAAACCAACTGTGCTAGGCTGCATCCAAGGAGCGTGAGCAGCAGGTTGAGGGATGTGATCCTGCCCCTCCTCTCTGCTCTGGTGAGCCCCCACTTGCAGCACCGGGTGCAGTTCTGGGGTCCTCAACATAAAAAGGACATGGAGCTGTTGGAACAAGTCCAGAGGAGGCCACGAGGATGCTCAGGGGCTGGAGCAGCTCCTGTATGGAGCCAGGCTGAGAACATTGGGGCTGTTGAGCCTGGAGAAGAGAAGCTGCGTGGAGACCTCAGAGCAGCTTCCAGTGTGTGAAGGGAGCCTATAGGGATGCTGGGGAAGGACTCTTCATCAGGGACTGGAGTGATAGGACAAGGGGTGATGGGTTCAAAGTGAAACAGGGGAAGTTCAGGTTGGAGATAAGGAAGAAGCTCTTCCCTGTGAGGGTGCTGAGGCACTAGGATGGGTTGCCCAGGGAAGTTGTGAATGCTCCATCCCTGGCAGTGTTCAAGGGCAGGTTGGACACAGGGGCTTGGAGCAAGCTGCTCCAGTGGAAGGGGTCCCTGCCTGTGCCAGGGGTTGGGGCTGGATGAGCTTTAAGCTCCCTTCCAGAACAAACCCTTCTGTGGTTCTGTTTTGGTTTCCACTCTCAGTCAGCACATCCTTAGAAATAAACCCGACGTGTTGGGACCACCAGTGCACAGGGACCATTGTGCCATGTGCTGGGACAGCCAGGGAAGTGTGAGCCCATCACCTCTTCACAGCCACAGCCTGAGGATGGCTCTTCACAGCTACCACAAATGGTTCAGTCTTTGATTTGCCATCGTTTTGTTTTCCTTCCCCACTTGAAGGAAGTGGCTTTTTCCAGTAGGAGAAGCATTAAATTGACTCAACAGCTTTGTTTGCTGAAGTAGCACTTTGAAGTGAATCTTTGAAGTTTCTCCTATGATCTGGGGTTCGATTAGAGCACTTTTACCCAGCAGTCTCATAGCAGGGATTTAGTTTGGGAGAACCTGACCAGCAGTTGCAGCTCCAACAAGTATAAGCAGCTCTTCCTTCAATTTTGAGGCTATTACCTGCTCGGATAGCGCAGTAATTGAGGGAGTGGAATCATACCGGTGGCTAATAAAAACAAGTTCAAGCTACAGTGGAATTGAATCAAATAGAGGAGAGGCACTGTGTCCTGAAATCTATATAAAGGCCTCTCTGTCCTCCTTCCAGAGCTCTGTGCTTAGAAGTGAGCTTAGGATTTGGGGTGTTGGGTGAGGAGAAGCTCCCCATGGCCTGGCTTCAGTGTGTGCTTGAGCCCAGACCCCCCCCGTGTGCTGGGCTGCACCCCCAGAGCGTGAGCAGCAGCTCAGGGAGGGGATCCTGCCCCTCTGCTGTGTGAAGGGGAGACCCCCCCTGCAGCCCTGATCCAGCTCTGGGGCAGCAGCACAAGAGGGACGTGGAGCTGTTGGAGCGAGGCCAGAGGAGGCCATGGAGCTGCTGCGAGGGCTGGAGCAGCTCTGCTCTGGAGCCAGGCTGGGAGAGCTGGGCTGGGTGAGCCTGGAGAAGAGAAGGCTCCTGAAGGGGAGACCTGAGAGCAGCTCCAGTGCCTAAAGGGGCTGCAGGAAAGCTGGAGAGGGGCTTGGGACAAGGGCCTGTAGGGATAAGAATGAGCTTGGAGCAAGCTGCTCTAGCAGAAGGTGTCCTTGCCTGTGACAGGGGTTGGAGCTGGATGAGTTTGAAGCTCCCTTCAACCCAACCTCATTCTGTGACTTTATGATTATTCTGTGGTTGCTGTTTTCCTGTTGAGGAGTTGAATAACCTGATAATGCCAGGTATGCAAAATAATGAGCTTTTTTTTTTTTTCTATAGATACGTATTTAAGACAAGGGGAAGGAAGGAAAAGGCACTTTTTAGTTGTGCCATTTTTGATCCTAACTCTCATGGTTTTCAGCATTTACTTTTAATTCCTGACCCGTGCTTGAGCATCCCGATGTGTTGGGGTCATCCCTGCCATCAGCAGAATCTCCCTGGTCAGCTTTTTGAAGCCTGTCTCTAGCATTAAGCCTCAAACTGAAGAGGTAATCCCCCTGGAGCCTTGACCTACTCTCACAATGACTTCCTCCTGCTCTTTTGAGCCTTTGGGGTCTATTCCAATGTTTTTTAACTCTTCGTCAAAGCAGCTCACTTAATTGCTGTGACTGCTGGGCAGGAATCTGCTCTCCATTCTCACAGACCTCCTTTGCTTCAGTTCCTTCAGAACAAAGTCGTGTCTGGAACCAGGCCAGGCTTTTCATCCAAAGAGTCTCTCCCAGCTTTCATATCCGACCAGGAGCAGTGCAGCCAGATTGTGTCCTAATTCCCCTTCCCAAAGACAAAGGCACTGCCAGTGTCTAGACATCAGGGTTGGGAAGGTTTAATTCCCTTTTCCCATGTGTTAGTTCAAGGCTGAGGGTTCCCTCTTTCCCCTTTTCATCCCACGAAACCCTTGCCAAAGCCTCTCAATCTCCCATTGCTCAAGCATGAAATCCCACAGACCATTTGGGACAGAAGGGGATGATTTGGGAGTGTGTGGCCTGTGTCCCTTGGGAGTGGAGTCAATAAAAGAAGATGAGTGAGTTCTGGCTGGTGGCCCTTGGTTTTAAAATCTCATCTTAGTTTTCACATCCAGTGCTGTATTCAGGCACAAAATACAGCCCAGCAGCTCCCCTTAACCTTACCCACTTCTTTTATGGCTTTAAATTCAGCAGCCTTTCCTTGGGTCCATGCTGCAGAGCTTTTCCGTGGGGGAGTGGATCCTTGCAAGCCCTACATTCCGAGCAGGAAACGCTATCAACGCAGCTGGTTTCCTGCTCCTTTGAAGTTTTCCTTCTACTGAGGGCAAGTTTTGACCTTCTTTTTCTTTGGAAGTGTTCTGCTGGGAAGTTCAGCTCCTGAGAGATCATTAGGATCCCATTTACCCTTGGATGTGGTGTAGTTACGTGATGAAGAGAAGGTCAGGTACAGAAACGTTGGGACAAATTGGTAGGGGAGCAAAAGCTGCCTTCAGAACGTTGTGCCACGTTCTTTTTGCCCAATGTTCTCCCTCATTTTGGAGGTGGGTTCCATGCACGTATTTGGTTTCCGTGTTTTGTATTAAAGGGTGGAAATCAAAGGATCACTGAATCCCAGGTTGGAGGGACCTCAAGGATCATCTGGGCCAACCTTTCCTGGCAAAACATGACCCAGATTGAATGCTCAGCACCCTGTGCAGCCCAGTCTTAACAGTGTCCAATGCTGGGGAGTCACCACTTCCCTGGGGGGATTATTCCAGTGGCTGCTTGTTTTCCTTGGGAAAAATGCCTGTGTTGGTGGCTGTTACTGGATGTACACATGTGCTTATTGAAGGTATGTACTGAAAATTAGTCTCCTTTATAGGAACCTCAACCAGGTGTTGCAGATGAAGTGATCTATCTGGGAATTGTACACTGATGTGAGGAAGAAAGATTTGTACACTAAGGGTGGTAGGGCACTGGCACAGGTTGCCCAGAGACATGGTATGGTGGTTGCCTTATTCCTGGAGAAAGCCAAGGCCAGGCTGGATGTGGTTCTGGGCATCCTGGTCTAGCTGAAGGTGTCCCTGCTCATTGCATGGGGTTGGAAGAGGATGAGCTTTAAGGTCCCTTCCAACCCAAACCCTTCTGTGACTCTATGATAGGCTTTGAAGCAATTTTGGGTGGCCAGTATCCTATTTACCTGTTCTTAAAGGAGGCACTGATTGCACTTAGATCTTGCTCAGGGAAGGAAGACTGATCAAGGGGATAACTTCAATGCATGACCCTCCAGAAGTTGTACAAGACACATCTATAAGCACAGTGTAAGCTTCAGTCTTGCTTCTGAAGGGGCTTCAAGCCAGGCACTTTGGGAAGGAGCATGGCAACACTCCGCATTTGCAGAGGTGCCTTGTCCATGGGTAGGTCAGATTTGAGAGGAATTTCTTCAGCACAAAGGCCTGGAAAAGGACTGACCCCTTTGCTATGCATCACTGGGTAGCAATAAAGCAGTGCGTCAATGGGCTGTGAGGGTTATTTCACAGGTGCTGCCTCAGGATTATGTTTGTCAGTTCATTAAAGGTTTTGATGGGGATTTATAAGCTGAGAGCTTCAGTTGCTCGGATGGACTTGGTTTGGGGGTTCATAAATATGTTGTATTTAATGTTCAAATAGCAGGGATTTCAGGATTGGTAAGCAATTCTCTTGTTCATTTAAAAGGGATTATAGGTAGAAAGCTTGCAGACTCCCGAAAGTAATCGTGGAATCACAGAGTGGTTTGGGTTAGAAAGGACCTCAAAGCTCCTCCAGCTCTAACCCCTGCCACAGGCAAGGGACCCTTTCCACTGGAGCAGCTTGCTCCAAGCCCCTGTGTCCAACCTGGCCTTGAACACTGCCAGGGATGGGGCAGCCACAGCTTCTCTGGGCACCCTGTGCCAGCGCCTCAGCACCCTCCCAGGGAAGAGCTTCTGCCTAAGAGCTCAGCTCAGTCTCCCCTCGGGCAGGTTCAAGCCATTCCCCTTGGCCTGGCCCTACATCCCTTGTCCCAAGCCCCTCTCCAGCTTTCCTGCAGCCCCTTCAGGCACTGGAGCTGCTCTCAGGTCTCCCCTTCAGGAGCCTTCTCTTCTCCAGGCTGCCCCAGCCCAGCTCTCTCAGCCTGGCTCCAGAGCAGAGCTGCTCCAGCCCTTGCAGCATCTCCATGGCCTCCTCTGGCCTCACTCCAACAGCTCCATGTCCCCCTTTTGCTGCTGCCCCAGAGCTGAATCAGGGCTGCAGGGGGGGTCTCCCCTTCACACAGCAGAGGGGCAGCTTGAGTGTAATGATGCTGGATAAGAAAACCACTGCAGCTTCTTTACCATCGCTTCCTTCCTCTGCCGCCTCCCCTCCCATTACCAGTCTCTCCATACAGAACGATGATGCCAGTACGTGCCTGGAGCATCCTCCCTCTCCCTTCCCCCAGCTCCCAGCACGGAGCAATGGCGAGTTCTGCGCTCGCTGCCTTCCCATGCATCTCGCTCCAGTTCCGTTAGGAGCCACGGCTCTGTTTGTCACGTCAGGCTCCAGCAGGCTGCTGTAATGTGCTTTTCGTCGGCAGCAGGTTGAGGAATGCTGCCAAACGTTCCATTGCTGCTGCTGGCTGCAGCTGATCCGATGCTGAACGCGTCCTGACTGCACATTCCCA
The DNA here is from genome assembly GCF_034315485.1 of Pezoporus occidentalis. Lineage (NCBI taxonomy): Eukaryota > Metazoa > Chordata > Aves > Psittaciformes > Psittacidae > Pezoporus > Pezoporus occidentalis. The sequence continues at coordinate 163,846 of NW_026915943.1, forward strand.
TCGCGGCAGCGGGAGGGGAGTTCAGTTTTCCATGTACAGGCAATCAGAGCTGATTAACAAGCCTCTGGATTTGTTGGGGTTTATCCCTAGGGATTACAGAGTGGTGGGGAGGTATTCCCAAGTGTTCCTGGCCGTGTTTCACTGTCTTTTATGGCTTGCAAGATTCATTTTCCGGAGTTCTTTTGCGCTGGAAGTCTATCAGCACAATATAGGTCTCTGTAGAGCAATCAGAGTGTTTTCCACACGAGAGGAAATGTGCTTTCCATTTTCCTCCTCAAACAGAAACTTGCTTGAAGGGAAAACCAAAATTATTCCTTTTGTTGCCCTGGAATAATTTGCTGGGGAAAAAAAATGCCTTTTTTTTTTTTTGGGATGAAGCTTTTGTGTCTGCAGGATCCCAGCTGGATGCCATATAGGAATGGGAATGTTGATTTAAAACAGGATTGCTTGGGTGCAGGTTATCACTCAGATAGTGGTCAGAGGAGCAGTTGTGATGTGCTGCCTCACCAAGAGGGGATGGATGGGCAGTAGCATGAGTAGTGTGAGCAACAGGGAAGTCATTCCTTTTCTCCTGATCATTCGAGCAAATCCATTTATATTTAGGAACATGGAATTTAGGAATATATAATTTGTATTTAGGAATATCTGTGCTGGGAAAATGAGAGGAAACCATTACCTACACACCTTTGCTCCTCTTGTTTTCATCCCCTGGCTCCAGAGGTTGCTGTGGATGCAGGGGGGACGTTGCAGGATTCCTTATGGCTCTGCCTTCAACAATATGTGTTTGTTAAAGAGTTCCTCCTCCTTTCTGCTGCTTTGATTCTGCTTTTCCCTTTGAAAGGCAGACACGGAGCTGAACCTTCAGTTCCCATCATGATTGGCATCTTTTGTGTGCATCTGCTTTGCTTTCTTTCAATCCCACCTTGAAATCATAGAATCCCAGCCTGGTTTGGGCTGAAGGGACCTTAAAGCTTATCTAGTACCAACCCCTGCCACAGACAGGGACCCCTTCCACTGGAGCAGCTTGCTCCAAGCCCCTGTGTCCAACCTGGCCTTGAACACTGCCAGGGATGGGGCAGCCACAGCTTCTCTGGGCACTCTGTGCCAGCGCCTCAGCACCCTCACAGCAAAGAGCTTCCTACTGCCTGTCCCATCGCACACGGCATCTCTGAGCAGATCTCAGTGGCTGCACGTCCGTCAGGGCTCTCTGAAGCTCCCAACTTAGTGGTGACCATTATGGGTAATTTCATCTCTGCAAACATCACTGTATCCCTTTCATTCTTTCCCCCTTTCAGCACTGTACATGGAGTACTGCTGGGCCTTGTAAAGGAGCGTGGAGCACCTTGCTGTGACCCTTTTGGGAGCCTCAAAACCCAGTGTTTAATACTAGGCTGTTTCCTACAGCTTAGCTGCTCTCTAATCCATGACAGTCCCTTTTCCTCTTATCTTCGAACTCTGGTGTTTTAATAGTGTCTTGATAAAGCTTTTATTAATAGCTTTTTTGAGGTCCTCCCCCTGGTTTTGAGCCTTTTAAGCATTACTGCATAGCCACAAGCAGAGGATTTAGCCTGAGTTCTTTTGCTTCCCGTGCTGTGTGTGTTTCTCTGAGCATTGTGGGAGAGTGCATCAGTCCAACCAGTTCACTTCATGTGAAATGAGACATTGGGTAATTCCATGATAATCCTTAATACACTTATTAACGATAAGTACAATCTCCTGCTGCTCTGTAATGAGCAATCTGAATGGAACAGTGGATTTATGAAAACATCCTGGATGGGTCATTCCAAGCTTTTCCTGAAGGAAAGAACCTTTGGCTTTGTAGCCTTTAGTATGTATTTACTTTCCCTTCCACCTTGTATTCCTCTAGGAGCTCTCTGGAGGTGCCAGATTTTTCTATACTTGGAAAATAGGCCCCATGGAGTAGTGATAGAAACATTTTCTAGGTATTTTGTGGTGTTCTGCATGTGCTGCTCTTGGTTTGGACTTTGACTCGTTTGCTCCCAGTAATCTTGTTTCCTGAGGACCTTTCTCCATCCATCTCTTCCCATTGGAGGTTCTGGTGCGTCTCCTCAGCAGAATCTGTTGTCTTTAATTTCCTCGCCTTTTCCCTTAAGGCTCTTGCATACTTTTGTCTTATGTTCAAGTCCTCCTGTAAGGAAATGCATGGCGTTTCCATGTCACTGTGCTCATTTGGACTTGGAAATCCTGGCTTCCATGACACTGTGACTGGTGGCTCTTAGTAAGCACAGCAGTTGTGCTTAGTAAGCACAGCCTTGTTAGTTCTATTGTATTGGGCATTTGATGAGAGGAGCCTCAGTTCTTAAATGCAACAGAAATAAGGGTTTGAAGATGAAATCTTGAAGTGAGAAATTGCTTCTCTGAGCTTTGCTGTGGCAACTGAAACCGTTTACATCCCCATGCATCAACCAGTGCCTGTTGCCCGACCTTGAGCAGTTCCTTTCCCAGTAACTGTTTTATGGAGAAAGCATTGAGTGCAGCCCTGAGGAGAAGGACTTGGGCTGTTGGGTGAGGAAAAGCTCCCCATGACCCGGCTTCAGTGTGCGCTTGAGCCCAGAACCCCCCCGTGTGCTGGGCTGCACCCCCAGAGCGTGAGCAGCAGCTCAGGGAGGGGATCCTGCCCCTCTGCTGCGTGAAGGGGAGACCTGAGAGCAGCTCCAGTGCCTAAAGGGGCTGCAGGAAACCCAGAGAGGGGCTTTGGCCAAGGGCCTGTAGGGCCGGGACAAGGGGAATGGCTTGAACCTGCCCAAGGGGAGACTGAGCTGAGCTCTTAGGCAGAAGCTCTTCCCTGTGAGGGTGCTGAGGCGCTGGCACAGGGTGCCCAGAGAAGCTGTGGCTGCCCCATCCCTGGCAGTGCTCAAGGCCAGGTTGGACACAGGGGCTTGGAGCAAGCTGCTCCAGTGGAAGGGATCCCTGCCTGTGGCAGGGGTTGGGGTTGGATGATCTTTAAGGTCCCTTCAACCCAACCCAGTCTGGGATTCTATGAAAATGGTTTCATTTTATACTTCTTCACACCCCCAAAATCCCATAGGCGCAAGCATTGAGTTGTGGAGGCCAGAATTTGACTCATGAGGTGGCTCTGAAATAGGAATAATGGAGCAGATATTCAAGATAGAAGCAGACAAGTTATGTCATACGATGTCACCATGTCACTGCCAGCAGAAAGTCCTTGGCAACAGCTTCAATCACAGTTTTTCCCTGTCCCAAAAAAGCTTTTATTCCTGGCAGTGAGGATCTGAAGTGCTGTTTGGTAGCAGAATTCATGGATGACTGACAGCATGCTCGGCCCTCCCAGGCCTCATGTTAAAGCCAGTTCCTCCTATTGAATAATATATAAGAAATCCATAAATAGAACCCCAAACCCAGGGTATGTGCAGTATTCCCAAGTTAGGACCAGCACACGTGGCTTTTCATGGGGGTTGGTTTGATTCTGGGATATGGGACAAGTGAGATCTTGCAGATACATTTCAGAGAGAGCCAGAACATTCCTATTTCCTTCTCCTACTCATCCGGAAACACTTAGAAATGAGGAATTCCACCCATTTGTCTTGTTGACGGCTGTTTTCTTCTACTATAGGAAATAGTTTCCATGTATATTAGACCGTTATCTCCTATGGATGTGGAGTAGGTTTCTGTTTGCTGCTCTTGGCTAAGAGAGGAAACAGTGAAAGAAATCCAGGGGAAATCGGGGGAAAGAATGGAATGCTGTAAGTAACTCAAAGCACTGAACTGTGTCTCTGGCTTAGCCTGAGAATTCCTCATTTTGGGGGTAACATGATGGGGATAACTAAGGAAAACGGCACCAGGGCTCACTGATGGCAGTAGGTGAGTGGTGGTGTGTGAACAGGTTTGCTTTAGGCTGACAAGTCTCTTCCTGCTGTACTGAGTTGGGATGTCATAATGCTTTCTGTAACTCTGTCAGTGTGCATTCTTACACTTGTTGTTTAAAGAAGTATGTTGGAGAAAGAGGTCTTTTAATTCAAACTACAAAGAACTAATGTTGCTTCAGAGCATCAGATGCACCAAACCCGAACTGTATCTCTCTCCTTGCTAATATGGAACTTGGAAAAGACTCAGTCATTTGGGTGGTCTGCAGCTGTTTGTGAATGCCTGAGTCCTCTTTTTCCCTGTTAAAGTGGTAGAAGACTTCCAAACATGTTGATGAAACCTGGTTTCCCCTGGAGTATCATGTTTTCCCAAGCCACACAAAGTGATGGTCCATTGGCAGTGTTAAGGCTAATCTAATGACTCAAAGCTGCTGATGCCATTAGGCTGCATGAAGGATCAGAATGATGCCAGTTGGTCTCCAGCTATGGAAATAGCACATCTATACATTAAAATAATGATAAATTAGTAATAGAATGCCTTTGGGGTCTCCTTTCAGCCCAGAACCATTAAATCCCTCTCCCAGATCAACTCCCAGCTCTGTGTTTCAGAGAACCTCCCAACAGGCAATGTCGGATCAGGTTTTCTTCCTGCAGGACCCTGTTGATAACTGGAAATCCCCTGGGATTTCTTGCTAAGACCCTGCAAGATGTGCTCCTGGTGTAGGGACCCAGCAAGCACTAACCTTGGACAGCTGAAGAGTGGAAAAGGGATAAGTAAATACATTATTGAAATCACATGTGAAAATGGGCTTAGGCAGTTTTCATCTGTAACGGATTATGAATAGTTAAATCTGGGTTAAAGAGTCTGGTTTTCTTCTAGTTTGCATACAAGAAGTTGCCAGAAGTGACCTGGTGGTGATGGGTGAGGTAGGAAACAGCCTCTCAGGTGGCATTGCTGAACTGCAGGCTTCATTTACGCACGTAGCCTAAACGTAGTGGTGGTTTTAAAACATTAACAGTAAAACGTTACACAGAATGGAGTTGAATCATAGAATCACAGAGCCAACCAGGCTGGAAAAGCCCTTTAAGCTCATCCAGTCCAACCATTCCCAGCACTGCCAAGGCCACCACTGCCCCATGGCACTGAGGCCTCATCTCCATGGGGTGTGAACCCTTGCATGGCCGGTGCCTGCAGCCCTGCCCTGGGCAGCCTGTTCCAATGCCTGAGCACCCTCTGGGGCAGGAATTGTTCCTCAGCTCCATCTAAACCTGCCCTGGTGCAGCTTGAGGCCGGTTCCTCTTGTCCCATCCCTTGTTCCTTGGGAGCAGAGCCCAGCCCCTCCTGGCTCCATTCTCCTCTCAGGCACTTGTAGGCAGCCATCAGGTCCCCCCTGAGCCTTCTCTTCTCCACACTGAACCCCCCAGCTCCCTCAGCCCTTCCCCATCACACTTGGGCTGCAGTTACTGTCTTTCAGAAGAAATGAAGTACTCCTCCCCCATCGGGATCTCCCTTGATGAATCTGAAATGCAGGAGGAGGATTCATCCTTTTTGAGTTGAAAAACGTGCCTTTGCCAGACTCTCATCTGAACTGTAAATAGCAGCGTTGGGTCCAAAATTCCCCCTGGGTTTACGGTCCCCTTCTACAGATGAGCAAATGAAAGGTGGATTTGGGAAGCGTTGTCTCTTTTCCTGGTGGTTTTTATGAAACAGGCAACTACTGCCCATAAAACCCCACCAGCTTCGAATTCCTTCGTGTGTTTTGTGCTGCTGCAAGTTCAGATTGTAGTCAGGGGTTTCATCATATGTTGGCAGCAGTTTGAAAGCACGGTGTTTACTTGTCATTGGAGCTGCTTTCATCCTGGAAAACATGGAAAATAAGGAAACCATGGAGTGTTCATTCACTCAAACCGCTGTCTAAAAGACTCCTGAAGTAGGGGGGATCTTGCAGCCTGGCTGGGGGCTGCAGCAGTGGGGGGTCACACTGGAGCCATCCCAAACTGACATCTCAGTGAAGCACAAAGGCACATTATACTGCCCAAGATGCTGCCTTGGATGTAATGTAGACATTTTAGGTAATAGGGATCTGGCAGAGTAAATTCCAGCAAAGCTTTGACATCCCCAATGTAGCTGGTTTCTGACATTTGGAACTTGAGAGTGATGCTGTTGGCTGAATTTCTCTTCGTATTATATTAGCTTAATTTATCACGTTTTCTTCTTGCTTTTCTACTCTCACCCAAAACCACTCTGAAAAGAACAAAAATTCATTGTATAACCATTGTATCAATGTTGTACCCTAAAGTCTCTGTCCTCAGAGATGCTAAAACTCTGGTTGCATAGCCCACGAGCAACCTAACACAGCTTTGGAGCTGTCCCTACTTGGAGGTGGAGGTTGTAGGAGATGGTCCCTCCCAACCTGAATTATCCTGTGGGTTTGTGATCTCAATGGAATTATTCACCAAGCTGCTGTTGATCGCTTCTCAGCAAAGCAGCTGGAGATGGAGATAGCAGGAATTTGCCCTTAGAACCTCTATTGACTGTGAACATGTGTGTCATGGAATCACAGACTGGTTTGGGTTGGAAGGGGCCTTAAAGCTCCCCCAGCTCCAACCCCTGCCACGGGCAGGGACCCCTTCCACTGGAGCAGCTTGCTCCAAGCCCCTGTGTCCAACCTGGCCTTGAACACTGCCAGGGATGGGGCAGCCACAGCTTCTCTGGGCACCCTGTGCCAGCGCCTCAGCACCCTCACAGGGAAGAGCTGATGGACAGGGATGGACGAGCACCTTGGCTTTGGGTTGCAGATTGGACTTATACCAGCAATTAAGATTTTTATACATGAGGATGTGATCTGTATCCTCCATCCTCTGCTGGGGTTGCTGTGTGGTGCTGCTGTCCAGGAGCATCCCAATTAGTCCCAAAGGCATTTTAGATGATGGGTCTTTCTCCATATGTGAAAAAACTTTGGGATTTTGAATAAAGCAGAAAAATGGACACCCTCTTGTCAAATGGGCATCTTTTCTGCAATGATCCTTAAAAGATCCCTTCCAACCAACCCTTCCAGTTGATGGTTCTGTGATGCTATTAATAAGGAACAATAACTCTGTTATTAATGCTAAAATGTGGTAGCTCTCCAGTTTGGCCATCGTAGGTTGCTGCCCAAATAGTTTCATCTCTTACCGGTCACCTGAAAGCAGTCAATGTGGAGTGCTTTAGTTGTGCTGTGCCCTGCCTACTCTCAAAGTGACACTGTCAAAGGGCTTGCTGGATACATCCTTCTGTTTTCTTCCACTCTCATTGCTCACTCAGCCCAAAGAGCTCAGCGCATCGAAGGAACCGCGCTGGTGAGGAGGCCGAGTGTTGATGTGCCACTCTGAAGCTATCTCAGTAAGAGTTAAGAGCCATCATTCAGTGCCCCTCTTTAGAGGGCGGGTTGCAAGAAGACACACGAGCAGGATCAGGAGCCCTGTGCACTCCCTCATTCCCCCAGGCCCATGTTTTTCCATCACACAGGACTACACAGCCCCCAACCCAACAGGGGTTTGCCCTGTCCATGCTCAGAGCTGACCAAAAGCCCACCAGTGCCTTTAGTGCTGTCCTGGGAGCAATCACTGTGGTGGGACCAGGCACTGCACCCGCAGCGTGAGTGGTTTGAGCATAAGCAGAGAGCAGCCTCACATCTGTCTGCAACTTTCTGTCTAGAGACAGGCTCTTGGCAGGCTCTGCTCTTACTGCAGATGAGGAGGGGGAACAAAAGCTCATTGCATTTCCTGCCTTGGAGCAGTGGAGGGAAGGAGAGGGTGAAGCTGGTGGCAGCAGGGTCACTCATCTGCTCCATGGGGGACAACCTGGCCCTGGGGCTGTTGCTCCTTGCTGCGCAGTGTTTGTGCTTTCCTTCATCTGGGAACAAAGTCCAGGGCTATTTTTAGCTGTATTATGCAGTGTTTAGTGGAGCTTTGGGTGCTGGAAGAGGCGATCAATAGAACTTGTTGACTGACCTCTGAACAAGGCTCCCTATTGCTCACGCAGCTCCACATGTTGTAAGCAACGTGCTGAAAGCAATCCTGATTCCACAGGAAGCCTGGGGGAGAACCACAGCAGAAGCTGCTACTGGTTCTGAGGGGTGTCTCCCGTTGCTTGGTGAAGGAGGTAGCAGGTAGAACGAGGCTGGTGTGTTGTCCTCAAGGTGGGTTCCTGCTGCTGTGCTTCCTACAGTGACATCTTGTGCTTCTGAAGGCTTCTTTAGGTGGAGGTATTGAGTACCTCATCCGTGCCTTGCTGGGGGAGAGCTCAGTAGCATGGAAAAGATCCCTTGGGATATTGTGTTTCCTGTCCCCCTCCATTGCAGAGGCTTGGAACTGGATGATCTTTAAAGTCCCTTCCAGCCCAAACCATTCTGTGGTTCTGTGATTCTGTGTTTTAGTGAATGCCCTCCTCTATTGTCTGAGGAACTTGGGTTGTAAACTGCGCCACAAATACTCTTTGATTCAATCTCTGCTTTGGAAAGAGGTTAGGGTTAGGGTTAGTCTCCCCTCGGGCAGGTTAAAGCCATTCCCCTTGGCCTGGCCCTACAGGCCCTTGACCAAAGCCCCTCTCCACCTTTCCTGTTGGCCTCTTCCGAGGACTCTGTAAGGTTCTATCTACCCTTTGCACCACAGAAATCATTCTTTGGTTGTTCTTTGTCCAAGTCATTGCTCCATTGCCATCTCCCTGCTGCCTGCCCTCCACAAGCTTCTCACACATAAGCCCTTTGCAGCCTGTCTTTGCCCTCTGTGTTTCTCATTCTGGAGGAAAGGCCATTGCCCACCTCCAGTTGCTCTTTTCCTCCTCCTCCTTCGCCATTTGGCTTCATCCTGCTGCCCTGCTGGCCAGGTAGAGCTTCCTGACTGCTGCCTTTGCTCCTTGGACGTGCCTCCTCACTGTGATGCTACCAGGGTACCAGTGCACGATGACGAGCATCAGTTGTGCTCCCCAGAGCTGACTTGGTTTAGTCTCAGCTCCTGTCTCCCATAAAGCAGGTGGGTGGTTGGTGTGTGACAGCTGTCCCAGAGCTCCAGTGCTGGGATGGAGAGCATTCTGCTGATGCAAACTTGACTCTGGGGGGTTTTGTGTTCATGCTTCATTGAAGGATCTACTCTGCTCTGGTGAGACCCCACTTGCAGCACTGGGTGCAGTTCTGGTGTCCTCAACATAAAAAGGACATGGAGCTGTTGGAGCAAGTCCAGAGGAGGCCACGAGGATGAGCAGGGGCTGGAGCCGCTCCTGTATGGAGCCAGGCTGAGAACATTGGGGCTGTTGAGCCTGGAGAAGAGAAGCTGTGTGGAGACCTCAGAGCAGCTTCCAGTGTGTGAAGGGGGCTGCAAGGATGCTGGAGAGGGACTCTTCATCAGGGACTGGAGTGATAGGACAAGGGGTGATGGGGTCAAACTGAAACAGGGGAAGTTCAGGTTGGAGATAAGGAAGAAGTTCTTTCCTGTGAGGGTGCTGAGGCACTGGGATGGGTTGCCCAGGGAAGTTGTGAATGCTCCATCCCTGGCAGTGTTCAAGGCCAGGTTGGACAGAGCCTTGGGTGCCATGGTTTAGTGTGAGATGTCCCTGCCCATGGCAGGGGGTTGGAACTGGGTGATCTTAAGGCCCTTTCCAACCCAAACTATTCTATGATTCTAATCAGTGCAAGGCCACAGATTGGCAAGGAAGAAGTGGTTGTTCACAGCAGTGGAGCCAAATTAAAAGCATCCATAAGCTCATAGGGAAGGTCTCCAAAGGAAATGGCAAGAACTTGGCTATGCCTTGTGGGGTGGTTTATTTTGGGAGACTGATTAAAAGCCACCCTGGTTATGGGATACGATGTATTTCAGGGCGATCTGGAGTGAAGAACTCGTGCTTCTTGTTGTCCTCCTGCTAAATCCAAGCCTAGAAATGTCTTTGTAGTATCTGTGGGTGAATTATCTGCTCTTGGCACAGTGCTGCTGATCCAGCCAGCCAAATGATATGGAAGACTGGAGCTGGAAAAATGATCCTTTGTTCTGGAAGTCAATGGATCCATAAGGATTCATCTTCAGCTTGTTTGCAACATAGGGAGCAGAGCAAGCCCTGATGGTCTCTGGTGGTGAGTGTGGGTGATCTGCAGGGGCTCAGGCAGTTGCATTCCCTTGTGGGGACGATTTCCTTGGCTTCTCCATGGAATAGGTTTAATAGGGTCTTAGAAACTTGAAGGCCCTTCTCAGCACATCTGGCCTGGCTTCCTCTCAACCAGGCTGAGGGGCTTCATGCAGTGATGTCTCCTGCACCTTGTAGCATCCAAGGAAGCTAGAGCATGTGCTTCCCTGAAACCGTATATTTATTGCATGTTTTCCCCCATAAAGGATTCCTGACGCAGGTCAGGAACTGGGGTTAGTTTAATGGTATGGAGCACCTTTGGATTAACCAAAACCTCTGGTGGCTGGTGTCTTGGGAGTGATTGGTGATGGGTCTGTCAGGAAATGACACAGGCGCATGTGAAGCCTCCAAGCTTCCTCCCTGGCCGTGTTCAAGGCCAGGTTGGACACAGGGCTTGGAGCAAGCTGCTCTAGTGGAAGGGGTCCCTGCCCATGGCAGGGGTTGGAACTGGAGGAGCTTTAAGGTCCCTTCAACCCAAACCATTCCATGATTCTATGTCAGGGATATATGTAGGCTATATAGGGCATGGAGCAGCAGATCACCTCATGGTGAGGTGATGGGGAGGGAGCTAAACCCACCTGACCTGCAGCTCAACTTCCAGCCCTCCCGTGGGATGTGGGACATGGTTGTAGACCTCAGCTTAACAAACCTGCCCCAGAGTAAGATGTGTAACTGCAGAGAGCCTGCTGCTGAGGCAGAAGGGACGTGTGGCCTCAATGAGCAGGCAGCTAACAGTGATCTGCCAAAGGCGTGCAGGATGCGAAGCATGATGCGAACGGAGAACAGACGGTGAAGGATGCGTGCAGGCAACTCTCTGGGCTGGTGGGCTGTTCCACAGCAGCTCCTGCTAGCTCCAAAGGCCACACTCAGCAGCTGTGAGCCCCATCTTTGGGGGAATACTGAGAATTCCCAAACCTTTCCTGGGCTGCACGTCCTTCCATGGTATCGTTACCCCTGGGAAGGTTTGAACACCTGAGTTTGTGCTGCTGCTGTTTGAAAACCACTGAACAGCCTTAAAAAACCCCCAAACCAGGAGGTTTTTCCTATTGAAAGCAAGTGTTAAGACTGGATTACAAGACTGGAAATGGAGTTGTGGTTTTATGTGGTTCTTTTGTAATTCCAGGATTATGTTTAACAAAGACCCTCTTCAGCTCCACCGGTGTTTCATCAGCTTTGGATGCTGGTGACCCCAGAGCTCTCCGTAGCGTGTTAACCTCTCGGAGGTGAAGTTTTTCTCTCTATATTCATGATGGAATTTCCTTTTTCTCCTTCTATGTATGTTGTTAACCTATTTTAGGAATGGTTCTTCTGGATTTGTACCAAATATAGCTGCTGTGACTCAGCCTCCTCTGTGCCTGGCTTTGGACTTGGAGATGCTCTGCCTGCTTATGCATTTCATAGCACTTCCCTCCGCCTCTGTAATTTCCCTCTTCATTTCTAATCCGATCCTCTTGCATTCCTCAAGGAGCACTCTGCAGTTTGAATGGCTTTCCTATTGATCATGGAATCATCAAATCCCAGACTGGTTTGTGTTGAAGCGAACTTAAAGCTCCTCCGGCTCCCACCCCTGTCACAGGCAGGGACCCCTTCCACTGGAGCAGCTTGCTCCAAGCCCCTGTGTCCAACCTGGCCTTGAACACTGCCAGGGATGGGGCAGCCACAGCTTCTCTGGGCACCCTGTGCCAGCGCCTCAGCACCCTCCCAGGGAAGAGCTTCTGCCTAAGAGCTCAGCTCAGTCTCCCCTCGGGCAGGTTAAAGCCATTTCCCTTGGCCTGTCCCTACAGGCCCTTGTCCCAAGCCCCTCTCTGGGTTTCCTGCATCCCCTTCAGGCACTGGAGCTGCTCTCAGGTCTCCCCTTCAGGAGCCTTCTCTTCTCCAAGCTGAACAACCTGGATTCAATAGCCATGAGATGGACACGAGCAGGCTGGACACAAGATGATGCAGAGGGACGTTGGGGCACAGGATGTCGGTGATGTCAGCTCAGATTTGGAGGATGATACAGGCACCGATATGTGCTTTTCCTTGCCTCTTCCTTCCCAATGTGCTGGCAGCACAGGCTTAGCAGTTCTCTCTCACGGTTGGCTTTCTGCTTTCCCCCTTCAGTGCCTGCAGAAGAGTTTCATGATCAGATGGCAGCACTGAATTGCAAATCGGGAGGATTAGCACTGGTATCAAACACTCGCCAGCACAAGGAGATTACAAGTCCTGGGTCAGCGATAGCAAGAGCTCGGGAGCGTAGCTATGGAGCGGGTGCTGCTGGAAGGGATTTGGGGGAGCAGAATGTGGTGACCTTGGCCCCCTCGTGTTCAGCTCTGGTCCTTCTACAAGGCTGCCTTACAGATGTTGTGCCTCTGCCAAGGTTTTGTGTTCTCTTATGGAATGCTTGGTGGTTTCACCCCTCTCTGTGGAATCACATCCTTCTAAATGTCATTCTTCTTCCTCGGTATCCTGCCTTTCTTCCTCTTTCAGCCTTGAACAAGTATTTTGCATCAGATGAAAAGCCAGGAGAGGTGCAGGCAGATGCTTCATCTGTCTATGGCTGCTTTCCATTTAGGCTGCTCTGAACAAAGATGTGAGAGCAGTGAGCATCAACAGCAGCTTTGCCAAGGGAGGAGAAAGGCCCAACTCATCCATCAGCCTGAAGAACGCGGGGTTTTGTATGTGCTCAGTGTTGTTTTGTGTTCATGTGAAACCAGATGCTGCTACCTGGGGGAAACCTGGGCTTCCCCTGCTCAGGGCTTCAAACCCTGAAGGTACATTCCCTTAATTGCTTGCCTGTGGCAAACAGCTTGCCTAAGGGGGAAATGAAAATGCCCCTCCTAGCAAGCTTTCTAATTCCATTGCCGTAGACTTCAGCCACATTAGGAGGAAGGGTCCGATGCTGTCGTGCTGCTATCTCAATCTACACTCTGTGGGGTTATTATTCCTGGAGAAAACAGGGAAGTGTGAAGCGCATCTTCCTCTCTATGCGTCGTGGGTCTTCCTCTGGGATTGGATTAGGAGCGTTGTGCACGCTGAAGGATGCTGGTGAGGATATCCCAGCCCTGGTAACACATGGAAGTGTATCTTGAGATGCTTTATGGGGTATCATTCACTGCGCTCTCACTTCTAAACACACAGAATCATAGAATGGTTGGGGTTGGAAGGGACCTTTAAAGGTCATCTAGTCCATCCCCCCTTGCAGTGAGCAAGGACATGCACCATTCTGTCTAAGCGCATTCATATACATAAAGAAATTGAAATAGAACATGAATATCTAATAACAAGATTTAACGTGTATCATGAATTGAAAAGGAATAACCAGACTATTTGAAAGAAGTCTTTTGGGGAGGGGATGAAAGAAAGAAGGGGGTACCTTGAACAAACGCTCTGTCTGTATCAAATGTATGTTCCCAGGCTCTCCTGGTCATGGAGGTCATGATTACTGTCACAATTTGCCCTCTTCTTTCCACCAAGGGCGTTTTTCTCCCTCGTGTTGCCTGGCAATTGATGTGAAGATCACTTGGGTCCTGCCCTGTGCTCTCCCTCTGTTTTCTGTGCCCGTCACATTGTCGGGTGTCTTAGCACTGCTCTTCCAGAGGATGCACATGCAGCCTGAAGGGCTGTAGGGATTTACAGCCCTAACTGTGTATTTAACTCTTTCCAGATCTCAGGCTTCGTTATTCCATGTTGGAATCATCTCTTACAACTGAATTAATCATTCAGTGGAAACCAGAAACTCTGTTTCATAGAATCATGGAATCAACCAGGTTGGAAAAGCCCTTTAAGCTCATCCGGTCCAGCCTTTACCCCATCAGTGCCAAGGCCACCACTGCCCCATGGCACTGAGGCCTCGTCTCCATGGGGTGTGAACCCTTGCAGGGACAGTGACTGCAGCCCTGCCCTGGGCAGCCTGTTCCAATGCCTGAGCATCCTCTGGGGCAGGAATTGTTCCTCAGCTCCATCTAAACCTGCCCTGGTGCAGCTTGAGGCCGGTTCCTCTTGTCCCATCCCTTGTTCCTTGGGAGCAGAGCCCAGCCCCTCCTGGCTCCATCCTCCTTTTGGTGTTTCTACCCAATATTTTACAGCACGCTGGGAATGAGTTTCTTTCCAGGCATGTAAAACCAGAGTTAGGAATTCATTCGAGTGCATCTGACCAAGGTGAGGCCCCTGCCAGGCTGTGTTTGTCATCACAGGTAACATCAATTTGGGCATTGTCAGAGCAGAGCAAAGATTGGGAGAAAGGGAATCTCTTGAGGAGGTGGTGTGTACCTGTTGTATGATTGATGGAGCTAATTTAAGAAGTGAATTGAATTGTTATGAAGAAATGATGGCAGGAGGGTTATTATGTGCAGAGATGATGCTTACCAGCATGAAAATAAACGTGGCACAAATTGGTTGCAAATCAAAGGCCTAATTTTCTTCCTTTTGCTTTTTCCAAATGCATAAATAAGGGGTGTGCATCTGTAAATCCTGTAATTACTGTCTAATGGATGCTGGGGTCTTTGTGGAACGTACAAAAGACTTTGTTCTGTAGAGTTTAGAAGGTAAAGCTGTGAGGCTTCAGACACCTCTTTGTGCCTAAACCCAGGTTTAGGGGTGCCTACACCTAAGTGTGTTGTGAAATAGCACTGAAATCTAAGAACAATTAAATTATTGGTCATGGGTAATCATAGAATCCCAGCCTGGTTTGGGTTGGAGGGGATCTTAAAGCTCCTTCAATTCCAGCCCCTTCCATGGGCAGGGACCCCTTCCACTGGAGCAGCTTGCTCCAAGCCCCTGTGTCCAACCTGGCCTTGAGCACTGCCAGGGATGGGGCAGCCACAGCTTCTCTGGGCACCCTGTGCCAGCGCCTCAGCACCCTCCCAGGGAAGAGCTTCTGCCTAAGAGCTCAGCTCAGTCTCCCCTCGGGCAGGTTAAAGCCATTCCCCTTGGCCTGTCCCTACAGGCCCTTGTCCCAAGCCCCTCTCCAGCTTTCCTGCAGCCCCTTCAGGCACTGGAGCTGCTCTCAGGTCTCCCCTTCAGGAGCCTTCTCTTCTCCAGGCTGCCCCAGCCCAGCTCTCTCAGCCTGGCTCCAGAGCAGAGCTGCTCCAGCCCTCGCAGCAGCTCCATGGCCTCCTCTGGCCTCGCTCCAACAGCTCCACGTCCCTCTTGTGCTGCTGCCCCAGAGCTGGATCAGGGCTGCAGGGGGGTCTCCCCTTCACACAGCAGAGGGGCAGGATCCCCTCCATGAGCTGCTCTCTGATACCTCCCTCATTGTCTGTTTGAACATGCACAAGCTCTTGGTTTGCTGTCGGCTTCGGCACAAGGCAGCAGCAAGTGCATGTTTTGGTGCCTTCTGTTGCATTATTTATGGTGCAAAGATGCAGGTAGATGGTAGAGTTTAATTTGGAGAAGGCCATTGCCTGAACATACATGTTCTGTCTTCAGTGCAACTTTTGTGTTTGTGCTTAAAATACTACTGAAATGGTCTTGCACATGCAGAAAGCTGAGGCAGGCTGATCGTTGAACAGGCTTTGTAGACTCATGTTTGAGTTGCGATGGAACGAGTGTAAAATCTGGGCTTACCTCTTGTCTGCAGGTGATATTTAACAACCAGAAGTTCCCTGCTTCCTTTGAACTTCAGAATTGGTTCTTTATAATAGGAATTAACCTGAAATGAAAGCATTTTGTGGGAAATGGAAACTTTAAGACATTTTTCTTGTGTCGGCAGTGGAGTTGTAGCATCGAAGGGACACGGACTGGTAGAAAAGAGGATTCTTATCCTGCTGTGTTGAAGGTGTCGTGGCTCTTGGTGTGGAGGCTCCAGTGTCCTTCAAGCCAAAGCAGATATGACTGATAGTGAATTAAACTAATCCTATCACTGCTGGATGCTCTCTTGAGTTTCAACACTGCACAATATCCTTTGACAGGTGAACATGGAATCATGGAATCAACCAGGTTGGAAAAGACCCTTAAACTCATCCAGTCCAACCATTGCCCAGCACTGCCAAGGCCACCACTGACCCATGGCACTGAGGGCCTCATCTACACATGTTCACTTATTTGCTATTGCTTTTATCATAGATACTGGTCATTGTGGTTGGAAACCCAGCTTCGCTCTTAGCCACTGGGAGCATCATCTTGTATTGGATTTCCTTACCAAATGATGACTGTTTTAAGCAAGGACTGGTGTTTTTCCTGTGCACAGATGCAGGAGCTCTGGTTGTTCACGTAGCCCCACGTATCCTTGACCTTACAGTGGGAGAAATCAATTTGAAGTGAATAGAAACGTTCATGTATGAAGACCCATATTTGCTGAGCTGCATCAGAGTCAGTTTTGCCTTTTAGACATTTCCCAAAGACCTTTTTTAGGTGGTTTTTAATGTCACCATATGCTGTTATTTGAAGGAAGGAGTGAATAACTCTCTGCTTTGAGTGCCATTCAACCCCCAAACTGGCCTTATCCCCATGGATGGGAAACAAGAAAGGGAAGCTGGGTCTGACTGGTCTAAGTCATAGGCTTAGAATTTAGCAGTTCTCTCCTGTTGCTACAAACTGCAAGCTGTAAACTCCTTCAGACTCCATTGAATCTCTTCCCACTCTTTAGTTTGGGAAGGAGAGTCCAGAAATCCACTCAAAGCATGGATTGTTGACTTGCTGTGGCCATTCAGCCCTTTGCTTTGTGTGTGTGTTGCAAAAGCATTGCTGGGTCTGGCCTCCTGGGCTGGGGATATTCACTGGAAACCTGACTGTGTAGGTGAATGAAAGCGCTGCAGAATCCTTGGGAATGGCAGGCTGGACAAGAATTCCTGGCTTTTGCAGTGATTATGAAACAAATACACAAATTGAATGGATATTGCAGGCATTATAGGGTAGTAGCATGCATCTGCAGTCTTAGTCTCCAGTTTCTTGTGTAGAGGCTGCCGCTAGCCTTGGGTAAGTGCTGTTTTGAATGTATGACTTGTGTTTGAGACCTACTACAGCTTTATAACCATGTAGCCTTCATTTAAAGATGTCAAGTGGTTGATCATGGCCATCTGATGCAAACTTCCTTTCTCTTACGCTGTTATAGGTCATTTTACCATGTATTTTTGCAGCATCAAGCTGTAGAGGCTCAGAGTGCATAGAAGAAATATTGAGTAGTAAAGAGCTTAGATATGATGAGAATTGGATACGTACTAAAACAGTAGGGAATATGTGCAGAGGGAGGGATGATGGGGATAGAGGTGGTACCTCCATGACAGGGAGGGAGGATGCTGGAGGTTGGCTCCACAGGGTGCCCAGAGAAGCTGTGGCTGCCCCATCCCTGGCAGTGCTCAAGGCCAGGTTGGACACGGGGGCTTGGAGCAAGCTGCTCTAGTGGAAGGGGTCCCTGCCCCTGGCAGGGGTGGGAGCTGGAGGAGTTTTGAGGTCCCGTCCAACCCAAACCAGGCTGGGATTCTATAAAACTGGGGTCTGCAGTTCCATGTAGAGTGATTGATTTCCAAGCAGAGTGAACAATTCCGGTGTGTGCCTGTCCTGTGGGTAGGAAACACTTTCAGTCTCCTGGGCTCTTAATGCAGTTCCTCTTGCCAACATGAAACTACAAAAAGGGGATGATAAACAGACCTCTTGCCAAAGCTCCCTTTCTGCTCACAGCTTCAGCCTGCGCTCTCCTTCGTCTTCCCCGGTGCAGCTTTGTTTTACAACAGAGATTGCAAAATACTTAAGGAGGAAGGGCCTATTGGAGAGGATTCATCCCCTCCATTTGCACTCATTTCCCCAGTGTCTATATCCCATCTTTGTTCCTGCATCAACAACGTGAGTAAGGGAAAAGAGATGGCAGGGAGGGATTTGCTCTGCTGCCTGCCAGGAGAATGGGGCTGGGGCGGAGGATGGCTCCATCATCCTCCTGCTCCTGAACCCAGCACTGGGTTTCCAGTCTGGACCACAGAAGAAAGCCTGCAGGAGCTGGAAGGGGGTGGTCAGAGGACCAACCATGACTGGAAGTCATAAATCACACTCAAAACCTGCAGTGTGATGGGTTTGACCAAACTGAGCCAAGAGGCTTCTGACCCATGTGTAAGTAAAATCACATCTCTGCCCTCATCTGATTTGAATTCCAGCAGTACTGTATTTGTGGTGTGTTGCCTTTATAAGGCCTAACCCACTCTGAAACAGATTTAGCTCTTCCTCCCGTTGCAGTGCGTGGGAAGGAGTGATGTTTCCAATATTCGGGATATGGTTGGCAGCTGATTCTCCCATAGTGAGGGTTCTAATTGCAAACAGAGAAGGAGGGTCATTAGTGGTGGCGGTTGGAAATTATGGAGCAACGCATAAATGAAAGCCTGGCTTTGAGGGTAACGGGGCCTTTTCTGCTGTTGAGAGTTTCTTCTGTTAGGAATTGGTTGATGCAGTTTCGTTTGACCCACTGGAAAAGAAAATGAAATGAAAACAGGAGCTTGTGCAGCGCCATGATTCGGATGCACTGTTCACATCTTCAACTTGGTGTAATGGTGTCATAGAACGCAGGATGGAAGGGACCTCAGGAATCGAGCACAGACACAGGCTGGGGGAGACTGGATGGAGCAGCCCTGAGGAGAAGGACTTGGGGTGTTGGGTGAGGAGAAGCTCCCCATGACCCGGCTTCAGTGTGTGCTTGAGCCCAGAACCCCCCCCGTGTGCTGGGCTGCACCCCCAGAGCGTGAGCAGCAGCTCAGGGAGGGGATCCTGCCCCTCTGCTGCATGAAGGGGAGACCTGAGAGCAGCTCCAGTGCCTAAAGGGGCTGCAGGAAAGCTGGAGAGGGGCTTTGGACAAGGGCCTGTAGGGATAAGAATGAGCTTGGAGCAAGCTGCTCTAGTGGAAGGTGTACCTGCCCATGGCAGGGGTTGGAGCTGGAGGAGCTTTAAGGTCCCTTCCATCCCAAACCAGGCTGGGATTCTATGGTTACTGGTTTATTCAGGGTCATAATTGACGCAGGCTGGTGCTGGTGAAAGCCCTGTCCAACCTGGCCATGAAAACTGCAGCAGATCTTTGGTCACCCTGCTCCAGTGGCACAGCACCCCCGTAACCAAAAGGCTTTTCTTAATGGCCAACCTGAATCTCCCAGCACATCATTTGTGGAGCGAAAGGAGCAGAGAGGAGTCTTCAAACTGTGTCCTGTAGTTTCAGTCAAATACAGGGAAGTGGGATTGGGAAGATGAAAGCATTGGGATAATCAGCTGGAGCAGGATGTGCTCAGTTGGAGAGAACCAGAGCCCTGAAGTTACAGCAGGTTCATTTCAAAAGCGAGAGTCAGCAAGGCCTCATGTTGAAGAAGTTAATAGGAATATACCAAGGAATACGTTTGAGAGCTGAGAATGGGTTTGGACACACAGGGACAGGTCTGTTACATACATAAAGAATACCTCAATGTATTGCTTCCCTGCTGGTGGAACCCATCAGTCTTAAAGCTACAAAGCCCAGGATCCATCTGTATACAGATATTTCTTGCTCTGGAAGTAGGCCCATAGAAAGTCAGCTGTGCTGCCATCAGGTTTTCTCATTGCTGAACTCGTTTCTCATGTTCTGAGGCCCATAAAGGTGTTTCTATAAGCTCTGCCCAATTCAAATAATACAATATATAGATATGTTTAATATATGCCATATTCAGGCTCCAGGTGCTTCTTGTCCTCCTTGCCTGTCTCTGCCTTTCTCAGGCTAGGATAAGGATTTCCTTCCCTGTTTTGTAACGTGCTGTTTGGCATCATATGGTCCATGAGAAAATGAACATGAGCCGGCTTCAGTGTGCGCTCGCAGCCCAGAAAGCAACCGTATCCTGGGCTGCATCCAAAGGAGCGTGACCAGCAGGGCGAAGGAGGTGATCCTGCCCCTCTGCTCTGCTCTTGTGAGACCTCACCTGGAGCATTGTGTGCAGTTCTGGTGTCCTCAACATAAAAAGGACATGGAGCTGTTGGAACAAGTCCAGAGGAGGCCACGAGGATGAGCAGGGGCTGGAGCAGCTCCTGTATGGAGCCAGGCTGAGAACACTGGGGCTGTTGAGCCTGGAGAAGAGAAGCTGCGTGGAGACCTCAGAGCAGCTTCCAGTGTGTGAAGGGGGCTACAGGGATGCTGGAGAGGAGCTCTTCATTAGGGACTGGAGTGATAGGACAAGGGGTGATGGGTTCAGACTGAAACAGGGGAAGTTCAGGTTGGATGTAAGGAAGAAGTTCTTTCCTGTGAGGGTGCTGAGGCACTAGGATGGGTTACCCAGGGAGGTTGTGAATGCTCCATCCCTGGCAGTGTTCAAGGCCAGGCTGGGCGAAGCCTTGGGTGCCATGGTTTAGTGTGAGGTGTCCCTGCCCATGGCAGGGGGGGTGGAACTGGATGGTCTTAAGGTCCTTTCCAACCCAAACCATTCTGTGATTCTATGATTCTGTGATCATCCGTCATTACCTTTTGGATCATCTGGTTTTTAAGTAAATCATAAACATCAGCAAAAGAAAGGTCGAGATTTTGCCTGCCTCAGCATTTGGTGTTGGACGGGCTGAGATCAGCACATTCAAGAGCTGCTTCGTGCTTATAAATTACCCACTTAATTTGTCATACAGTGAGGACGCGAGGGCTGGTTCCTGTTATAGATGGATAACTTCTCTCCAGTGAAAGATGTGGGGTTATTTAGTTATTTATCGTACAATAGGCAATAGGTGATGGGAATGTGGCTCCTTAAGGGCTTGGCTAGGTGTTCCCAGTTGGCCTCCTGTGTCTCCTCAGTGAATAGATGGGTGCTACAGCCTGCGTTTCGAGGGAGATGCTATAGGACTGTAAATGATGCAGCTCATTTGTGTTTTCCTTTTGCTGGTCTTTGACATTGGGTATGTCAAGTGCTGGTCTGGAATCCCGTTCTCTATGGCATTTCCAGTTGGTTTAATTCTTTCCTTCCATCAGGGTCAGCTTCAGCTGAACAGCTTGAGTTTCATCTGGTGAGCACTGTACCACTGGTGGTCATCAAGGCCAGGCTGGGCAGAGCATGGAGCAAGCTGCTCTAGTAGAAGGTGCCCCTGCCCATGTTAGGATATTGGAGCTGGAGGAGCTCTAAGATCCCTTCCAACCCCAACCATTCCATCATTCTAGGATCTTGCCATTCCTGTCTCCTCTCTCCTGTTGATGTAATCCTCACTGGTGACATCCCTGGCGGAGGGGACAGCAGGGGACAGCAGCTCATTGCTGAAGCCCTGGCTATGTGTCTTTGTATGTGTTTGCCACATACAAACGCCTTCCACTGCTGCGTGACACAGGGCATCTATGAAGATAACACAACATCAGCGTAAGTCATGAGTAATGCCATTAAGTCACGTTCAGAGCCTCATGAAAGACTGTACACAAATGATGTTGTGTTCATCACCAGCTGCATTACAGCCATGGGATCCCAGAGTGGTTTGGGTTCAAGGGACCTTAAAGCTCCTCCAGCTCCAACCCCTGCCACGGGCAGGGACCCCTTCCACTAGAGCATCTTGCTCCAAGCCCCTGTGTCCAACCTGCCGGGGATGGGGCAGGCACAGACGGATGCAGACGTGCATCCCACATCTGGTTCACATCAGTGCAGACACGCCTGCGTGCAGTAACATCGACTGCTAAAGCATTCCCAAACTGCTGCTTCTCTGCACAGCTTCATTGCCACTGGGAATGCTCCCAGGAAAACAAAACAGGGCTCCAGGCCATGACTGGGAGCTGGAGAACAAGCCTGAAATCAAGTGTAGAAATAGAAACCCTGTCTGAAACAGCTGATGTTGTCTTAGGATAGAAGCAAAGCTCCTTGCCTGACTTTTGCTGTTAGGTTCCACTGCATGGGGGCTGTGTAAATGGGGATGTCAATATATGAGTATGAATAGGTGCATCTGCAGGATGGTTTGAGGACCAGGGTGACCCTTCTGCTCCGGCTGTGTGAGTTTATGGAGTGCTGCAGGTCCTGGGGAGCTGGAGTTTGTGGTACAGAGTTTGCAGTGATTTAGGTAAAACAAGGCTGGAAAAGAGCTGAAATTGCCTTTGAAAGTGAAAACCTAAGAGAACTGCAGGAGAAAAAAGCAATAATCAGGCTCTGGAATGATGCCCTGGATCGATCGCTATAAACATCAAGGTAAAGCTGGAGCAGAGTGGAAGAGGTAAAAGTGAATCTGATATGGTACAAACAAGAGGAGCCATTAATAATTCACTGCTAATGGAAACCTCAGATTTCTTGTGGAGTTTGGCTTTTCATTGCTTTCCCTCTTTGAATTGATTTGGTTTTAAAGGGTGTTTTATTGTATTAATGAAAGCAGAACTATGATTGTGTCAGCTTTGACTTGGTTCTTGACCAAGGTCTGTAAAAGTCAAACGTCTTCCTTCAGATGAGATTTGTTCACTCACATTCTCGGCATGGCTTAGCTGAAAAAGGAGGGAATTAATAAGGAGGTGTTAGTTCTGGGAAATCACTTTGTGTTGTGGCTCCTCCTTACTCTTTGAGGGGGAAAGAAGGGACATAGCTGGAGGGAATGGAAGGGATCCAGAGAGACCACGTGAGAGGTGGCAAGCACCAACCTCATGAGGTTCAACAAAGCGAAGTGCGAGGTCCTGCCCCTGCATCGGGGCAATCCCAGGCACAGCTGCAGCTGCAGAGAACACATTGAGAGCAGCCCTGAGGAGAAGGACTTGGGGTGTTGGGTGAGGAGAAGCTCCCCATGACCCGGCTTGAGCCCAGAACCCCCCTCTGTGCTGGGCTACACCCCCAGAGCGTGAGCAGCAGCTCAGGGAGGGGATCCTGCCCCTCTGCTGTGTGAAGGGGAGACCCCCCCTGCAGCCCTGATCCAGCTCTGGGGCAGGAACACAAGAGGGACGTGGAGCTGTTGGAGCGAGGCCAGAGGAGGCCATGGAGCTGCTGCGAGGGCTGGAGCAGCTCTGCTCTGGAGCCAGGCTGAGAGAGCTGGGCTGGGGCAGCCTGGAGAAGAGAAGGCTCCTGAAGGGGAGACCTGAGAGCAGCTCCAGTGCCTGAAGGGGCTGCAGGAAAGCTGGAGAGGAATTGGGACAAGGGCCTGTAGGGCCAGGCCAAAGGGAATGGCTTGAACCTGCCCGAGGGGAGACTGAGCTGAGCTCTTAGGCAGAAGCTCTTCCCTGTGAGGGTGCTGAGGCGCTGGCACAGGGTGCCCAGAGAAGCTGTGGCTGCCCCATCCCTGGCAGTGTTCAAGGCCAGGTTGGACACAGGGGCTTGGAGCAAGCTGCTCTGGTGGAAGGGGTCCCTGCCCATGGCAGGGGTTGGGAATATATGAGCTTTAAGTTCACTTCGACCCAAAGCATTCCGTGGTTCTCTGATCTGTCCGTGTCACTGTTCTAAGAACCCAGTTAAATATGTTTTATTATTATGATGATTTTATTTGCTTAGTCTGAAAGGAAAAGGAGAATAACTGCAAAAACTTGCTGAATCCTGCATGCCAGGTTTATTCCTTTAGGAGTTTTTCATCTTCAATGTCATGTTTCTTTCCCTCTACGTGGTAGAAGTGGGAAACACCTATAGTTCTGTATATCAGAGTGGGAAGGGGGTTTTAGATGCAAGATCCACCAATGTGTGCATAGAAATACTTGGGTTAAAGCTTGTTCATATGTTCAAATTCACTGGTACCCACCAGGATTGGAAGATGTGAATGTCTTTGAGAAGCAGCCAAGGTGGTCACGGTGTTTTCAATGGCATGAAGTAACCTAACAATAACCAGGGTAAGATGTTCCTTTTGAGTTGAGTCTGCAGTGGATGGAAGGTGGTGGCGATGCCTGTGCTGGCTATTGAGTGCTCCGAGTGCTCCTCGAGGAAGAGCATCACAGAATCGTGGAATGGTTTGGGTTGGAAGGACCTTAAAGCTCATCCCAGCACAAGCATTTTCATTTCCCTTCTTGTGCTGCTTGGAGATCCCCTGTGCAAACGTGCTTTGAGTGGCACGTTGGTCTGCTCATGGCATGGTGGCCACCCGACCACCGACCTCTCTTGTATTGCTGTTTGCCCTTCATCAAGTCATTTCCTAGTGCAGTGGGAGCATGCCATGCACTTGCATAGGGAAGAGAAAAGAGATGAAAATGTAACCAGGTTACAGGCAGAAAGTATCCCGAGACTGTTTGCTAACAGCTTATTCCCATGGCATTCCTGCTGGAGCTCCTCCTTCAGCTCCTTGCTGGAGCCTCAGCAGGTTGTGAGCATCACTGTTGGGGGGATTAGGATGCAGGGGAAGCTCTGTGCAATAGAGAAATACTGGTGTTTGCCTGTTTATAATGAATTCCTGTTGGTCTTTTCGTTGTGTATTCATGGCCACAAGCAAGTGCTGCAAGTTATTGGGGTGAAGGAGGTTTAATTTTGCTAATCCTGTTTTATTCCCATTCCATTGTAGCTTTTCGAATGGCACAATATGGTGCCTGTAATGACTTTTAAATGGATTTTGGGATGATATTGTCTTGCAGGATGTATTGGAAGCTCATCTAAATGTGCTTTAATGCTAGATTCTGGAAAGAAAGAAAAGCATCCGTCTGAAATGCTGTTTGCATGAACTCCTTCGTGCTGGCTGGAGATAACACCCTGCATACCAAGCAGGGATGAAGCACCAGCCTCTTCCTCACAATGCACTCAAACCCCTGTAATGATTATAATCTTTGTATCCTAGCTAAAAAGCATTTTCTTTCTTCCTTCTCACTAAGAGTGTTTTACCATTTACCTAAAGCAAGCCAGATGGATGCAATAGTTCTCACCAAATTATGATTTATTTGTACTCTTGACACCCAGAAAATCATAGAATCATGGAATGGTTTTGGTTGGAAGGGACCTTAAAGATCTGAAATGGTGTCACAGCTGCATTGCTTAAGTGCCTTGTTCAGTGCTGTTACCACTTCATCTGGGCTGCATCAGCCTTCCAGTGCCCAAAGGGGCTCCAGGAAAGCTGGAGAGGGGCTTGGGACAAGGGCCTGTAGGGCCAGGCCAAGGGGAATGGCTTTAACCTGCCAGAGGGGAGACTGAGCTGAGCTCTTAGGCAGAAGCTCTTCCCTGTGAGGGTGCTGAGGCGCTGGCCCAGGGTGCCCAGAGAAGCTGTGGCTGCCCCATCCCTGGCAGTGTTCAAGGCCAGGTTGGACACAGGGGCTTGGAGCAAGCTGCTCCAGTGGAAAGGGTCCCTGCCCGTGGCAGGGGCTGGAACTGGATGAGCTTTAAGGTGTCCCTTCAACCCAAACCAGGCTGGGGTTCCATGACTTAATGATGCATTCAGAACTGGTGTGGGGACCTCCCAGTGTTCCCAGGCATACAGCACCATAGGCACATTTGTTGGGAGCATGGTCCAGTGTCAGGCATCATACTCTTAGCTGGGTGTCCAGGCCATGAAAATTGAGCCTGGATATTGGTTTTCCTCCTGGGCACACAAGGATGGCTGCATGGTTGAAGGTCCTCGCTGCCTAAAAGCCTGTCTGGAAGGGTGTCTGGGCAAGAGGAGGAGTTGCTCTATCCCTGGGGATGCTTTCCAAATGCCACCGTCTTGGCTGCAAGGGACGCACTGAGGCAAGCAGCTTGCTTTGAACCTACAACACCCTTACTTCTTCTGATGCCTCCGCTTGCTTGGGTTATGAGAAGGAGTGTGTGATTGCTGCCCCTCCACCTTCCCCAGGGCATCTGTGGTTTAGTGTCTATAAATGCCTGTCACACTCCTTGCCCCCCTGGGCATTTCTTGTCTGGGCTTGAAGAGTCCTAGTAGTGATTTAACAGTTAATTATAGCCAGGAAATCTCTGCAACCCTCTAACACCTTTGTCTCTCAAGTCCTATTTGTGACATCTACTACTTGAAGCATCTTGACTAGTAGTAACCCTGGGCTGTGTGTATTCCTAGTGTTTCACTTCAGAACTGAACTGCCCTTTGAAGGTGACTCCCATTGACTGGGTTGTTTCTGTCTATGCAGTGAGCTTGGCGTGTGGGGACCAGATTCCTTCCAGAGCTTCACTCCAGTTGCCTGTCACACATTCTCCAATGTCTCATGGGACCCAGAAGTCTGTACCGGTGGTGGCCATACTGGTGATGTCCCTTAGGCAGTGTCAAACCATGTGTCAGCTGGGGCCCAGGCTGCAAACCAGACTAAATCTGGTTCAAAGGAAGACCTCGATGTGCAGAGGGTGTAACCAAAGGAATCTTAGCACAAAGTGCTTTGATTGCCTGATCATGTCTGATTGAATCATTGAATCCCAGGTTGGAAGGGACCTCAAGGGTCATCTGCTCCAACCTTTCCAGGCACAGCATGACCCAGACTGGATGCCCAGCACCCTTTGCAGCCCCATCTTAACAGTGTCCAATGCTGGGGAGTCACCGCTTCCCTGGGGACATTATTCCAATGGCTGCTTGTTCTCATTGGGAAACATTTCCCTCTTGTGTCCAGTGGGAATCTCCCCAGCAGTAACTTGTGCCCATCGCCCCTAGGCTTCCCCATGGGACTCCTTGTCCAAAGGGAGCCTCCATCTTCCCTGTAGCACCCCTTTAACTCCTGGCACAGACTGAGCTGAGCTCTTAGGCAGAAGCTCTTCCCTGTGAGGGTGCTGAGGCGCTGGCACAGGGTGCCCAGAGAAGCTGTGGCTGCCCCATCCCTGGCAGTGTTCAAGGCCAGGTTGGACACAGGGGCTTGGAGCAAGCTGCTCCAGTGGAAGGTCCCTGCCTGTGGCAGGGGTTGGAACTGGATGAGCTTTAAGGTCCCTTCCAACCCAAACCAAGCTGGGATTCTATGAAGATGGAATTTGTTGTAAGCAGTGATGTCTAGGTGTCACATAATGCATGTTCCCCATCTCAGAGACGGATGACATTGGGTTTTACCCTGAAAAGGAGAACTGAAGCCATAAGGCAAGGATCCATTTGCCAGGGACTGGCTCACAGCACTGCCTGGTGACACGAGGACCAAATGGCCCTAAAATCCTTATCCTGGAACATAAATCCCAGCTCTAATGTCTCATGGATGGAAAGTCTTGTGTTCATTTTCCTCTTGGTCTTACGTTAGTGATTTACTCATGAAATCTATGTCCTCTTCCAGCATTTTTCATCTCTGTGACTCCCTTTGCTGTGGGAATTGCTCCTTCTGGGCTAACTCGGGGGTGGAGGGATGGCCAAATAATTTAGCAGTGAGTGTTGTCAAGTCCCTTGGTGCCAGCGTTTACCATTTGACTCCTTTCCTATCCTGAGGTGAAGAGGAAGGAGGAAATGCCCTAACAAATTGCGCATCCATCGGGAGAGGCTTGCTCGGGAAGAATGGGTTTAGGTAGGAAGTGTCAGATAATACATTTAGAGACAAAACCCTCGCGTTTTGCAGCAAGAGCGCTGAGCTTCGTGTGTGAAGTTGTCACTCGATGGCGGTGGAGACAAATGGGGAGCCTAATAAAGCTTAATGACTGATTTTCCCATTCATCAGAAGTGAGAATGTGCTTCATTAAGATAATTAACTGAGCCGCTTGCTTCGCTGACAGTGAGGAGACACGAATTCCCAAGTTCCTGGCTTTCCTCTCAATAAAACAAGGAGCAAACCCAGCCCTGCCTCATCATCCGTACTGGGGGAGAAGCACAAGGGCTGTTAAAATCTCATTGCTCCTCAGAGCAGCTTCCAGTGGTCTGAAGGGGGCTACAGGGATGCTGGAGAGGGACTCTTTAACAGGGACTGTAATGGTAGGATAAGGGAGAATGGGTTCAAACAGACACAGGGGAGATTTAGGTTGGATCTAAGGAAGAAGCTCTTTATTGGAACAGGAACAGCCTGCCCAGAGAAGCTGTGGCTGCCCCATCCCAAGGCCAGGTTGGACACAGGGGCTTGGAGCAAGCTGCTCTAGTGGAAGGTGTCCCTGCCTATGGTAGGGGTTGGAACAGGAGGAGCTTTAAGGTCCCTTCCAACCCAAACCAGGCTGCGATTCTATGGTTCTATGCTTGTCTTTGATCTGTGACTGCATCTCCCCATGTGGGACATGGGATGTGGACCCTAGTGGTGGGGTGTGATGGGGGCACTGGGCACCCAGCTCAGCCTCGCACAGGACCCCAGCCTTGGGCTCGAACTTATTGGAGCCAGCTCACACTGAGAGCTCCCACATGTTTGCCACCCTCCATCTCACCAGCAGCAAATGGTCTTTTATCTGAAAGGTCAGGTCTGCGCTGGGGTTGTTTTTCTCACCCAGCAATGACGAGCTCCTCAAGTAGGGAGAATTCCTTGCCTGCATCTCCACCTTCTCCTCTTTGTTCATCGCAAGCCAGAAGTGGGGTCATGAGTCCGGACCCCCTGAAGGCAGGGATGTGTAAAATTAATCTGCTCTGGGTACGTTTGTAGGCAGAATATACAGCAGTGAAGAAGTTTGGGGAATTAACTGAGAGCTCCATAACCTGAATTATTAAATATGCTGTGTGGTTGTAATGCCTCACTGTAAATCCTTCCCTTCGCAGCTCCTTGTGTCCTGAATTGTAACGCAGTGATTCTATCATGTAGCAAGAGACTCTCTGCAAGAAGATACCTCTGGAGCTAACGTAAAGCAATCGTCTCACCTCTGCTTTTCTTTTGTCCTCAGAGTTCCCAGTCTTCCATCATGAACCCTGTTTACAGCCCCGTCCAACCTGGGGCTCCCTATGGAAACCCGAAGAACATGGCATACACAGGTAGGACCAGTGTCCAATGGCTCTTCCATCTATGTCTGTACTCAGTGCTGGGAGCAGATGATCATTAATAAGTGCTTCATCCCTTAATGAAGGGAGAAAGAGTTCCCATAGGGAGCCAGATGGGAATGTGGCTTGTAGGGAAAGCTCTTCAGCAAAGCCAGTGCAGTAGAGGTTAGTGAGGAGAGCTGGATCTGAATTCATAAGGTAAGGATGTCCTGGAAATCCTAAAGAAAAGGGTCAAAAGGGGGTTTCTTTAGACCAACAAAACACACAAGGAGTTGCTGGAGGTCTTATATGGACCTGAACTGAGTGTGAGCGTGTGCTGGAGTCATCCTGCTGTGGAGGTGCAGGTCCCATAGACACTGGGATATATTGTTGTTACAGGTGGTGATTTAAGTGACATGATTACGGATCTTGTTTTGCATTCACATTATGCTTTGCTTGAGTTCTTCTTGTGTTGATCAGGAAGGCTGAGGTCTGGTTCAAGTCCATCTTCAGAACCGCGTTGTCTAAAATGTCATTTTGAACACTTGAAAAGGACATGGAAATATGTTTACCATAATTATGTTATCAGTGGGGAACCAAAGTGTATTGATATGGAAAGAACTGAGCTCAGAGAGGAACAGTGCTTCAGAAGAAGAAAACCTCAGCTGAGGTGTGTCTGTGGTTTTCCCTATGGATTATGTTCATCATGTCTTCTTCTGCTCATGTAAACTCCCTACTAAACCAGCCTTGGGAGACTCCTTCTAACACTTCGAGTGTCATGTTGTGCTAAGACTTACCTTTGCATTGCCAGTTGCATGTGTTGGCTTCTACCTAACGTGTGAAATCGCTTGGGAATGGGCTTTTGTGGAGAAGGATGGTCAACAGCAAAGGGAAATCAACATCAGATGTTCTCAGCTACTTCATTTACAATATATCCTCATTGACTTAGGTGGCTCTTTCAGCTGGTACATCAGTAGGGCTGTGAGGAGACCTGTCTGAGACCCTGGGGAGCAGAGTTCCTCAAAGGTGTTCTGCCCTGTTCTTATTCACCCTTTCTTTTCCCCCATCAAATTGACGCATGCTGCTTTGTTGCAGATACAGGAGCTTGAGGGACCTTTGGTCTCACGGTCAAAACACAAGAGGCTTGCAAAAGAAAATGTCTCTGTGAGTAACAGGCTCTTCAAAACCATCCCTATTGTGAGAGGACTGCAGGCTCCAGCAGTGCTTGGGTGATTGAAGGAGCTCGGGAGTGCAGTTATTTTCCTACACTAGAAGTACAAGCAGTTTTGTGCTTTTCAGCACAAGGAGGGTTTGGACAAGAGTCTGCTCCTCTCCCACTTTTCCTTTTGGTGTGTGCTCAAAGCTCCCCCTTAATATCCATTCAGAGTAGATTTTCTCTATGTGCTTTCATACAAAAGTGAATGTTGAAGAAGCTTTCTGACACTTGCTAAGACAATTCTGTTTCAGTATTGAGGTGTGGGTTGGATGGAGTTTGTACCTTGAGCCTTCTGGAAGGAGAATTTCAGAGGGTGATCTCAGGTTTAGGTGAATGAATTCCACATGACTGCATTCTGAAGTCATGGCCCCTCACTGCAAGAGAGACATTGAGGTGCTGGAGCGGGGCCAGAGAAGGGCAACGGAGCTGGTGCAGGGCCTGGAGCCCAAGTGTGATGGGGAAGGGCTGAGGGAGCTGGGGGGTTCAGTGTGGGGAAGAGAAGGCTCAGGGGGGACCTGATGGCTGCCTACAAGTGCCTGAGAGGAGGATGGAGCCAGGAGGGGCTGGGCTCTGCTCCCAAGGAACAAGGGATGGGACAAGAGGAACCGGCCTCAAGCTGCACCAGGGCAGGTTTAGATGGAGCTGAGGAACAATTCCTGCCCCAGAGGGTGCTCAGGCATTGGAACAGGCTGCCCAGGGCAGGGCTGCAGGCACCGGCCCTGCAAGTGTTCACACCCCGTGGAGAGGAGGCCTCAGTGCCATGGGACAGTGGTGGCCTTGGCAGTGCTGGGAACGCTTGGACTGGATGGGCTGAAAGGTCTTTTCCAACCTGGTTGATTCTGTGATTCTGTTCTAAGTTGAGCATCAACATTAATAAGATGTTAGCTTCTAAAATAACATGTTGGTCAGTCACTCCAATGCACTTCAATGCATAAAGCTGCTGCCCTCCTTGGCCAGCTTGTGCCACCTCTGGTAGTGCTCATGGTGAGGTGGCCCCCATGAGACTGGTTTCACCCCAAACCATTGGACTTGAGGCATTTGTCTTCCAGAGGTTGTGGTGTGTGAAGAGGAATGAGGGCAGATGTGCAGGAGGAGCTTGGAGGAATAAAGCTGGAGGCAGATGAGGCTTGAAAATCTGTAAGAAGGTCCTTAGTTATGTCAGTGGAAATCCAAGAGGGAAGATTCAAGCAACTGCTTGAAATAGGACATCGAAGCAGGAGTTGACTCATGTTAATACTTGGTTTTCCCATTGCACAGGTTTAAGGTAAGGAGTCAGGGGGCTGAATTCCTACAGTTAAGTCCCAAAGTAGAGAATAGGTTAAGAAGTGTTTAAACAAAGAACTATTTTCCTTGCTAGGCAAATAGTATTAGAAAAGCATTTAAATATGAATTTGTTGGAATACTTAACGAAAGACCTAAAGTTGTATTTTCTTCCCTTCTTTTGCAATGTAAGTTTTATTCTTTGTAGAGAAAAGAGGCAACTCCCCTTTGGAAGTTATTGAAAGAAGGTTGCTGTGTGTACTGCATGACAGGCTCTGTCTACCTAATTCTTGCATTCTGTGCTTCATTTCTATTGCTTCAACTTGTGTCGTTTAGCTGTGGATCAGTTTCTGATGTAGCCACAAGCTGTTCTGGAGGATAATTAAACACATAGAGCTAAATAAAATAGACCTTTCACAGGAGAAGCATAAAGTTCAGGATTAGTAGATGCTTCCACCTCAAATTGCTTTGAAAATTGCTTTTGGGAATGGCTTGAACCTGCCCAAGGGGAGACTGAGCTGAGCTCTTAGGCAGAAGCTCTTCCCTAGGAGGGTGCTGAGCTGGAGGAGCTTTAAGGTCCCTTCCAACCCAAACCAGTCTGGGATCCTATGACATGGAGAGAATAATCTCACTGCAAATGTGTCCAGCACCAGGTTTGTGCTCCAGCAAGTCCTGGTTCCTTGTGCTCGGCTGGCGACTGCTTCCACTTTGCTACTTCAGTGGATTTTAGACCATCAGCAGAAGCAGTGTTTGAGTGCTGTTTCCTATTTAATTCGACCAGACTGTAATTAACGTGGAGCTTCTGTAAGCTGTCATTTCAGTTGAGTTTAAGGGCTCTCATTTGTTTTTGCCTTACTGGTACAATTCACTTTACCTGCCCCAATGTGAGCTCCTGAACCTCCTGCTTTTCCTTTCAACGTTCTCCTTGTGTCCATTTTTACTTAGGCATCAGTCCTGCAGCAAGTAGAGCGGCTCGATGGTGTGGAATCAGGGATGAAGAAGCAGTGTGCCCTGTAGCTTGTTTGACTTCAAGCATGAAGCTCTACAAGTGTTTGTTATAGCTCACACTATTAGCATTTTCCCTACCAGAAGGTGATTAATATGCAGATGAGCTGCTGTGATTGATGAACCTTCAGTAGAGCGGCTCTGGAGCTGTCATAGTTATGACTGGGTAATAAATGGTACTGAAATCCAAGAGGCAAAGATGGGAAGCAGGGTATTATATCTCCAAGCAATGTTCTCCAGCTTGAGAAGGGGGAATGGCTTTAACCTGCCCAAGGGGAGACTGAGCTGAGCTCTTAGGCAGAAGCTCTTCCCTGTGAGGGTGCCGAGGCGCTGGCACAGGGTGCCCAGAGAAGTGGTAGGATGTAAAGCCTGGGAATCCCAATGGCATTGTGTGAATGTGTTGGATGCCCTCATTCCTACTCCCAGGGCTTTTCCTGCTTTGCCAGGTGGAGCCCCCAGCCTCCCCATGTCTTTGCAGCAGGAATTCCCTTGTCTCCTTTGCTACTCAGCCTTGTCTCTTTTACTCAGTTCCTTTTTCTCTCTTGTATCTATCATGGATTCAGGGTTGTGCCATGGATCTTCTGCTGCTTCTCCACTTGTTTTTTGCCATGGAAAGGACTGGAAGTTAGCACCCTCCAACACCCCCTTCCCTGCCTTTATAGGAAGGATTCTCAGGCAAGCCCCTCTGCTGCTCTCCTGGTCCTTCTCCTTCTTGCATCTCATTCCCTGGAGTCTCTTGCTCCATCCCAGCTCTTTTCCCTTCCCTCTTGCAGCCTGACCCAGCTGGCAGGTACTTGGCAGGCCCGGGAGAGCTGGATTCATTTCACCAGGAGGAACCTGATGCCTTTTAACAAAAGGGCTTTGTGTGACTGGGGTCTGTGTAGCTGCCATTCCCAAGTGGATTAACCTGGATTGCCCAGGGGTGCTTGTAGGGAACCTCTGCAGCACATAAATGTGTAATAGCTGTTCAAGGGGAGGTGCTTGGCAAGTTTCTGGGAAGTATTTTGGGAAGCAGAGGAGCCTAAAGCAAGGAAAACTTGGAATCACATTTACAATTCATCTGTGATGGTCCTGCAAGACCCAGTACGTTCTTCCTCATCTGAAAGCGTAAAATAGTCTTATTTCTGATGATTTAAGGGGAGGTCCTGGGGAAAAGCTTGATCATTTGTATGTAAAGTCTGGTGTCTCCCTGAGTCACTTGTCACCCTGCGTTACACTATCTGCAAGGTCTGGGTTCATTAGCTTTCCCATTTAATTGCTCTTCCTCCTTCTTTTCAATGGCAACCTCTCTGTGGGGCTCCTGAGAGCATCGAGAAAGATATGAGGGTAATGTCATTTTAAGTGATGGGATAATGCCCATGTGGGGTTATAGCTGCAAGATTCTGTGATAGAGGATAGGTGAGGCTGGTAGGGAAATAGCTGAGTCATGGAATCCCAGCCTGGTTTGGGATGATGGGACCTTAAAGCCCATCCACCTCCAACCCCTGCCACAGGCAGGGACCCCTTCCACTAGAGCAGCTTGCTCCAAGCCCCTGTGTTCAACACTGCCAGGGATGGGGCAGCCACAGCTTCTCTGGGCACCCTGTGCCAGTGCCCCACTGTGTATTAATTGCTATTGCTTTATGTTGATGGGAAGCATTGGTTCGATATTCTCCTTCTGAAACCTTGGAGATCTTTTGGAAGGAATCCCCAAAGGGTTAAGGGTTTGTGTGAGCCGATGCTTCCATGTTCGTGAACCACACTGGCAGGCTGAGCAAGGCTGGAGCCAAATTTCTATAGGCATCAGAGTGTAATTCTGTCTAAATCCTCGTAGAAAGGTGGAGAACAGGAATGTGGTCATGGTCAGAGCTGTTCTCTGGGCTCTGCGTTGACCAGTTCTGCTTCCTGAAGATGGGTTTCCTCTCCCAACCTCTGTATCTTTACTATTGCATGAGTGAGCCCTGCTCTGCCCTCTTTGGACATGCCCCATCCCTGGCAGTGTTCAAGGCCAGGTTGGACACAGGGGCTTGGAGCAAGCTGCTCCAGTGGAAGGTGTCCCTGCCTGTGGCAGGGGTTGGAGTTGGATGAGCTTTAGGGTCCCTCCCAATCCAAACCATTCCATGATTCTATGACAAGGAAAGCTCCAGTTCTTCCTCCAGCACATCAAGCTCTCCCACTTGTGATTTGGGTCCTCGGTACAGGACCTCTATGCTCCAGAAGAACAAGATGCATCCCTGAGGGCTGTTTCCTGCATTCCCAAGCTGCAGACTCCCAAGTTTTGTCATTTTTTCTTTCCCCAAAGGTGAACCCACAACATTTGTTTGGACATAATGGTTAACAGAGGGAATTGGCATCATCCGCCCTCCGGTCACTGGCTTTGTTGTCAGGACACGAGATGCGAGCTCCTCACACGTGTTTCCATCCTAATCTCTGTCATTGGTATTCATTGGTGAACCTCAGACACAAGTGACCTGATTTGCACTTGCCTCTTCATTTAGTTTAATGCTGTGTAGGAAGCTGGTACCCCCCCCC
This sequence comes from Pezoporus occidentalis, assembly GCF_034315485.1. NCBI lineage: Eukaryota > Metazoa > Chordata > Aves > Psittaciformes > Psittacidae > Pezoporus > Pezoporus occidentalis. Next base: position 198,404 of record NW_026915943.1, read on the forward strand.
ATTTTGTAGAAGACAGAAGGATGCTCCAATAGAATTTCTACAGTCGGCTTTTAATCCTCCTTTGCGTGTTCTTTGTGGGCAAAAATAATTCTAGCCTTGATTTCAGCCTTTCTCATTAACTTGAACTGAAAACTTTGCTGCATGACTCTCTGCAGAGGCTGAGCCTTTCAGAGCAGTTCTTTGGACAAAAAACCCCTCAGTGTATTTATGCCTTCGATGCCGAAGCAGGCAGGGTTGAGGTGCTTCCTCCTCACTTCTGCTTTTAGACCTTCACGCCTGTCTCCTCCTTCCATGTACTGGGAAATGCCACTTGTGGATTTAACGAGGTGCTCCATTGCTTATCAGTTGTGTAAACCCGGCCTTTTAAGCCGTGTTGAGGGTGTGGAATTGATTTCAGGCTGCTGAAAAATGGATGAAGTGGGTGCAGTGAATATTTTCCCTCCGGCGTTTCTTCATGTTTATTAATCGGTGTATATGGAGCAGGCAGGCAGATCCTCGTTGACTGGGGGAAGAACGAGCTCTGACTGTGTAAACTCTGGTTAGTTCTATGTTTAAATGCATCATTTTCATCCAGGAATACGTCCAACCAACTTGCTGAATTCCTCAGTGTTGGAAGCTCTTGGAGTTTCAGTGCTCTGCTTGGCTGATCCGTGATGGATAATTCACCATCTTCCTAACAAATGAATTCATGGGCTTCCTTGATGTTCTGAAAAAGGAGAAAATCCCTAAGGAAACAAGGATGAATTTTCTTTTTTGGGGTAGTGAAGGAGAAGGAAGCAGAGGAGCTTCGGGTGAGATTCATAGAATGGTTTGGGTTGGAAAGCTCATCCAGTTCCAACCCCTTTGCCGTGGGCAGGGACACCTTCCACTAGACCAGCTCACTCAAGATCAGGGTTATTCATGAGTGTGTTCAATAGCTCTAGGCTGTATTGGGGAGGTTCTCCTGCCAACAGCAGCACCGTTGGCTGATGGGCATGGAGGTCACCTCACTTCGGTCACCTATGGGTGGATGGTGGTGGGGGTGGTGCAGAATAGGTCTTGGTAGACAGAAGCGTGGGTGGCATCTACCTGTGTGCCAAGACGTGTTTTGAAGCCTTTCGGTGTTGGAAATGGGGGCACATAAAGCTCCTTTGAAGAAAACAATCCATAACACCTCCTTACGGATGCTCGTAGGCTCAGCTGCTTTGGAGTTTGGTCCGACTGATGTCAACCTTCCAAGGAGTTCCATAGCAACTTCAGGGAACAGCCTTCACCCCTTGTTTTGCAACTGTTTGTAGAAGGTTTGACACGCTTTTGAGTTCCCCTGTGTTGTAAATAAACACAAGAGCCTCAGATCTTAAAAGCAAACAAACCCCATGTTATGTGCTCCTGAATGCCCCCATTGTGTGTCCTTCGTGCTCGGGGAGGACGTGGAGCTGGTTTAGGCTCTGCCTCATTTCTTGGCTGCAATATTGATTCTGTTTTTCCCTATAGTGCAAAAAGAAATGCAAGGATTAAATGACTGGGGCTGAAGAGAGCTGGAGGAAAAGTGTATAATGCAGGGAAGAGAAAGAACACATAGCTGGAAAGAAGAGATGCCTTAAAAACATGCTTTGAAGGGGAAATGGCTCCATTTAAAGGAAATAAAAGGTGAATGGAGAATTTTCTTGTGTGTTGGTTACTTCTGGAAAGTATTGGCACATAATGGGAATTTCATAGCAGCCTTCCAGTGTCTGAAGGGGGCTACAAGGATGCTGGAGAGGGACTCTTCATCAGGGACTGCAGTGATAGGACAAGGGGTGATGGGTTCAAACTGAAACAGGGGAAGTTCAGGTTGGAGATAAGACAGAAGCTCTTCCCTGTGAGGGTGCTGAGGTGCTGGCACAGGGTGCCCAGAGAAGCTGTGGCTGCCCCATCCCTGGCAGTGTTCAAGGCCAGGTTGGACACAGGGGCTTGGAGCAAGCTGCTCTAGTGGAAGGGGTCCCTGCCCGTGGCAGGGGTTGGAGGTGGATGGGCTTTAAGGTCCCTTCCAACCCAAAGCACTCTGGGATTCTATGTGTTCTATGTTCCCTTCACTTCTATGTGTTTTCCTATCTATTCCCTTTGTTTTGGAGCCTCTTTGTAGGCAGTCAAAGATCACATTGCCATCGTGGTATCATCTCTGGGGTGCTTCGGTTCTCCATGCCTCTTGGACATATTGCCAAGTCACTGTTGAGATGCCATACATCAAATCTTGCACTTATTTAGGCCTCATGGCTTTCCAAGCCCCCATAATTATATCCTCCTTCCCTGTAACTATCTCTGCATGCACAGTTTGCTCTGTTGAGAAACCTCCTGGTGTGGGTGATGTTCCTACTATAAACTGTCTACCATGAGGCTGGTTTAGGGACCTCTGTCCCCTTGTTCCCAATTCAGCACAGCTCCTTTCACAAAGCTATGCTGTCCCTCTTCAAATTATAGCATATATGGAAAAAATATTAGATCAACATACGTTGTTCTCAACGTGAAAAGGACATGGAACTGTTGGAACAAGTCCAGAGGAGGCCACAAGGATGATCGGGGCTGGAGCAGCTCCTGTATGGAGCCAGGCTGAGAAAGTTGGGGCTGTTGAGCCTGGAGAAGAGAAGCTGCGTGGAGACCTCAGAGCAGCTTCCAGTGTGTGAAGGGGGCTACAAGGATGCTGGAGAGGGACTCTTCATTAGGGACTGGAGTGATAGGACAAGGGGTGATGGGTTCAAACTGAAACAGGGGAAGTTTAGATTGGATACAAGGAAGAAGTTCTTTCCTGTGAGGGTGCTGAGGCACTGGAATGGGTTGCCCAGGGAGGTTGTGAATGCTCCATCCCTGGCAGTGTTCAAGGCCAGGTTGGACAGAGCCTTGGGTGCCATGGTTTAGTGTGAGGTGTCCCTGCCCATGGCAGGGGTTGGAACTGGATGATCTTAAGGTCCTTTCCAACCCAAACTATTCTATGATTCTATGAGATCTCCCTTTCTGGAGGTGCACCAGCATGGGCCCGCAGAGTCCATCAGCGGTCACTCAGTGGGTCAGTGCTTCTCCTCAGGGCACTTCGGGAGCCTCTGCCATGGGCACCGTGGAGCTGGAGTGTGACCTTGTCATTGTGTGGATCAGACATGGGGGTTGTTCATAGGACAAAGTGGGAATGTCTCCCAGCACCGCCACCCCCATTCCTGCTCTGAATCTCTCCATTGTAACGTGGTTGTAACTTAAAATCTCACCCAGTCTAAAAGAGATGCCTTTTCCTGCCTGTTTTTCCTGCCCTTTGCAGCTGCATTCATGCCCTTGCTGCTGTTTCTCTGTGCATTCCTGCACACCACATGCAGGACCTCCAAAATCCCCAGGTGCTCCAATTAAATGATTGGAAACAAGCTCCAATGCTGCCTCGTGATGAAAACACTTTAATATTCCCTGCCTTCCCTCCCCTTTTCTCCCTCTCTGCCACAGCAAATCAGGGCTAAGATACTGGTTCTGTTTGTGCAGTCTGAAGGGGGCAAAGTCACACTTAGTGCCTTGGCTTCTAGAAATGGGTTTGTAGATTAAATACGGAGTTTCTCTCCTCTCCTGAGGCACTCTGAGCTTTCACGTGTTCCATCGATGCAATACAGCGCAGGGGTCTCTCCATACACCAGCCTGATGTGGTCCAGGCTCATAAAAGCCTTTTATAAGCTTCAGAAAGAGTTGCTTGGTTTGTACAACATCTGTAAGTCTCTTTTTCTGCTGTGCTTGCTACCTAATGCCTTACTTCTGATTTAATGGGCATCAGCTTGCCCAAAGTGATGCCGCTGAGCTCTGGCTTGTGAATCTGTTGCTCTTCTTTGTGTTAGATGTGGCCTCCTCTGAAGCCAAACCCAAGACTGACTTGGATGCAAACACGTTCACACGCTGATTTGGACGTGCCTTCCCCTCTCCCTGTGCTTGCTGGCACTCGGCCTCGTTTCGTCTGATGCAGGACTGGGTTAGAATTTTAATGTCTCTGTGGCCAGCAGTGATTTATTAGATCCCAAAGCCCTGGCTCGGAGTGCAGGAAGAAAATATTGCATCAGTGAGCTGGCTTGGCACTGCTCAAATAAATGAGTCCTGAAAGAGTCCTTAGTGTTACAGCCTCTTTTTGCCTTCCCCTTCCCTCGTCCTCGAGCCCTCACTTTCTGCTGGTGTTGAGAAGTGCTGGTTTCCTTGCAGGAATTGCCGTCTCCGGGGCTTTCTCCCATAAACACGTTTGTCAACAGGCTTGGCTCATAAAACCCTTGGAATCCTCGTGGTTGCTTCAAGGCCAAGAAGGAGATGGCATCCTCAAGTCGGGGGAAAATGAAGCTTTTGTGTGCGAGGTTGGGCTCCTGGTGGTGCTGGAGCATTCTAGTGCAGGGGGAAGGTGTCCCTGTGGTCCTTGTTGCGGGTGTAGGGCCATCAGCTCTATGCTCAGCATAGAATCATAGAATGGTTTGTGTTGAAGGGACCTCACAGCTCCTCCAGTCCCAACCCCCTGCCATGGGCAGGGACCCCTTCCACTAGAGCAGCTTGCTCCAAGCCCCTGTGTCCAACCTGGCCTTGAGCACTGCCAGGGATGGGGCAGCCACAGCTTCTCTGGGCACCCTGTGCCAGCGCCTCAGCACCCTCACAGGGAAGAGCTTCTGCCTTGTATCCAACCTGAACTTCCCCTGTTTCAGTTTGACCCCATCACCCCTTGTCCTATCACTGCAGTCCCTAATGAAGAGTCCCTCTCCAGCATCCTTGTAGCCCCCTTCACACACTGGAAGCTGCTCTGAGGTCTCCACGCAGCTTCTCTTCTCCAGGCTCAACAGCCCCAATGTTCTCAGCCTGGCTCCATACAGGAGCTGCTCCAGCCCCTGAGCATCCTCGTGGCCTCCTCTGGCCTTGCTCCAACAGCTCCATGTCCTTCTGATGCTGAGGACACCAGAACTGTATGCAGCACTGCAAAGACTGGACCAGATGATCCATGAGGTCCCTTCTAACCCATTATTCCATGATTCTATGACATGTCAGGGGTTGCACGCTGCTGGGGGTCATTGCATCTCAGAGCTGGGCTCTCTTGAGGGCTGTTTTACCTACTGTAGGATGTGAGAGTCCTTGGAAAACGTGGTTTCTCTATTGAGCTTATTGTGTCCCATAAATCTTTGTTTAGGTGGGAGGAAATAACGTTCCCTGAGGTCAAGGCCCAGTGAGTTATGGGTTATCTGTCACCACGTTCTCTTGTATGTGCTGCTGGAGAGGTGATTTAATTCTCAAAGTATGTTTTTCCTCCTTCAGAGGATGGGAACGAGAGCAGTCAATGTCACTGTGGTCACTGCTCCTCCACTGCAGGGGTTGGGTTTGGGTCACCTCTGCTGCTGCTGCCGCTGTGCCCTTTGCCTCCTCACTGACATGGCACTGCCGTGGGCTTGCCTGTCTCTGTGCTTTAAGGTAGAGCATAAAGGAGCTAATCCCAGTGCTTACAGATAAGCTGGCTCTGCCTGCTGCTGGTGTTGGTTCTAATGATGCTCCTCATGGCACCAGCTGAAGGCATGTGTTGGGGGGAGGCGATCAGTGGCCTGGGAGCAGAGAGGGACATGAGAGGTGCATTAGGTGGGCAGAGCTGCTCGCCTTCCACTGCTTGTCTGAAATGCTGGGGGCACTTCTCACACCTTCAGCAGATGTGTTGGAATCGTAGTGGTTCGGGTTGGAAGGGACCCTAAAGCTCATCCAGTTCCAACCCCCTGCCATGGGCAGGGACCCCTTCCAGTAGAACAGCTTGTTCAAGGCCCTGACACTGATGTGAGTGTGTATCTGTCTGAACTTCTCTTTACCCCCAGTTCCTTACTTCCAGTTAGCAGCTGTTTCTTGAGCTGAAGACCCTTCTGTGCTGTGTTGAAGGCGTGGGTAAAGTAATTCCAGAGGAAATGGAGCAATGTTTCATAAGCAAAGGCATCATAAAGGTTACACAGTCTATAGGCAAGGCTTGGCTGGCTTTGATCTCTTCCTTATAATTCAGGTTCTGGGACTTCCGGAGTCGCAGCGTGCACCTACAGCAGCTCCTTGATGAATGGATGAGCAGCGGGTTGGGGACTCTCAGGTCTCTTCTATCCACCTGAGCTTAGATGGGGGGGGCATTCTTTGTAATTACTCATCTCTTTCTAGTGGCTTCAGAGAGGTCAGGATAACAGCACTTTTCCTGCAGGGACATCAGTTTGGAGCTTGACCTTTGGTACATGCCTTTGAACCTGGGAAGTTTGTATCTTCTCCTCCAACCCCTGATCCCAACATAAAATACAGTGGTTGATGTCTCTCAGTCTGATGGGATGGAGAGAGGAGGAATGCATTCCTGCTTCTGTGTCCAAGCAACCACTTGAAGGTCAGTGCTGCTACCTAAGTGATGGAGGCTACAAGAAGATCCATGTCTGTATCTGATTGATATCAGTTTCCAAAGGTGGTGGGAGTTGTCCATGTCATGCAGCTTGTTGCATCCTGCAAAATGCAAGTGAAATACATATAAGGGGAAGGTGACATGGAAAAATGCCCATGCATCCATCACCTCCCTCTTACTGTGAAACTCACATGCTTACACCACTGAGACAAATGGGTTTGCAGAGTCTGCCAGGACCACGTGCAGGCTGGATGGAGAAGGTGTGAGGCAGTCAAGTCCTCATCGCATCTCCTGGGTCCCCCTTGGCTGCCAAAGACCAGCTGCTTTTTAGATGTGCCATTTGTGCCCTTTAGGAGTTGATGCTCATTGAGATCTTTCTCCCCATCATCCCGTCTTGTCAGTCTTTAGTTGACATCACTGATTTACTTACTGCCCCTTTTTCTCTCTAGCTGGAGGTCTTATGGCTCTGCTCCTTTCCTCCTCCTGTTTGGGTGTCTTGAGGAACTTGTCAGACAGGGATTGTTCATGTGCTGTGATGTGGATGACCTCCTCTTAGCCATTCTTCTGCCATTTCTTCAACCAAGAGCTGTGTTATTCTCTCTGGCAGCCATGGGAATGCCTCCACTGAGAGAAAACACAGTCTTAGAGGTTTCAAGTTATGCTGAAACTAGTGGAAATAAGTGGTGTAAAGCAGTGGTGTAAAAACAAGTGCCTGGTGACGGGTACATGTGAAGGAGAACACCCATTGTGTTCCCACTCCCATTGCAAGGAGGAGAGTCCGTGGGCATGGGGCTGGAGTTCCCTTTCCAGCTCACCCAGTGTTCCCATGCCAAAATGCACCTGCCAAAACAGAAGGACCCCGGATAAAGAGGATGGAATTGGCTTCAGCATGGCCACGCTGGCTTGGTGCAGTTAATTTGTCTTCATTAAAGTGATGTCATTCAAGTTGCTGCTTCTCAAACTGGTGGACACAAGTGACCCGCTTGCTCCCTGCCAGCTTGTCCCATAGTAAAGACAGTGTTATCTAAGGCCTGAAGGGCAGAGGAGAGCATCTCCCTTAGCAAAGCATCACGCATCTCCCCAAGGAATAACGGGTTCAAACTGAAACAGGGGAAGTTTAGATTGGATCTAAGGAAGAAGTTCTTTACTATGAGGGTGCTGAAGCACTGGAATGGGTTGCTTGGGGAAGATGTGAATGCTCCATCCCTGGCAGTGTTCAAGGCCAGGTTGGACAGAGCCTTGGGTGCCATGGGTTAGTGTGAGGTGTCCCTGCCCATGGCAGGGGGGTTGGAACTGGATGATCTTCAGGTCCTTTCCAACCCAAACCATTCTGTGATTCTATGTGTTCTCATCTCTGGGCTCTTTTCCATCCTTTCACTGATTCAGTTTAGCTGGGGAGTGTTTTAAAGCTCTTTTTGCCCTAGACAGTGCATTATCCCTCCCTTGCTTCTCCCCAGCTGTCTGCCTCCTTAAAGGCACTAAGGTGGAATTCTCCCGTGGTGGCTGTTAGACCCAGTTCTGCATAAAGCCGGCAGTGGAATGCTTTGCCATTAGTTGAAACCGTTGGTTATCATGACAACAGGTTACAGCTTCTCCTCATCGCCATGGCGATCTCCTGCAGAACCGTTCCAGCGTCGTGCCCTCGTTATTTTGAGCATGTCCCCTATTCCCATGGAGACAGCCTTTCCCTGGGAGCGTTTGATGCTTTGTGCCGGGAGCCTTTCATGAGCCTCGCGCAAGCGTGTAAGTCAGCAGCGGCAGAGCCCGCCGAGGTCAACCCATCCCGCCAGCAGCCCCTTGCGAGGATGGGCTCTGCAGTGGGGGTTTCTGCTGCTTTGTTGTTCTGTGTGCACTTCTTCTCTGCTTGTTGTTGCCCTCTCTTGTGTGACATTGAACATTTACAGCTGCCGTAGTGCCCGAGCACTTCTCTTCTTTGCATCGGCCCCGACTTTATGCGTTGAATTCTGTCTGAAAGCTTCAGAGCTGCAAAGGAGACTGGAGAAATATCTACAAGGGGAAAAGGAAAACTAAAAAGGGATCGTAAACGGGACATGTAAAGTGGTGATTTTGGTTTCGGTTGCTTTGTGGTTGTTCTCGGGGGAAAGAAACTGCTCAGAGATGATGTTTTCTCGCTGTCTTTGGTGCTGCGAGGGCTGGAGCAGCTCTGCTCTGGAGCCAGGCTGGGTCGGCCTCGAGAAGAGAAGGCTCCTGAAGGGGAGACCTGAGAGCAGCTCCAGTGCCTGAAGGGGCTGCAGGAAAGCTGGAGAGGGGCTTGGGACAAGGGCCTGTAGGGCCAGGCCAAGGGGAATGGCTTGAACCTGCCCGAGGGGAGACTGAGCTGAGCTCTTAGGCAGAAGCTCTTCCCTGGGAGGGTGCTGAGGCGCTGGCACAGGGTGCCCAGAGAAGCTGTGGCTGCCCCATCCCTGGCAGTGTTCAAGGCCAGGTTGGACACAGGGGCTTGGAGCAAGCTGCTCTAGTGGAAGGGGTCCCTGCCCGTGGCAGGGGTTGGAGCTGGAGGAGCCTTAAGCTCCCTTCAACCCAAACCCATTTGGAATTCAAATATTTCTTCTTAATGTAGATTTTACTCCAACGTTTTTTAGACTAAACAAAGGCTGAGAGATAAAAATAAGCTGTGTAAAATCCCTACATCTCCAGGGCATTTTGTCTCTGTGATTACACCCCAGAAAGCACCAGCAGTGGCATGAAGAACGGGCTGGTAAAGCTTTGGTAGATACATAAGCTACCTGCAGCTGTTTCCAATAGGTTTTGTTTAAAACACCCCCAAAACCTCAAGTAACGTGCAAGAGCTTCATTCTCTCAGTAAGAATGGCAAACAGCTCCAGGCAGCTGGTGCATTGTTGCATTGGATACCAAAGAAATCATCCCAAACAGGAATCTGTCCTTAAATACTGCTTTCTCCTGTAACAAACACATCTTTGAAGCCTTGAGATCAAGGAGCAAGCAAAAATGTAGACAGTAACTTAGGAAATATGATGTTGTTCATGCCCCTCAAAGCGTTGCTGCTATTTCTTACAGTAACCTTGTGATAACATGAGGAGTTCGTGTAACTGTGGCCTAATTCTGCTGCTGGATGGGTTCTTGGCTGCTTCTCAGCAGTGTCAGTTTTAGATCCTGTGTGTGTATGGGCTTATTCAGAAAACAGCGTTGGGGCAAGAGATACAAGAGCCATGATGGTAAATGGAGCTTTTCAGCTCTCCAGCATCCGTGGAGCTTCCATCCAGGCAACGGCTGGGATGTGAGGATCATCAGACAAGTGGTTGTTGGCCTGTGTGAACTGAGCGGGTGGTGTTGGAGCTTCAAGTTCTTGTACTAAACCAGGAAAAGACCCTTTATTCACGTAAAGAAAAGCATTCATGCTGTAGTCTGGTGTAAAAGAGCAAAGGGAACCGGCGTGTGAGACCAGGATGAAGCAAGCAAAGGGAGGCATTTGCTGTGGGCTCCGTATGGAATGCTGCAGCCACTGACCCAGAGATGGGTTATCCCCAGCCCCACTTGTTTGCCTCCCAGCTCTCACATTAACCAATAGTTAAACCATCCCTGGAAGTCCCTGGGGCTTCCTTGACTGATTGCCCCGCTCAAGGTGGTCCAGGTGGTTCTCTGCAGGTCCATCTGGCAGCAACTTGAACCCATCTGGTCCCGCTTTGGCCTTGGAGAAACCTCTCCCGCTTCTCCTGGGAAGCATATCCCAAAATCCTTGCTTTCAGAAGTGGTTAAGGAATGAAGCAAGATGCTGCAGCTACCAGCAGCTCCTCCGTGTCAGTGACTTCTGCTGCAAAGTGGTGCATGACTTCTTTGTCATGCACAAGAAGAAGTGGGAGCATACGTCATCCTTTGGGAGGATGCTCATATATAGTTAGGAAGAGTAATGTATGGTCCTAAGGAACTTGGATGTTGAAGCTTCTGGTGTATGCATTAAAAGCAGCTCTCCAAAGAAAATGCAAAGCTGGGCATCCTCAAAAGTCAAGGCGGGCAACCTGCATCTCTGTATCCAGCCTTGCCAAGCAGGAGCACTTGGCCATTCTCCTGGATGGAGAGATCTGGTGGATCTGCCATGATGTGGTGTTGCTGTCCAAGGGGACAAGTTGCATAGAATGTAGGAATGTTAGATTATTATGTTTTATCCCTTATATTGAAGTATTTTGCTTGTTTTCCCCTTGCTCCTGGTGTAAATCAAAAGGCTTTATCGGGAGGTGTCTCCAGATACTTGTATGCACCTACATGCATAGGAACTCTGTGGCATCGATGTCCTTGCTGTAGGATTACAGAATCCCAGACTGGTTTGGGTTGGAAGGGACCTTAAAGCTCCTCCATTTCCAACCCCTTGCCATGGGCAGGGACACCTTCCACTAGAGCAGCTTGCTCAGCCTCAGTTCAGGTTTAGTCCCTTCCTTGGCTGCCTGGGGTTAGGATGATGCTGTTCCATGTGGTACCCAACACGAGGAGCTCTGGGTTTCCTTTCAGCATCACCCTTGTGCCCGTGCTCCCCATGGCTCATTTGTACAGGAAGCAGATTTCCTCAGCTCATTTGCTGCCCCTGTGTAATCATTCTTAGCTCTGCATTAATGTGCTGAGCAAGGGAAACTGGTTAATGAGAGGAGGAGAAAGGAATCGTTTTTCTAGGTCTAATGCTCTTATTCCTGGAAGCAGAGGGCAGGAATTAGCATTCCAGCCAAGGAGGCAGTTACTATGGCAGTGTGTATTGATGAGACACCGTTGATACAGGTGAGTTAATTCAAACCAGCCACAGGCCATATGTGCAGCTCTGTCCTTTTTGCATAACAAGTTCTGAGGTCTTAAAAAGAAAGGCTGAGTAGAAACGACCTTCAGGGACTGGTTAAAATATGGAAAGCTGATGTCCTTTTGGTATGAAGGCATAAACTCATTAGTTACATAAACAGGACAAAGGGTTTCAAGCTCCTTTTGAAGTTATTTGCATATTTATTGAGATTTACTGTGCCCTTTTCAGTTGGGATTACAGTGATCTGAAAGGGGAGGACACACATGACTGCAAAACCCACCACCTTTCCCTGCAGTTCGTATCATAGAATCCCAGCCTGGTTTGGGTTGGAAGGGAGCTTAAAGCTCCTCCAGCTCCAACCCCTGCCACGGGCAGGGACCCCTTCCACTGGAGCAGCTTGCTCCAAGCCCCTGTGTCCAACCTGGCCTTGAACACTGCCAGGGATGGGGCAGCCACAGCTTCTCTGGGCACCCTGTGCCAGCACCTCGGCACCCTCATCACAAACTGTCTGTTCCTTATATCTAGTCTGAATCTACCTTACAAGAGATTCCTTATTGCTCTTATCTCAGGTGGCCTGAACCCAAACTCCTCTCCTGACCCTGTTCTGGTGCAGGTGAACTCTGCTGCCAGTTTGAGGTCTTTCACCATCTCATCAGCCCCGATGACAGTACCCTTTGATACAGAAGAACTTCCTTCCTCATATTACTCAATGAACTGAATAGACTTCATTTGTATCTGCACTGATTTAAATAAGGTTAATTCCAATAGGGAAGTCTACTGGGGCAGCACTCACACTCAGAGAAGGGGTTTGGAGAAGTGACTCTTCATTTTGCCCCTTGCTTTCTCATTAACACTATTGTTAGACTCCACACTCATAGGATGATTTCATGACTGAAGATGCAGCAGGAGCCAAGTTGTCCCCACTCCACTATACCCCAGTGGTGCTGCTTCTCCTTGCTCAGCCTGGATGGAGTCAGTGAGTTCATAGCACCAGTTTTGGATGCTCTGTTTCATGTAACCATCTCCTCTTAGGTATATCCCAGCCCTACGCATCACATGTGCAGGTAGAAGTGGTACCACACTAACTGTAGCTTCTGACAGTTGAAGTCATATTAAAGAAACCCCACAAACCAACCCAAAAGCATTACCCCCAAAGAAGATGTTTGTTGCCCACCTCCTGCCAGGATGGAAACTCCATAGGCTGCAGGTTGAAGAGGATGCTATGGACCAAGCCAGGAGCATGATAATGGGATTGCACAGTGCACCTGAACGTGGGCTATCGCCGTGATTGATTCGAAACGCTGGCCTGTGATGAGAAGCAAACTCTATTCTCTGCAGCAAGCAATGTGCCCAGGCAGCACAGGGCTGTTCTGCATTATTGGCTTTGGAGTAGCTGGAAGAAATTCAAAACATCTTCATATAAATTACATTTTGGTCATGGTCTGCTCATCCACGCTGCCTTTGTGGGCACAAGATCCCCTCCCTGAATGCAGCTCCTGGCTATGCTGCAGCTTCTCTGCTCCCTCTTGTCAACACCGTCTGTTCCCATCACCAGCCAGGAGGGTTCCTGCAGGGTATCAGCAAGGCAACTGAGGGCTCCTCATCCCCATCCCCATTTAGATCCCATCCGAGGTGCATCCATCCTGTCCTTAAATTGATACAATCATGGAATGGGCTGGGTTGAAGGGACCTTAAAGCTCCTCCAGCTCCAACCCCTGCCACGGGCAGGGACACCTTCCACTGGAGCAGCTTGCTCCAAGACCCTGTGTCCAACCTGGCCTTGAACACTGCCAGGGATGGAGCATTCACAGCTTCCCTGGGCAACCCATTCCAGTGCCTCAGCACCCTCACAGTAAAGAACTTCTTCCTTAGATCCAATCTAAACTTCCTCTGTTTCAGTTCGTACCTGTTACCCCTTGTCCTGTCACTCCAGTCCCTAATGAAGAGTCCCTCCCCAGCATCCCTGTAGGCCCCCTTCAGATACATGCTCATTGAATGTGTTGCAGTGAAGAGCCCTTTATAGAGAGGGGTTTTTATATATCTATACTTTATTCATCTCTACTTATGTAGAATCCCCTTGAGAATCCACGAGCCTTTTGCTTATTCAACCTTTCTTGGCTGTTTTGCCACGTCTCTCCCATCAAAGGGACATTAAAAGGTACTTAATAGTTATTTATTTGATGAGCTTCGCCAGGGGTTTGCTGTTACAATAACATCCTTTGCCTTGATGCAGCAGCTCCTTGCTGCTGGTGGATGAATATGGTTGTGGTGGGGTTTTGGAGCTGGGGAGGGTTGCCACAAGGCTTATGTATCATCAGGTCTGAACCCCATGTCTTATGGTTAAAACCACGCTTTGAAGCCTCATCCTGCTTAGTGGCTCTTGCTTTTGGTGCTCCAGGACTGGGTAGTGGATCAGATCAAAGCAATGTGATGAATTTGTGTCCTATACAATTCAGTGTTGGACTTTTTGACTGAAACTCCACATTTCTCTTACATATGAGCCATATCAAGTTACTTTCAGGCAACATTTGCCTGACTTTGAAGTGTTTTCCTCGTCTTTTGATCATTGACTAGTTTATAGCGGAAGCTTAAGTAGATGTTGGAAGCGTATTGGATTTAAAGCAGGCTTGGAACATAGTGCCTGTCATACAGAATGAAATGTTCATACATCCTCTCTTTGGTGGGAATAAACCTGGCTTTCTGCACTGGACACATGCTATGGCTAAACCCAAGGCATTAGAGATAAAACATGAGGCTGGGATGCTTGACTCATCTCATGGAGGGATGCTGCTGAGATAAGATAAGGAGCTTGTGGTGGTTGGACATGGATATTGTTGTTAGGAGGAGGGACCTTGCAGGGCATGGACTGACAAAAGCACCTGATAGAGTGGCACCTATGGGATGTTCCAGTCTTGTCTGTGCATGCCACAGTAACCTAATGAATTCCCCATCTCTGGCAGTGCTCAAGGCCAGGTTGGACACAGGGGCTTGGAGCAAGCTGCTCCAGTGGAAGGGGTCCCTGCCTGTGACAGGGGTTGGAGCTGGAGGAGCTTTAAGGTCCCTTCCAGCCCAAACCAGGCTGGGATTCTGTGATTCTAATTGCTCCTGAAAAAACCCCAGAGGTCATCTCTGTTCTCCCAGATTTGGTTCCTCCAAAGCTTCATGGTCACAGCGGAGTCAGTCCCTGCAAGGGCAGGCAGGGAGTTTCCAGGAGGTTTCCTTTGAAACCAGGGGTTTTCCTGCAGACAGGCCCTACAGGCCCTTGTCCCAAGCCCCTCTCCAGCTTTCCTGCAGCCCCTTCAGGCACTGGAGCTGCTCTCAGGTCTCCCCTTCAGGAGCCTTCTCTTCTCCAGGCTGCCCCAGCCCAGCTCTCCCAGCCTGGCTCCAGAGCAGAGCTGCTCCAGCCCTCACAGCAGCTCCATGGCCTCCTCTGGCCTCGCTCCAACAGCTCCATGTCCCTCTTGTGCTGCTGCCCCAGAGCTGGACACACTTGTGTCCCTTCCTATAGTGCCTATAAAACAGTTTCAGGGGTGAGCACCTCCTTTTAGAGGTGCCTTCCAGCTTGCAGATATTATTCCCTCCAGTGTCATACCCGTGCAGAAGATCAACAGCCTCCTTCTCTTTTAATGCCACAGACTGCTTCCCCCCCCCCCCCCTTCTTATGTCTTTCCATGAGCCTTTATAAATGTTTTATAAAACACTGTATTTGTTCTGTGGGAACAAATCATCAGGATAAAGAACAGGACATGACATCGTCTCACAGATTAAATAGAGCGTTACAAATCGGCTTTCTTCCCTTAAAAACATTTCAGGTGTACTCACCAGGATGGGCAAAAACTAGGAAAACACATCACAGTGCAGAAAGGAAAGAGAAATCTTTGCAGTCACAGTGATTTGGGATAGGAAAGATGATTTTATTAGGGCAAATAAAGGTGGGTTTCTTCCAGTTTGGGACTTGGCTAGCCAGTGTCTGCCTGGAGGCGTTATAGAATCATGGAATGGTTTGGGTTGGAAGGGAGCTTAAAGCTCATCCAGTTCCAGCCCCTGCCTTGGGCAGGGACCCCTTGCACTAGAGCAGCTTGCTCCAAGCCCCTGTGTCCAACCTGGCCTTGAACACAGCAAAATCCCTCTCCATCACTCCTAGAGCACTTCAGCAGCTTTCCCAGGGCTTCCTCAGGGTCTTGGCTCCAGGCTTAGCTTCCTCCATCACCCTGTCTTGTCCCCAGTCTTTATTCCCAGCTCTTCCTAGGTCTTTTCCAGCCTCTCCAGCCCAGGCTGTGGCAGGGAGATTCTGTTCAATTTGGCAACCAAACGGAAAGCACAGAAATAATTCCACTCCCTTTGAATAAGGATTAATATTTATCCTTCCCCAAACACCCCCTTTTCCTGCCAGCCTCTCTGGTGGCTTCTAACACAAAGCATTTCATCCACCCCAAAATGTTTCATTTCAGTCATTTATGAGAAAATTAAAGGAAACAAAGAGTGAGGAGAGATGCTGATGTCCCCCTTCATCCCGGTAGTCCCAGGGTTAGGATTTTAAGGGGGAGGGATATGGAAGAACCGGCTTTAGTTCTGTCTGAGAAGGTTGAACCTTACGCTGTTGTTTCAGGGTTTAAGGACATTTTGGGGTGCTTTTCCTAGTTATTTAGACTCCTGCTCCATTTTATGTTAAGACCTTATTGGCACCAGAGTGCAGATGAACATCCAGTGGGTTCAGTGCTCACTGTATTTTTCCAGTTGAAAATATCCCATAAATTTGAAGGAGGGTCCTTGAATAACGGAGGTTGGAATGGGTGCTCTGGCATCATCAGGTCCAGCTTGAGTCAGGTTGCTCAGGGCCTTGCCCAGTTGATGTCAGTGAATGAAATGCTTTTGCCTGGTGGAAGCCACATTCTTCGGCAGGTTTGCAAGTTCTCCTGCCTCTGTTGCCAGGCTGGGAAAGGACAGGAGCTCCAGAGGATCCAGGGTGTTGTAAAGCACTCGCTCCTGGAGGCTGGAAAGGTGACAGAGCCTCGAATGAGTGTCGTTGAAGGGGAACAAGTAGATCAGGAGAGCTCGGTGCTTCAGTGGGGATGCGTACACTTTCATATCCCATTGCAGGGGGTTGGACGAGGTGAGCTCTGAAGGTCCCTTCCAGCCCAAACTGCTCCCTGATTCTCTGATTACCTGGAGAGTGGGGTACGTATGGCCAAGATGAGCCAATGCTTCTGAACCTGAGGCTGCCTGGAGACTCCTGCCATGGGAGTGCACTGAAGCAGCTTTCTCTTAGCTCTTACCTGTATGGATTGGTTTAGATGATTCTTAGTGCTGACTTGATACCCTGGCAGCTCACATACTCCATTAGAACGGAATAGATTTATATAGGACCATAGAGCCACAGGCTAACTTGTGCTGGAAGGGACCTTAAAGCCCAAGCAGTGTGGAGCAGAAGAGATGGAGTTGAGCTGGAGTTCAAGTTATAAAGGACTGTCCTCCTCATAGAGTCATAGAATCCAGACTGGTTTGGGTTGGAATGGACCTTAAAGCTGATCCAGTTCCAACCCCTGCCACGGGCAGGGACCCCTTCCACTGGAGCAGCTTGCTCCAAGCCCCTGTGTCCAACCTGGCCTTGAACACTGCCAGGGATGGGGCAGCCACAGCTTCTCTGGGCACCCTGTGCCAGTGCCTCAGCACCCTCACAGGGAAGAGCTTCTGCCTAAGAGCTCAGCTCAGTCTCCCCTCTGGCAGGTTAAAGCCATTCCCCTTGGCCTGGCCCTACAGGCCCTTGTCCCAAGCCCCTCTCCAGCTTTCCTGCAGTCCCTTCAGGCCCTGGAGCTGCTCTCAGGTCTCCCCTTCAGGAGCCTTCTCTTCTCCAGGCTGCCCCAGCCCAGCTCTCTCAGCCTGGCTCCAGAGCAGAGCTGCTCCAGCCCTCGCAGCAGCTCCATGGCCTCCTCTGGCCTCGCTCAGAGGTTTCAGCCTCAACCCGTCTGTGTTCCTGTGAATACCGGGTTGAACACTGGGTTTCTCCATTTACATCTTTGTGTTCTGTTGCTTTTTTTTTCTCCCCAAACTTCCCAGGCTCTGCTCACAC
This sequence comes from Pezoporus occidentalis, assembly GCF_034315485.1. Taxonomy (NCBI): domain Eukaryota; kingdom Metazoa; phylum Chordata; class Aves; order Psittaciformes; family Psittacidae; genus Pezoporus; species Pezoporus occidentalis. The sequence continues at coordinate 215,588 of NW_026915943.1, forward strand.
AAAGCTTTTGCAGCTGGTGCTGCTTTGTCAATGGGTTCCACATCCTCCCAAATTCAGGATGATGAGTCACTTGGCAGAACAGGAAAGGAGGAGCGGTGCTGCTTCATCCCAAACACATCCCTATTCATGCTTTGGGATGCAGCACGTTATGTGTGATGAGCTTTCCATTGTTTTGTTTTCCTAGCATGTGCAATTAGTGGAGATACAAAAGGCTGGTGCTTGCAGGGTTTCTTTGATAGCAGCATGAGAGGATAACACCTGAGGGAAGGCGAGAAAAGCAGGAGGTTTTCCTATAGGTATCTCAGGATCTGTGTCGGGACCCATCTTTGCTTTCCAGCTGATTTCTCATGAGACCATTTCCACTGTTTTTCCTAAGTTAACTCCTAAAAGGCAGATTTTATGGTTCTGAGCGTCAATAGGCATCAGTTAGCAGAAGTTCAGCTCAGTTTTCGTCCTGGAAAGCCGGCTTGGTCTTGCAGTTGGGCTCATCTGGACTTGAATCTCCTCATTAAACGATCTTCTTCATAGGAAACAAAGTGTGAATCAGAGAAAGCAGACGATGATCACATTGACAAAGGGGAATGGCTTTAAACTGCCCAGGAGGAGACTGAGCTGAGCTCTTAGGCAGAAGCTCTTCCCTGTGAGGGTGCTGAGGCGCTGGCACAGGGTGCCCAGAGAAGCTGTGGCTGCCCCATCCCTGGCAGTGTTCAAGGCTGGGTTGGACACAGGGGCTTGGAGCAAGCTGCTCCAGTGGAAGGGGTCCCTGCCCGTGGCAGGGGTTGGAGGTGGAGGAGCTTTAAGGTCCCTTCAACCCAAACTCTTCTGTGATGCTGTGAAGGGAAGGTGCCGCCTGCTTCTGTTCTAACTGCGCATACAGTGAGTAGTGAACATGTCCCTGTCAGGTCACAGTTCTTCCTTCCTTGTTGTGTGCATCCTCCTTATTCTTTATTTCACGAGATAAAATGAAGAAGGTAATAATTGGGAAGTCTCGTTTCACCCTGGAGCGAGTGGGGTCTGAGGCACACTGCAGGGATGTTCGGTTTTCTGACCATTCTTCTGCTGCGCATTGAATTCCTTGCCTGCACGCAGCTCAGCCTTTGGGAAGCAAAGACCTCTTTGAATATTCATCGAGCAAGTCCTTCTAACATCCTGAACTTGCATACCGAATCAGGTGATGTATTTACCTTCTTAATCCCTCCTGACCTCCTTCAGGATGTAAATGAAGCCAGCTGACAGCATACACTTCCTCACCGGAGGGGCTGATTGCAGTGACAGGAATTGCAGTGCCTCTTCCCAAGATCTCTTGGAAAAGTCCTCAGTCTTAAGTCTCCCTTGGTTGTGCTACACCCTTGACCACTAAAAATTAGTTTTTAGCCCATTTCTGCTTCCTTTGAAAGGAACCTGCATCTGCACTTCATAGAATCATGGAATGGTTTGGGTTGGAAAGGACCTTGGAGCTCCTCCAGCTCCAACCCCTGCCATGGACAGGGACCCTTTCCACTGGAGCAGCTTGCTCCAAGCCCCTGTGTCCAACCTGGCCTTGAACACTGCCAGGGATGGGGCAGCCACAGCTTCTCTGGGCACCCTGTGCCAGCGCCTCAGCACCCTCCCAGGGAAGAGCTTCTGCCTTATCTCCAACCTGAACTTCCCCTGTTTCAGTCTGAACCCATCACCCCTTGTCCTATCACTGCAGTCCCTGATGCAGAGTCCCTCTCCAGCATCCTTTAATCTCCTGAAAGCCTCATCAGTTACACCAAAAGGCTGTTTGGGAACTTGCTTGATAGCATTTGCAGACAGGTGAGACGGCTGCTTCACCATCACTCACCTTTTGGAGCTCATTCCTTTTAATTCCTGTGTGAAACACGGAGGGGCTGTTCCCTTCACATCCCTAACACTATATTTAATAGGATCAGATGCATTTCAAGGCCAGTTTGGACACAGGGGCTTGCAGCAAGCTGCTTTAGTGGAAGGTGTCCCTGCCCGTGGCAGGGGTTGGAACTGGGTGAGCTTTAAGGTCCCTTCAACCCAAAGCAGTCTGGGTTTCTATGGTCTCTTGTTACACGTAAAGCAAACACAGCTGAGCTGGAGGAAGCATCTCAAAAGCAAATGAGTCTTGGAAGTTGTAGTGATGAGAGATGAATGGTAATAAAAATGAATGGTGCCATCACTTCCTTTTCTAAACTTAAGGGGTTTTACACTGCGGCTTTAAAGTAAAACATATGGTGATGCTCTTTAGGGTTAGCTTTATTCAAGTAGCACAGATTGGGTTTCTCTTCTGTTGTGATTTTGTTGTTCAGCCCGGAGAAGAGGATTGGAGACCTCTCTCTGTATGATGATATTTAAGGTGGCAAACCTGTTTCTCAGTGCTAATTTTAACAAGCAAGAAGTAAAAATAACCCGCAAAACCTACTGAAAGATGCACAGGAGACAGAATGGTTGTGGGGGGATTGGTGCATGTTGAGATTTGGACTAAAAATGCCCTTTCTGCAGCTACTTCAGGCAAGATTTTGCTGTTGTGGAAAATGAATTCAGCACTGACACTGATTGTGTTATACACTCCACTAAAAGAGGTTATTGAGTTACACAGGTTATATATAGTTGTAGGAGACAGATACTGTAGGAGGCACAGAGCTTTCTTCTTTTTCACTCTTATGAGGGAGAATTTTAAGCTAGAATCATTTTTGATGCCTTTAATCATGAGAGCAACTTCTTGCTCAGCCGAGGTGTAATGATGCTGAGATGCAGCTTCGTTGCCAGTCGGTGCCCTTACCTACATCCAGAGCATCTCCTCTTCTACCAATGGCTGTATAAAGTGACCCACACAATGTATTGTATCTGCTTCCAAGGCATGGTTACCAGGCACAACACTTGGGATTTTCTACTGGAAAAAGGTGGTTCTTTGTGCTAGGAAAGGCTAAATGCCATGCAAGGAGCTGGTGTCACCTGCAGGTTGCCCCAAGGTTGGTCTGTGTGTAAGCAGGACATGAATACCTGGTGCTCCTGAGACACACAGCTGAAATAAGAGGCTCAGTAAGGAGATGAAATACTGAACTAGCTTGATTTGGACTATTGAGTGTCACTGTTGGGGTTGTTCAGCTTGGAGAAGGGAAGGCTCCTGAAGGGGAGACCTGAGAGCAGCTCCAGTGCCTGAAGGGGCTGCAGGAAAGCTGGAGAGGGGCTTGGGACAAGGGCCTGTAGGGCCAGGCCAAGGGGAATGGCTTTAACCTGCCCGAGGGGAGACTGAGCTGAGCTCTTAGGCAGAAGCTCTTCCCTGTGAGGGTGCTGAGGCGCTGGCACAGGGTGCCCAGAGAAGCTGTGGCTGCCCCATCCCTGGCAGTGTTCAAGGCCAGGTTGGACACAGGGGCTTGGAGCAACGTGGGATGAAAATCCTAAGATGTATCAGGCTGCCAGGTGGGAACGTAGAGGAAGGTGGTGCACGTAGTCTGGGGATGCAGAGAGCCAGCTACAGTATTGAATAGACATTTATTGATGTTGCATTCAATGCTGTAATGATGATGAGAGACAGAGAAGAAGAACTTTAGGCAAAAATATAAAGGCCAGAGGCTCAGTGGTGGTGTTCAGAGTCATGTTTCTAATCGTGGTCAAAGGAACCCATGTGTGTGCGAGGAGCATGTACTGCAGCAGACAGCAAGCCAGGAAGGTTCATGTGTGATGAAGCAGCAAAATGCTGCACTGTTTGCACCAATTTGGACAAGGGGTGATGGGTTCAAACTGAAACAGGGGAAGTTTAGATTGGATCTAAGGAAGAAGTTCTTTCCTGTGAGGGTGCTGAGGCACTGGAATGGGTTGCCCAGGGAGGTTGTGAATGCTCCATCCCTGGCAGTGTTCCAGGCCAGGTTGGACAGAGCCTTGGGTGCCATGGTTTAGTGTGAGGTGTCCCTGCCCATGGCAGGGGGTTGGAACTGGATGATCTTAAGGCCCTTTCCAACCCAAACCCTTCTGTGGTTCTATGTGTTCTCCAGCTCTGTGTGGAAAGAGCACTGCCAGGCACATGAACCATGGCAGGCAGCGTGTGAGGTAGAAGTTTGGAAGGATCATAAAGCACTGAAATTACAAAGGCCCAAATGAGGTCTTTTTGTGCCCTTTGGAAAACTTCTGTGCTGTTGCAGTAGCTTTAGGAGGACTTTCTGATTGTGCTGGAGCTCTTCAGATCTTCACTTTCATCTTCTTTTTCATAATCTCTTTAGCTTCTGAGAGAGCAACACCAAGAAAAGCGCTCTGAAACCATGAAAAGAAGCTGCCCTGTTTATTGACCCCTGCTTGAATCCCAGCTTCATCGCCTTAGATGTCTTCCTCATTTCATCTCCTGCGTTATTATAATCATTGGCCTTTCAAGTGTGAGACACGCTGAGAACCTGAGAACTGCCAGTCTGGGGCAGGTCCTCATGGTCCCTCTGCTTCCTTCTCTCCACGGCAGGCCTGGATGCTGCAGACAGGCAGGAGACCTCCATAGCAGGAAGACGTGGAGGAATCTTCCTTTCCCTTCCACAGGCACATGGATGTTAAGCCCCATCCAGAGCTGTGGTTTTGGTTGAAGCTCTCTGGTGCGATATCTCCTAACTCCTTCCATGATGGATGTGTTCTGTGCTAAGTATTGTCCTGGATTTGAAGACTCAGAGGAGACCTTAGAAGTATTCCCATACCTAAAGGGGCTCCAGGAAACCCGAAGAGGGGCTTTGGATGAGGGCCTGTAGGGCCAGGCCAAGGGGAATGGCTTTAACCTGCCCGAGGGGAGACTGAGCTGAGCTCTTAGGCAGAAGCTCTTCCCTGGGAGGGTGCTGAGGCGCTGGCACAGGGTGCCCAGAGAAGCTGTGGCTGCCCCATCCCTGGCAGTGTTCAAGGCCAGGTTGGACACAGGGGCTTGGAGCAAGCTGCTCCAGTGGAAGGGGTCCCTGCCTGTGGCAGGGGTTGGAGCTGGAGGAGCTTTGAGGTCCCTTCAGCCCAAACCCCTCTGGGATTCCATGATGATTCCATGTGTTAGATGAATACTAAGTATTTGTTATCGTGTCATTCTCTGATGAGGACTTCCACAAATAAGTGTTTCTTTTACCTTTTATTTTCACTAAATGCTGCCTTGTTCCTTTTGTGCCAGACTGAATTTCCCAGCCAGTGACTCCCTCCTCATGCCCATCCCTCCCCTCCATAGGCCATTGCTTAAATTTCCTCTTTCTGTTCTTTCTTTCTCATCTCCTTCCTCAAATGAGCTGCCCTTCCCTAATCCCCATTAGTTTCTCAATCCTCCATCCAAGCCGGAGCGCTTGGCACCATATGGAGCATCCAGAGCAGAGCTGGGCTCTGATTAATGGAGATGAGTTCTCCTGCCCTTCGTTATGGGGTGTAATATCTTCCTGGCTGTCCTGGACCCCTGCTGCTCATCGAGCTGATGTTTCTCTTCCTCCTGGCACTGTAGCAGCTGCCCCTTTTGTGAGTGGATGTAGTTCATTTCAGACTTTGGATGGGTTCTTTTTTCCCCAGTATGCATTACTTTAATTCATCTGCAGTGGATAATTTTGGTTGTCTTTGCTCATTTATAGCATCACAGGCTGATTTGGGTTGGAAGGGACCTTAAAGCTCATCCAGTTCCTGCCACGGGCAGGGACCCCTTCCACTAGAGCAGCTTGCTCCAAGCCCCTGTGTCCAAGCTGGCCTTGAACACTGCCAGGGATGGGGCAGTCACAGCTTCTCTGGGCACCCTGGGCCAGCGCCTCAGCACCCTCCCAGGGAAGAGCTTCTGCCTAAGAGCTCAGCTCAGTCTCCCCTCGGGCAGGTTAAAGCCATTCCCCTTGGCCTGGCCCTACAGGCCCTTGTCCCAAGCCCCTCTCCAGCTTTCCTGCAGCCCCTTCAGGCACTGGAGCTGCTCTCAGGTCTCCCCTTCAGGAGCCTTCTCTTCTCCAGGCTGCCCCAGCCCACCTCTCTCAGCCTGGCTCCAGAGCAGAGCTGCTCCAGCCCTCGCAGCAGCTCCATGGCCTCCTCTGGCCCCACTGTAGCATCAGGCTTTGTACAGGGTGTTTTTTCCCCCCATTAAATTCCCTGTGTTCCTCACCGATGGGGTCACTGCTGTTAATACATTTTCCTCAGGTTTGTCTTTCCTACTGCTCTCTTCCATTAGCAATGCCTACATCACACGTTGGAACAGCTTCTGTAAATGATAAAGGTGTGGTGCTGCAGTGGATTAATACCTAATAAATTATAGACCCTCCTCCAAGAGCCAAAGGATGTGGCTGGGGATATTTTTACCTTCCCCAAGCTCAGAGCCAGCATTGCCCTATGGCCGCAGGGCAACGTGTCCGTTTGTCCTGGGTTCAGCAGTAGCACTCATTTTTCCCCTTCTTGGTAGCTGGTGCAGTGCAGTGTTTTGACTTTCAGCTTGGGAACAGAGCTGATAGTGATGTTTAGGTTTGGCCAAGGACTTTGTGAGCCTCATGCTCTGCCAGGGAGGAGGGGAAGGCAGGAGGAAGCAGAGACAGGACACCTGACCCAAACTGACCAAAGAGGTATTCCATACCACAGCACGTCATGCCCAGGATGTAACTGGGAGTTAGCCGGAAGGGCTGGGGGACTGCAGGGTTGGAGGAGGTATCGGTCGGAGCTTGGTTGGGCCTGGGGGGCGAGTTATCGGTCGGCTGGTGGTGAGATGATGTATTCTCTTCCCTTGTTATTTCCTTTATCATTATTATCATTGGTGGTAGCAGTAGTGATTTGTGTTATACCTTAGTTACTAAACTGTTCTTATCTCAACCCGTGGGAGTTGCATTCTTTTTGATTCTCCTCTCCGTCCCTCCGAGAGCAGGGGGAGGGCAAGAAAGGGGGGGAAGTGAGCGAACGAATTACCTGACTGGGTTTAAACCCCGACAGTTCTTTTTGGCGCCCAACGTGGGGCACGAAGGGTTGAGATAACGACAGATCTGACCGGATTAATACTCATTCGTCACAATGCTGATTTATTGGCTCTCAGAGTTGTTCTTGTTGATCTCACAGCTTCAGAATGTTGTAACTTACGTACAGCCGGTATTTGCTGTGATAGTGTTTATCAAGTGTGGGGCCTGGGCTCAGGTTCTTGTCTCACTGTGCTTTATGGCAATGGCTTGTAATACGGGCGGGCTCCAGCAGCAGGGGGGGACGGACGTGGCCGTGGACTTGTACCTGGCCGTCCGGCTGCTCTTCACCGCCCTGGCCCTCGCCCTACTCTCCATCTTCGTGAGGCTGCGGGGAGCCGAGGGGGAGCGGCCCCGGGAGCCGGCGGCTGCTGAACCGGCCCGGGAGAGCGGCCCCGGGGACCAAGCGGCGGCGGGAGCGGGGCCGGAGGCCGCGAGGGGACGGCTGCCGGTGGAGGAGGTCGGGGCGGTCGAGGAGAGGAAGGAGGCGGCTGCCGAGCAGCGGGAGAAGGCGGCGGAGGAGCCGAGCCCCGCGGCCGAGCCGAGCCCCGCGACGGCCGAGAGCATTTCCCGGAAGCCGCCCGCCGAGCCCCAGGAGGATGCAGGAGACCACGCAGCATTTCCCAGCAAGGCAGAGGAGGAAGAGCTGGACTCAGGAAAAGAGAAGCTGGCGGTGGGAGCGCCGGCAAGCACAGCAGCTACACCAGCCCCAGTGACAAGTACAGCAGCATCAACTGAGAGTTCTGAAGGTTTTGAATGGCCTTTGGGCATCCTTGGGACCTGCCTGCTGATTGTGATGGGGATCAGCATGTTGGCACACACACAGGCTGTGTTCTACCCACAACCATTTTGTCTGATCTCAAAAGTTAAGCAGAGTCAGGTTTGGGTCTTGTCTGGGGTTAGACGAGGATATGGGGGGACCAAGAGGTTTTCCCCAAGGCTGGACAGCCAGGAGTGGCAGGGTGTGTGGGACAGTATGGGCAAGTATCTAGTCCACTGGGCCCCTCCAGTGCTTTGGAAGCATTGGAGATGGAAGGCAGCTGTATGGAGTCCCCAGCAACAAGCTGCAGAAACTGCTGAAGGGGACAGTGAATTATTTTAAGCCTGGTGGGCCCATGGCACTTCAGGCCATCAGAGCAGAGATGCAACATAGAGATGGACTCATGATCGAGGGGTGGACTTAGCAATGGACACTATTGCCCAGGTTATTCACGAGTGTGAACACTGCACACAGTCTCTCCTGCTCTGGAAGACTGTTACAAGAGATGGAGCCTGACATCATGGACCAGATGGACGCAGCAGCTTTATAGGGACTGGTCCATGCACTGAGATAAGAGTGATGGTATATTGAAAATGTGGGATCTGAGCATGACGTGAATGGTATGGAATAAGGGGTGGATAATGTCCTGGGTTCAGCAGTAGCACTCATTTTTCCCCTTCTTGGTAGCTGGTGCAGTGCAGTGTTTTGACTTTCAGCTTGGGAACAGAGCTGATAGTGATGTTTAGGTTTGGCCAAGGACTTTGTGAGCCTCATGCTCTGCCAGGGAGGAGGGGAAGGCAGGAGGAAGCAGAGACAGGACACCTGACCCAAACTGACCAAAGAGGTATTCCATACCACAGCACGTCATGCCCAGGATGTAACTGGGAGTTAGCCGGAAGGGCTGGGGGACTGCAGGGTTGGAGGAGGTATCGGTCGGAGCTTGGTTGGGCCTGGGGGGCGAGTTATCGGTCGGCTGGTGGTGAGATGATGTATTCTCTTCCCTTGTTATTTCCTTTATCATTATTATCATTGGTGGTAGCAGTAGTGATTTGTGTTATACCTTAGTTACTAAACTGTTCTTATCTCAACCCGTGGGAGTTGCATTCTTTTTGATTCTCCTCTCCGTCCCTCCGAGAGCAGGGGGAGGGCAAGAAAGGGGGGGAAGTGAGCGAACGAATTACCTGACTGGGTTTAAACCACGACACCGTTTTAATGAGCGTCATCAGTGGCTTTTCTGAAGGCTGCAGCCTCCTCCCTGCTCTCTGGCTCCTATCACTGGATCAGGATGGGACCAAACGGCCTTTCCTGGCTGTTGAACACTGCCTGTTGTTATCAAGCCCTTTATCCCAGCAGCAGCGCAAATCAGTTCCAGTGGGACACACAAAGTACACCCTGTCCAGGACATGGAACCCGGGTCAATCCAGGCAATGAGCCTTTCCCCCCCACCTTGTTTAAACCAGCACTGAGCTGGTATCTTGTAGTTGAAGTGCCCACTGATAACAGCAGCACGTGTGCAGGAACATTTGGTGGCTGGCTCTGTGGGAGGGGGTGAGGATGCTGCAGATGGCAGATGCTCGTCTGCGCGCCGAGTATTCATCACTTTGGAGTCTTAACTCTTCTCCCCTTGTTTTGCCTGTCTGTCCTTTATCCCCTGCCAAAGGATTAAGTGAAATCCGTTCTCCTTTCACTCCCTTTCTCTTTTTCTTCCTGCCAGGCTGCCTCTCCGTGATTTACAGTTAATTTTCCAGAGGATGTGCAGCTTCTTGGCCGGGGAGGAAAGGTCTGATTCTTTATTCTTGCATTGAATCATAAAGCTCCGTTTTGTGTCATTTTCTGGCACAGGTAATTCACTGAGGGAATGACGTTTGTGGATCCTTGGGGCCAAGACAGCTCTTTCCTATAAATCATTAGCAAACAATCCAGAAGCTGTGTTTCTGGTTGGCGGCTCAGTGTATGTCATTACTCCACACTGGTTTATTTACCCTTTTCATTAAGCTGAGGTGTAGAACTGCCCACATATCCAAAATAAAGAGTAAATTAGCTTCAGCAGGAATGATTAGAGCCATTACCATCGTCTGATTTATCACCCATTAGCAGACAAATGAGCACACACTGACTTTGTGCTCTCCCTCCACCACACTCTCCATTGCCAGAGTTGCTTCTAATAACAGAAGGTACTTGACACCACTTAGATCGCAGTGCCCAGAATGAAGCCAGCACCTTTCAGCACCCAAATTCAGGTGCAAGATAGGATTGCTATCTCCCGTACGTAAAGCCATGCTTGTGATTGCAAGTATGGAATAGAAAGATACCCTTCTAAGGGGGAGGAGACAGACGAAGCAGGAACTGAAATGCAGGAGAGGAATAGGGAAAGCATAAAATAGCAATTATGAAATAATTCTGTGTCAGGAACTCTCTGGCTAATATAAATCCCAGAATAATTCCATTTGGAAGGGCTCTCTGCAGAGCCCCTGGCTCATATCAAAGCCAACTTCAAAGCTGCAGGCAGAGTCATAGCCAATCGAGTTTCCAACGTAGCCAAGAAAGAATCATTTCATCCCCGTCTCTGGGCCTCCGTTCCTCCTTCCCCATGGATATCTTTTCTCCCAGTATTGAGCTGAAGTTTTCCTGCAGCAACTTGTGCTCGTTGCACATCATCCCTTTGCTGTGCACCTCCAAGGCCATAATTCCATCTTCCTTCAACCTCCCCAGCAGGGAACTGCAGATGGCATTAAGGTCTCCAACTTGCCTTCTCTTCTGGCTGAGCAAACCCAGCTCCCATCCTCCCCTCACACTTTCTATGCTCCAAGCCTTGGGAATACCAGTTTAACTACAACCCCCTGACTGTTACCCTTCCAGTCTGATGATCCAGGTAGTTTTCCACCTATCCAGTCATTAATTCCCTGGTTCTGGGGGACACCATGCAGGGACATGCTGTGGTTGGAGTGAGCCGCATCCACGGCTTTCATATCCATTGTCCCAGTAATCACAGAATCATAGAATGGTTTGGGTTGGAAAGGACCTTACGACCATCCAGTTCCAACCCCCTGCCGTGGGCAGGGACACCTCACACTAAACCATGGCACCCAAGGCCTCGTCCAACCTGGCCTTGAACACTGCCAGGGATGGAGCATTCACAACCTCCCTGGGCAGCCCATTCCAGTGCCTCAGCACCCTCACAGTAAAGAACTTCTTCCTTAGATCCAACCTAAACTTCCCCTGTTTAAGTTTTAAACCGTTACCCCTTGTCCTGTCACTGCAGTCCCTAATGAAGAGTCCCTCTCCAGCATCCTTGCAGCCCCTTTCAGACACTGGAAGCTGCTCTGAGGTCTCCACGCAGCTTCTCTTCTCCAGGCTGAACAGCCCCAGTGTTCTCAGTCTGGCTCCATACAGGAGCTGCTCCAGCCCCTGCTCATCCTCGTGGCCTCCTCTGGACTTGTTCCAAGAGTTCCATGTCCTTCTGATGTTGAGGACACCAGAACTGCACACAATGCTCCAGGTGAGGTCTCACAAGAGCAGAGCAGAGGGGCAGGATCACCTCCTTCGCCCTGCTGGTCACACTCCTTTGGATGCAGCCCAGGACACTCATAAAAGCCATGAGAGTAGCTGGGTGTGATTTGAGCTTCACAAATCCATGCTGGCTCTTCCCAACCACCTTCTAACCCTTCATGTGTCTGATTATGGTTTCCAGAAGGATTTGCTGCCTGAACTTCTGTGTATGGAGCTGAGGCTGACTGGGCTGACATTCCCCTCTGCGTCCTCTTTGCCCTCTCTGAAGCTGGCTGTGATGTTGCCCTTCCTCCAGCCATCAGGGACCTTCCTCATCACCACGACCCCTCAGAGGTGGCAGAGAGTGGCAGTGACATCAGCCAGCTCCCTTGGCACCCTCAGATACGTCTTGTCTGGCACTAGGGACTTGTCTGTGTCCACGTTGCTTAAGTGGTCCATAACTCATCTGTCTTCTATCAACTGTTGCGCTTCACCCCTGTAGGCTCTGCCAAGGCAGCCTGCTCGCAGGCACAGGGGAGCAGAGGAGGTGAGAAAGACAAAGCAAAGGAGGAGCTGAATTATCTCACTCGTTGTTGTGTCCTTTGCTGCTAGGTCCTTTGCCTCCTTCTTCAGTGGACCCTTGTTCCTCTTGGTTCTCCTTTCGTTGCCAGTGTATCAGCAAAAGGCCTTCTTGTTGCCCTTCTTGGCAGTGTCAACACCAGCAAAGCATTGGATCTTCTGCCAACACTCACAGGCCCTCTAAGGACCGCTTTCCATGGGATCCACTGACCCAAAGGGGTCTCCCTTTGAACCCAGCCAGAGTGCATGCAAGAATAAATCCCCATATATCTAATTTGTCATACTTAATCTTCTTCCTTACCTTTTCTCTATGGTCAGTCCTGTATCATTGCCTCCATCACTGAGTAACTTCACCTTCCTGGTTTTCCTTCATGTTCTCTTCCAGGTTTTGCACGTACCACCACACTGAGACATTAAAGTGAGATGGGAGGTGCACTCCTGACCCAAGCTGAAGCACTGATGTGGGTCCATGTGTGCTACTTGGGGGTCATAGGGTGGCTTTCCTGCTCACTACAGTGTCTGTGTTCTACCCTTGCGACTCTCAAGACACCCGATAAGGTGGCTGGTGAAGGTCTTCAGTCCCATGGGAGAGGAGATCAGGAAAAGCATCCAAGATAAGCAGGAAGGCAAGCTGGATGAAGGGAATGTGTGTGAAACTGGATGAGGGGTAGACAAGCTGAGGATTAAACTGATTCAGCCTTGGCTGAGGCTTTTGGTAATGTGAAAAGATGCAGGTTTGGGTGAAGTTGAAGGAGGATGTGAGGGAGCTTGGCCAGAAAACAAGCTCGACAGAAAAAGCTCGTTGGTGCTATTTAAAGCTACAGGTTGGCTTCTTGTTGTGGTGGTGTTTGATTTGTTTTGCTGTTGATGCCTGACTGATGTCTCGCAACTCCCACTCTGGGAGACTCTGAAATGAATTCCTACGGGGTTTGCTTAACTGAGATGTGTGATAGTGGGGAGTGTGTTTAATAAGTGTCAAGACTGACACATAGAGAGGGAGGGGATCCTGCCCCTCTGCTGCGTGAAGGGGAGACCCCCCCTGCAGCCCTGATCCAGCTCTGGGGCAGCAGCACAAGAGGGACGTGGAGCTGTTGGAGCGAGGCCAGAGGAGGCCATGGAGCTGCTGCGAGGGCTGGAGCAGCTCTGCTCTGGAGCCAGGCTGAGAGAGCTGGGCTGGGGCAGCCTGGAGAAGAGAAGCTGCGTGGAGACCACAGAGCAGCTTCCAGTGTCTGAAGGGAGCTACAAGGATGCTGGAGAGGGACTCTTCATCAGGGACTGCAGTGACAGGACAAGGGGTGATGGGTTCAGACTGAAACAGGGGAAGTTGAGGTTGGATATGAGGAAGAAGTTCTTTACTGTGAGGGTGCTGAGGCACTGGAATGGGTTGCCCAGGGAAGCTGTGAATGCTCCATCCCTGGCAATGTTCAAGGCCAGGTTGGACAGAGCCTCAGGTGCCATGGTTTAGTGTGAGGTGTCCCTGCCCACGGCAGGGGGGTTGGAACTGGATGGTTGTAAGGTCCTTTCCAACCCAAATTGTTCTATGATTCTGTGATTCTACGAAACTGGTCTTGTGCCATTCAGTAAAATCTCTCCAGATGTGCTCTTTTCCTTGTTATGTCGCTGGATGTGCGAAGCTTCAGCTTCTTCACTGATTTTGGGGTGGTTTTTTTCCTTCTCCCATGAGAAAAGCATCCCTCAGTAGAGCACAGAACAGCACAGAAGGCAGATTGGTGTTTGCTGTAGTCAAGTCATTTACTGCAAGCAGCTTGTAGCCATTTAGGAGGCTGGGAGAAAGGCTGCAGCTTCTGTCAAGACTGAAAGCAAACACATGATTAAGGCAGAATTGACACCTCCTGGGTCCCCACCACTTATTTATCACCGTGCTTTGGTGAATGACACTGAGATGAACAGGCATTGTGCTGATGTGGATATAGATGGGATTTATTTGTGCTGGCCTGGAGTGGCTTCATCTGCTTGCTCAATGCCTTGGAGATCCAAGATGAATCATGGCTGTTGTTTAACTCTTCCTCAGATGGGCTCCTCCAAGGCTGACACAGTTCAATTGGGAAGTTCAGTTGTCTAATCTGTGTAGGGGAGGGAAATAAGCAGTTTAATGGCCCTACTTGGGGAATGCAGGACAAAGCGTGGTTAAATGGCTGTTGGCTTGCAGAGGCCACTCAGCATCACTGAACTACCGGTCCTGTAGTATCCTGGCAGCGTTTCCGTTCAACAAAACCTGAATTCAAAGCAGTCTTTGGGGAAAAGCAGGTTTTAAAACCCAAGGAAAGCTCCAACCCCCTTGTTTTGTTTTCACAAGGGGCTTTTCCTATGAAGGAGGCTGGTGGCTTCCCTCTGAATTCCCTGGTTCTTCAAAGTGGCGAATTAAGACTTCATGTGGCATCTGCTGCCTGTTAACGTTTTTCCCATTCCTACAGAAATGTGAGCGTGTGTGATGGGATTGGATTAGTGCAGAGGTTTCTCTGAGAAGTTTCTCTTCTGGAATCCATCCCTCCTGGAGCCTCTAAGATGGAGCGGGGCTGCTCCGTGTCTTTGTTTCAGGAACATTTGCGTTTCCTAACTGTAGTTATCCTAAAGAGTCATGGAATGGTTTGGGTTGAAGGGACCTTACAGCTCCTCCAGCTCCAACCCCTGCCACGGGCAGGGACCCCTTCCACTGGAGCAGCTTGCTCCAAGCCCCTGTGTCCAACCTGGCCTTGAACCCTGCCAGGGCTGGGGCAGCCACAGCTTCTCTGGGCACCCTGTGCCAGTGCCTCAGCACCCTCCCAGGGAAGAGCTTCTGCCTAAGAGCTCATCTCAGTCTCCCCTTGGGCAGGTTCAAGCCATTCCCCTTGGCCTGTCCCTACAGGCCCTTGTCCCAAGCCCCTCTCTGGCTTTCCTGCAGCCCCTTCAGGCACTGGAGCTGCTCTCAGGTCTCCCCTTCAGGAGCCTTCCCTTCTCCAGGCTGCCCCAGCCCAGCTCTCTCAGCCTGGCTCCAGAGCAGAGCTGCTCCAGCCCTCGCAGCAGCTCCATGGCCTCCTCTGGCCTCGCTCCAACAGCTCCACGTCCCTCTTGTGTTGGGCACAAGAAGCATTGGGTGAAGCCTGGTTTGCTTTCAGCCTCTGACAGAGCAGTCGGGAGGTTCACACAGGCTCTTTGCTGCCTGTCAGCCCTTACAAGCAGTTAACCTCTGTCCATAGGGAAGGTGACGTGCATCAAAGATGGAGCTGTACGACGCTGCCGTCTTACATGGATGAGAATAATCTCACAGACGGGGGAAGGCTGGAACAGAGATGAAAATTACACTGGTAATTTTGTTTTCCCTTAATCCTGAAGGACGGAGCAACTTCATTATCCAATAGGCTGAAAATTGAATGACCTAATGAAATTTCACACCCACTAAATCTAATCACGGATTACTCATGCGGGATTTGAATCAGATAAAAAGGAGGCCGAAGATATTTGGTAGCACTTGCATAAGGTAATGAAAAAGCCACAGTGTTCTTTGTCCTTCTCAGCTGCTGTCAATTGCTTGACCTACTTTTCTGCTCCTTACTTTTGTCCTGGGGTTCTTGTGGCGTTCATGGACCTGACCCCAGCTTCCTCCTGGGCAGCGCTGAACAAGCGGTGCCCTCACTCACATCTCAGGGGTGCTTCCTCCTGGATGTTGTTCATGCACGGTGGAATATTGCTTTTGTTTCAGTAGGTGGAGGCTGGGAAATGAAGTAAGTGCTTTAGCTTAGGTACTAAAAGGCCTTGGTGATAAGAGGATGTCATTCGGAGCAGGGGATGGTGGATGCTCAACCAAGGTTCTCCTCAGGGCTTTGTGTGCAGCTGCTGAATGTTCCTTTGCAGATCACTTTATCCCTCCAAACCTTCAATGGGAGGACTTAAATGATGCTTGACTCACAGGCATGTTCTGAGCCCCCGAGAAGTGGCGGTGCCTGTAGCAACCTGAAGGCAACACACGCTCTGTGCTTGCAAAATGGGGCTTTTTATCACTCGCTGGGTTTCTGGATGAGCAGCCACTTATTGCCACTGTTGTAAGTCTTGGTTCTGGTAGAAACCAAAGCTTCTGTTCAGCAGCAGAGTTAGACCAGCGGATAGGAGGAGACAAGCACAAAGGCTGCACTTGAATTACTCAAGGATCTACTTGTTGCTTGAGCAAATGCCCAAGCAGACCACGTGCTGTTTAACAAGCAGATTTCCAGTCAATAGACTCTGGGTTCTCAGGAGCTAAGTGCAGATCTTAGAATGCTTTGGGTCGAAGGGAGCTTAAAGCTCCTCCAGCTCCAACCCCTGCCACAGGCAGAGACCCCTTCCATAGAGCAGCTTGCTCCAAGCCCCTGTGTCCAACCTGGCCTTGAACACTGCCAGGGATGGGGCAGCCACAGCTTCTCTGGGCACCCTGTGCCAGCGCCTCAGCACCCTCCCAGGGAAGAGCTTCTGCCTAAGAGCTCAGCTCAGTCTCCCATCGGGCAGGTTCAAGCCATTCCCCTTGGCCTGGCCCTACAGGCCCTTGTCCCAAGCCCCTCTCTGGGTTTCCTGCAGCCCCTTCAGGCACTGGAGCTGCTCTCAGGTCTCCCCTTCAGGAGCCTTCTCTTCTCCAGGCTGCCCCAGCCCAGCTCTCTCAGCCTGGCTCCAGAGCAGAGCTGCTCCAGCCCTGGCAGCAGCTCCATGGCCAAGTTAAGAGCTTTAAACTCCCTTTCAAGAGCAGTTGAGGCTGGAGCAGCCAGCGGTAGTCACTTCTGACGGATCAGGAGCCTGGCTGTCCCCAGGACAGCAGAGTCAGGAGGCAGGCATCTCAGGATAGAGAGAAACCGCCTTTGTTGTCTGCTTTTAGCAGAGCAGTTGCTTTGAAGCCTGCCTGCTCTCTGCCTGGTGTCCATTGGGTGCCCTTCATCTTCAGGAGGGAAAAAGGCAGCCGCAGCTTCTCCTTTGCGCAGATACATGAAAGGATCCATGGAGAAACAGCACAGCAGCTTCAGATGTTTCATCAAGGGATAGGAGATCTCAGCACAGCTGGATTACCCCCCAGCTCCAAAGGGCCTGGAGGTCAGAAAGCAGTTAAATTGTACAGAACAGCATGAAACAAGGGCTCTGAGGCTTCCCCTGGAAGCACTGAGGAGCTCCTTGGTTTGAGGGCTGACTCCAGCACTTGGCTGAGTGGATTTTGTTCCTATAATCCCTTCCTCCCTGCAGTTTCTAGGTTTGTAGGGGTTTGTTCCCAAGCTTTTCACTCCACAAGAGTTAATGGAAGGGAATTTTCTGTTGGGTAGAAGCAAGATGCTGTTCAAATACAAACTCTGTTCTTTAGTATTTGCCAATACCATGGTGCACCTTTGTGTTGGTAAGAGCTCCTGCCGCCGGTATCTCTCACGCTGCAGGGTGATGTTGTAGTGGACTGCTGGAGTTTCTGTTGAGTTCTGCATGTGCACATCTGGATATAGGGGCCATGGGAGGCAGGGAGCTTCCTGGCCATGTTTATCCAGGGATTGCATCTCCCGCTGCGGCAGACCCCTGTGAGGTGGCCTCCACTGTGCCATCAAGGATGTGGGTTCCAACTGAAACAGGGAAGTTCAGGTTGGAGATAAGGCAGAAGCTCTTCCCTGTGAGGGTGCTGAGGCGCTGGCACAGGGTGCCCAGAGAAGCTGTGGCTGCCCCATCCCTGGCAGTGCTCAAGGCCAGGTTGGACACAGGGGCTTGGAGCAAGCTGCTCTAGTGGAAAGTGCCCCTGCCCGTGGTAGGAGTTGGGACTGGATGAGCTTTAAGGTCCCTTCCAACCCAACCCAGGCTGGGATCCTCTGAGGACCACGAGGAGGGTGCTGTGCTGGCAGGGGATGGAGAGCCCAGCGGTGACACTTGGAATGGCTGTCGTGAAATATGCTTTGCGTTAATTTTATCCAGCAGCATTTGACATGAATTTAGATCCGAAATCTGTGTTTGCTCATTACTGAGCCTGATGAATGCCAAATCCCATCATTACTTCCCAAGCGGCTGTTTTATCTTGTCCCATTATCCGGGGTCGCTCTGATCCTCTTCATTCGGAGTTGCCTTGTCTGCCTGTAATTGGGTTTAGGCAACTCAGATCCCAACTGAAGGGTTGCTAACAAGAAGTATTGTTCATCTTTCCAAAGATAGTTCCAGACTTGTCTTTTTCTGTGCTTTCTCTGGCTCATGGTGTGCCGAGGGCTGCTCAGCAGTAATTGTTCTGAGCTCTCTGCATTCAGATGTGTTTCATCACTGTCACTGGGTATGTACTGCCCGTACCCTCGCCGCTGGAGCGCATGATCCGTAGGAATTTGCCTGTGGAGCTGCAGTGTTCCTGTCGTGATTCCTGAAGGCTGATGCAAGGCATCAGCCTGTGCCCAGGGGAAGGAGAACAAAATGACCTTAATACCTTTGAGAAGTTAACTACCGTGTGGAGCTCCAGAGCATGGGAAGGAAATTGGTTTCCCTTCCTGAAAACATCTCCTCTCTCTCCCTGAAGGAATGACGAGGGCTCCATTTATCATCACAGCTCACATCAACAGGAGAGTGTGGCTGAGTTCTGCAGGGCTTTTAATAGGAGGAGGAGGCAGTGCCCTTAAGCTGTTCCCTACCCAAACAAACCGGGGAGCTTTGTTAATCCAGCCTGGCAGGAGCAGGGGCACCCAGCAGCAGGAAGTGTCACCAGAGGGAACTGCTGCAGAAATGAGAGTTACAGCATTTGTGTTCCCCTGGGAGAATGCAGGGAGCGAGGCTGGACTGGGAACTGGGAAAACCGATGGAGGATCTGGTGTTCCCGACATGAGAAGGACATGGAGCTGTTGGAGTGAGGCCAGAGGAGGCCACGAGGATGAGCAGGGGCTGGAGCAGCTCCTGTATGGAGCCAGGCTGAGAACATTGGGGCTGTTGAGCCTGGAGAAGAGAAGCTGTGTGGAGACCTCAGAGCAGCTTCCAGTGTGTGAAGGGGGCTGCAAGGATGCTGGGGAGGGACTCTTCATCAGGGACTGCAGTGATAGGACAAGGGGTGATGGGTTCAAACTGAAACAGGGGAGACTGAGCTGAGCTCTTAGGCAGAAGCTCTTCCCTGTGAGGGTGCTGAGGCGCTGGCACAGGGTGCCCAGAGAAGCTGTGGCTGCCCCATCCCTGGCAGTGTTCAAGGCCAGGTTGGACACAGGGGCTTGGAGCAAGCTGCTCCAGTGGAAGGGGTCCCTGCCTGTGGCAGGGTTTGGATCTGGATGAGCTTTAAGGTCCCTTTCAACCCAAACCAGTCTGATTCTTTATTCTCTGAACTGGGAACCAATTCAACCATTAGACCTTGGGAGGTATCCTTGCACCATATGGTCTAATTCCCTGTTTTTTTTTTCCCAGATAAACTGATGTTCACCCTTCTGTGGGGGTTTCACTCTTTGTCTCAGCTTGAGCCCTGTTTTAACTATATTAAGCTCATCTTTCCATCAGAATAGATTTAGATGTTGCTAAGCATCTTCTTTGTCCCAGGTTGGAAGCCTTAGTGAGCTGCCAGCTCGCTTTCGTTACCTCCAGATCTGTAATTCCCCCGAGATAAAGCAGCATCAGGAGCAGTCCCCAGTTTTCTCTCAAAAGCCATTTCTGATTTCCATATAAATCAAACCTAGCTTTACCTTCGCCCTGCCCTAATCCCAGAGCCAACACAGGGAGGAGATTGCATCCTGGAGAGGGCAGAAAAGCAATTAGAATTCACCCACAAGAATCGAGAGGGGAAGGAGCATCACCCTGAGCCGAGCAGGGAAATACCCTGACCTCAAATGGGTTCGTTGCTTATTGACTCCTTCTCTTTTGAAGTTCCTGATAGAGAAGTCTTTAATATTCAGAGATTAAAATGCAGGTGTTTGAGGGTTATAAGTGATGAGATGTTTTAAGGAGGGGGAGGATTGGCTGCAGAGAGCCTGAATTTGCAGTTAGGGAGGAAAATGACTATTTATAGCTCTGTCTGCATGGATTTATATCCACTGATCTTAATGATGAGCTGAGAAGGTGAGCCTTGCAGTGGCAAACGGAATGCATGGCAGTAGGGTGAGGCTGCAGTGGTCAACACAGAGAAGAGGGGTTGCAGCAGTGAAGGTGGAAGAGGAAGCACGTGCCTACGTGGCTGGGTGGCAAAGGCTGTGCTTTAGAGGTGCTGAACAGCAAGAATTTGGAAGTCTGGAGGAGAAAGATCTGTCCTAGCTGAGGGGAGTGGGAATGGGAAGACCAGGCAGAGTAATAGGAAGATGTAGAGATGAAGTGAAGCCATGTTTGACTTGGTGACCTGATCATCTATGGGGTGTCAGCTATTTGAGTATATTGAGGGTATTCTGTGGACAGACCATAGGGGTTTGCACAGAGGTGGTACATACATCTGCACTGTGAGATCAGGTTGTACAAGGGAAAGGTTTAGAAGCTGAGAAGAGAAAGCTGCAACAGAGTCCTTGGAAGTCCTTTTGGAAGCTGTAAAGGAGCATGTACCTGTACACTGCAGTATGGACTCGGTGTCTGTGAGATGTCTCTCCTCAGGGTCGCGTTGTTGCCCTTGGTCATGGAGAAGAGAGGAGTTTCCTGTAGCTTTTCCCGTGATGTCTTTTATTCTCCAGTTTTTCAGGGTATTGGAGAGAATACATTGAATTTATCTCGTATTTAATGTAGTACCTGACATGGCAAGTGCTGAAGATATCATTTGATATCATCTTCTGATGTCTCAACATCAGAAGGACATGGAGCTGTTGAAGCGAGTCCAGAGGAGGCCACGAGGATGAGCAGGGGCTGGAGCAGCTCCTGTATGGAGCCAGGCTGAGAACATTGGGGCTGTTGAGCCTGGAGAAGAGAAGCTGCGTGGAGACCTCAGAGCAGCTTCCAGTGTGTGAAGGGAGCCTATAGGGATGCTGGGGAAGGACTCTTCATCAGGGACTGCAGTGATAGGACAAGGGGTGATGGGTTCAAACTGAAACAGGGGAAGTTTAGACTGGATAGAAGGAAGAAATTATCTCCTGTGATGGTGCTGAAGCACTGGAATGGGTTGCCCAGGGAGGTTGTGAATGCTCCATCCCTGGCAGTGTTCAAGACCAGGCTGGACAGAGCCTTGGGTGCCATGGTTTAGTGTGAGGTTGGAAGTGGATGTTTTTAAGGTCCTTTCCAACCCAAACCATTCTATGATTCTATGATTTATGATATTTAGAGCAGAGAGAAGGCACCAGCTCTCAGTTTGGGGAACTTTCATTCACCATTAGTTTTCCACCTAAAAGACTGGCTTTTTGAGGGGGACCCACAGCTGTGTTCATGCAGGCCTCAATGATTCCCTGTTTCTCTGAGGCATCCAGAGGCTGCAGTAGAGGGAAGCGTTGAGTGGCACCACATTTACTCACTGTTTTGAAGCAGTGCTGGATTTGAGGTCGACACAAGCCCTTGGTGCACGTATGGGAAGGGCCTGGATGGTCACAGCTCCCTGCGGATGCTGGTGCTAGGAAGGTGGATATCCAGTTACAGCCTGACTATGAAGGGTTCAGCACTTGGCTTTTGATAGGAGGTCACTTGTACCAGTCTTGGCTCAAGCAGGGGCAGAAAGCCCAGCTACTGATAGCAGTGGTAGAGCTCCTCTTAACTGCAGCTGTACTTTGGATCTCAGAGCTTTTCTCTGTGTTTTAAGATCTCATTTTACCTTATGCTGGGACAAAAGCTGAGATTTGGCTCACTGGGGACATGAGGAGGCAGGGGATGAGTATTACACCTTAAGAGTTCCACCTGGGCAGTGAAGCTCCAATTGCTTCCTGCAGGGAGATACTACAAAGACAATGACTCAGTCGAACTGAATTGTTCTGCATTGATTTTCTACTTGTAAATCGGCAGAAGTTCATTAGTATTGAGCAGGACCGCAGGGCCACCGGCTGACCCCGGGCTTGGTGCTTACCTGGGCAAGCTTTAGACTGCTCATGCCGGTAAGGAGATGGGAGATGTCACCGTGCACCGAGAGCAACCTCTGCCTGTGACTCACTTCATGCGGTGGCCTGGACTTGGCACCTCCTTGTGCTTAAAAGAAGGAGCAAAATCTCTTTAAGAGTGTTCCATAAGGATGCTCCATCTCGAACCAGTCTGGGGTTAAGGCTGGACTTGATGATCTTGATGATCTTTTCCAGCCTAGTGGATTCTACGGTAAAATCAGCTTCCTATAGGAATGCTGGTGGTTGATTTCATTAGGGCACAATGTACATGGAAATGCTTCCCCAGAGCCCTTGTTTGCCATCACACAAAAGCCCATTGTCAGATGCTGGGTCTTGGGTTTTGTTTCAGCTGATGCTGCTCTAACAGCTCATTTCTGATGAGTTTTAATGAAGAAATGTCCCTTTTGGGTTGAAGGAACAGCCTCTGCAAACCTTGACTTCATTCATTTGGTAACTCAGAGGATGATCTCAGCTGTGCTTGGTGAGAAGAATGCTAATGCATGCCATCATTCCTGTAGTCAGTCCCATGATAAACAGCAACTGCTTTGTGTAATGATGCTTGCTAAAATATTGCAGGGGAAATAATTTAACATGAAGGTATTTTTAATATGCAGTTCCCAACCATGTGAGAAAGAAATTGCATCCCTTGTGAAAGGAATTTCTAGCTTGATGCATATTTATTTTTATAGGTAGACATTAAATATCTCACATCTTCTAAAGCTGAAGTGAAGATGAAATGATTAACACCTCCTCACAATGGTCTATATGGAGAACAGGTCCTCCAGGGAGAACTCCTTTAGCCCGTCCTCAAACTTGCTGGCCCCTTTGTGTCTCTGCTGCTGGTCCCTCCATCAGAAACCAGAGAGAGGTCATCCCACACAACAGAACCCCCTGTACCTCATGTTGGTCCCACTGGGGCAGTCCTCCTCTTTGGGGACTTGAAACCTTCAGTTCTTCAGTGGAGAAGGTGAGTGAAGAATTGCAGTGGATGAAGAACAGAAGTGATTGAAGAGCTGAAGGCTTCAAGAGGGGAAGGCTTCCATTAACCCATTTCTCCGCTCCCTCGCATCTACTCTAGGAGATATTTGGAACCTCTTCCCCTTGTGCCCATCATCTTTTGACGGACCATTGTACCTTGTCCCATCCGACCCCTCACCGTTAAATACCCCAACAACCTGAAGCCACATCTCAGCCCTGCTTTTCTGCTCATCCTTGTCCCTGCAGGCCCTTTTATCCTTCAGTCTGGACCCCTATATCCATAATCTCACATCACAGAGACCCTCACGGAGGCCAGGAGCCAGCCTAGCTCCTTTTTGCAATGTGTGAATCCACCAGGAGGTCACGGGGATGAAGAAGGATCCCCTCAGTATTTTATATCACTGAAGCTTTCCAGTGATTTAAATATATTCTTGGGCTATAGCTTCAAAAATAACCATATCCAATAAAACTGGTGTTATTTATACCTGCCCTGCTTGGAAGTAGAGCAGGGCCTTGTGGATGATGGGAGGTCTTTGGCGTGCTGAGATGGAGTGGGAGGCAGAGGAGGATTTGAGGAGCTCCGAAGAGAGAGGAGCACCATTTCCTGCTGAACCCTTGGAGTGGGAGCTGCTGCTCGTGTTGATCCTGGAAAGCCATGCTGGGATAAACACATCCTGCCTGCATGTACAGGGTGCCCAGAGAAGCTGTGGCTGCCCCATCCCTGGCAGTGTTCAAGGGCAGGTTGGACACAGGGGCTTGGAGCAAGCTGCTCCAGTGGAAGGGGTCCCTGCCCGTGGCAGGGGTTGGGAGCTGGAGGAGCTTTAAGGTCCCTTCAACCCAAACCAGGCTGTGAGTCTCTGACTCTCTTTTGTAGGAAGAGACCTTTCTCATGTGAAGTAGTGTAGGGAAAAATATAATTATGCAAATAAAATGCTATTTTTTCAGGTTCCAGTGCCTCAGATTACCTCTCGTGAAGGTATTTTGGTGTGATGAATTCATGACAGTTTTCTGCTGCTGGCTGTTTGGTGACAGCTTCTTTTTGGGTAACAATCCCATGCGAGAGATGCCTCTGGACATCTCCTTCCCTCTGCTCCTCACTTAAACCCCTCAGGCTCTGCTGGTGAATCTGTAACATGCTGCTATTTTGAATCCCAAACCATAAGTACTCCTCCTCCTCTTGTTAAGCTAATTCATCCACTCCAGAGCTCACAGTGCAGGAGGAGGCTGACATGAACCATCTGACTTTTATTTTGCTTGACATAATGCCTTCGGCTCCTCCAGCTTTGGAGGCTTTCCCTTTTCCCCTTCCCTGTTCCATCCCAGCCCATTACTGTAATTTGCCATTCCTGGAGGGAACTGGTGACTCTCCTGTTTCCCAGACACGCTGGTGGATGTGTTAGTTTTAAGGTGGTTTCACTCCCTGAAGCACAATGACTCATGATGGAGTTGCAAAGTCCTCTCTGGTGTTCCATAGCAGTTGACTTCTGGATTTAATCCTTCAGGGGGTAGTTGGAGCACAGCATGAAATCCCCAAATCCTTGAAGGCTGTGCCAGTCATAACATCTTCCCTGAACTCAACGCAGCCATCTCCCCTTGTAAAATTAGAGTGACCCAAGGACCTTGTCTTCACGCTGGGGCAGAGGGAATGATGGGGGTTGACTTGGATTTGTAGGGGAAAAGCAATGCCTTAGGCAGGGTGCTTTATTGGGGAGCACAATGATGTTCCTTCCATTTTTACACCTGCTGTGTTGGGCATTGGGATGAATGCGCTGGGAAGTGCTCTTGGGATGCTCTTCTGATTTCCTCCCAACTCAGAGAGGTGTCCACAGTTCTGTGTCTTCCTGAGCTATCGCAGGGTGGTTTGGGATGAAGGGAGCTTAAAGCTCCTCCAGTCCCAACCCCTGCCACGGGCAGGGACCCCTTCCACTGGAGCAGCTTGCTCCAAGCCCCTGTGTCCAACCTGGCCTTGAACACTGCCAGGGATGGGGCAGCCACAGCTTCTCTGGGCACCCTGTGCCAGCGCCTCAGCACCCTCACAGGGAAGAGCTTCTGCCTAAGAGCTCAGCTCAGTCTCCCCTCAGGCAGGTTAAAGCCATTCCCCTTGGCCTGGCCCTACAGATGTGCTGGTGGAAGGGGCAGGGGCTTGGAACTGGATGACCTTGAGGTCCTTTCCAACCCAAACCAGTCTGGGATTCTATGATTTCAGGGCTGTTGCTCTTCCTTCCTGGTTCTTGGTGAATTGAGCAGGAGCTGCATTTGCTGTTGGGTTTCTCTAGGGTCTGGTGTAGTGATCAGGGATCTCATCCCATCTCTTTGCTGGAAGATGAATAGCAAACACCTTGGGATATGGGCTTGTTTCTGTGGCATCTCTGTGTTTCTCCTCTCTTCCCAAGAGAATCTTTTCCCTTCTGAGCTGGTGAAATCAAGTTTTAGTTTCATGGGAGCCCTTTTTGAAACCCCACTGCCAGGTCAGATTTTGGGTATTCCCCACTTCCCCCAAGCACAATTTGAGTCTCCTCTCCTGGCCCAAATGCATCCAAGAGACCCACTAAGCCTTTTAACACCCAAACCCTGGTTTTGCTAATACCCTGTGTGTGCTCCATCTGCTGCTCTGTTTGTCCAAAGCTGATGTCTTTGAGAGCAGTTCACTTGCCTGGTCCAAGTCCAAACTGTCCAACAGGCCATATGGATGTTTTAAAGGCAATTAGCATTTTAACAGTCAGGATCTCAGTTGTGATCCCTAAACCCTTGGTCTTCCTGAGTTTCCCTCAAGCTTGATCTATTCTGACAACCCCAAATAGTTTAGCATTGGGAATTTGTCTCTTTCCTAACCTCACAAATGAAAATTGTTGGATCCATCCTTTAAAATGGTTCTTTTGGGCAATCATTTGATCCTGTGGCATTGTTGTGGTCATCCTGGAATTGCCAATCGCTAGAATTAGCTGAAACAGGAAATTTGGTGTCTCCAGAGATCTTGTTTAAGGGTGTGAATCAAGAATAGGTCCGGTAAAATGAGAATGCTGCTAATGTTAAAGGGGAATATGTTCGAGGTAGGAAGGAGGTCAAGGCTTGTGCTATAGGAGAGACTTAATTCCTGGGCAGTTAAGTTGTGTTAATCCTTGATCATGGTCTGAGGATGCCACAATGGCAGCACTGGGGACATTGGCTTTGGTGGAATACCTGGAATAACACTTCTAAGGCAGGTCCAACACAAGGATGCTCAGAGGCTGGAGCATGGAGCCAGGCTGAGAACACTGGGGCTGTTGAGCCTGGAGAAGAGAAGCTGCGTGGAGACCTCAGAGCAGGTCCCAGTGTGTGGAGGGAGCTACAGGGATGCTGGAGATGATTTTGGACACGTATCTGCAGGTACCTAGCACATGGGAAGCCCTTTCCACATGCTGCTCTTCATTGAAATAAGCACATTTTGGACCTGGTTCTCGTAGGCACCAACCAGGCCAGAAGGAAGGAATTGTAACAGATATGAAAGAGGAGCAAATTCCCAATTCCAGAGTCTAAAAAGGCATCAGATATTCACACTGAAGTTGTTCCCTTTCCTTCTTGCACGCTCTGCTTTGTCTGGCACGGAGCAGGAATTAGATCTGGATCAACACGGCAAAGCTTGCAATGATTCTTTCATTCCTCCTGGCTCAGCAGCAGAGCTGAAAAGGCTGCATTGGAAATGAACCAGATGAACAAGTGCATTTGGAAATCACAAAGGGCTCTTTTCTGAGCAGTTTATTGTAAATGCCCTGCCATAACCCATAACCTGAAGGCACGGAGAGCCTGGCCTTGCTCTCCTGCCTGCCTGCATTTACATTGCAAACTGCTCCAGAAAGAGCCAACCAGATACATTGCCTTCAAGACCCATCCAGTGTTGCCATAGAAACTCTGCCAGAGCAGAAGGAGACCAGGAGCACCCGCTTCTGGAAGTGTGAGGCTCTCCTCACCTCCACAAGGCTGCAGGGATGAGCAAATTCCAGATGGGAAAGGATTTGCCCTTCTGTATCATCAGGTGTGAAACTGGAGCCACTTGAGGGTGTTTGTGGGATAGAGTCCAGATTAGCAGAGGAAAAGGAATGTCTGTGGGGCCAGAAGGATGCTCTGTTTCCTCCTTGGCTAGGGAAGGAACTCAAGGAAGAGCCGATGCTTAGAATTCACCATGGTGGAGCCTTGTTGGAGTTGCACCAGGAAACCTTCACTTGAAGGGGGAAAAACAGGACCAGAAACGTGATCATAGAATCCCAGCCTGGTTTGGGTTGGAAGAGACTTTAAAGCTCCTCCAGTTCCAACCCCTGCCACAGGCAGGGACCCCTTCCACTGGAGCAGCTTGCTCCAAGCCCCTGTGTCCAACCTGGCCTTGAACACTGCCAGGGATGGGGCAGCCACAGCTTCTCTGGGCACCCTGTGCCAGCGCCTCAGCACCCTCCCAGGGAAGAGCTTCTGCCTAAGAGCTCATCTCAGTCTCCCCTCGGGCAGGTTAAAGCCATTCCCCTTGGCCTGGCCCTACAGGCCCTTGTCCCAAGCCCCTCTCTGGGTTTCCTGCAGCCCCTTTAGGCACTGGAGCTGCTCTCAGGTCTCCCCTTCAGGAGCCTTCTCTTCTCCAGGCTGCCCCAGCCCAGCTCTCTCAGCCTGGCTCCAGAGCAGAGTGTGAACACATGATGTCCTCATCTTCCTTCTCTTCATGTGTATCTCCCCAAAGTTCATGTTCCTGCACTTCAGGTTCCTCCCAATCTCTTGACTTCAGCACAGATTTCAGTTTAGGTGAAGAAATGCATGTGCACTAATGAGAATATCAGTAATTATTCCATTAGAGGTACATGAACTGAGCAGGGCTCTATCTCATTTTCCCCAAGCCACATGCTATCAGTGAGAGCAGGAGGTGATTTCTGCTGGTGAAGTGGGCAGATGTGACTCTGAATGCACAAGGAAAAACAGCTTTTCAGTGAAATAAAGGCCACCCCATCACCTTCGTGAGCGTAACCTCCCTCTGCTCTGTCATTCTGGAGCAGTTCAGCTGCCAGCTCAGGAGCCCTCCTGTGGGATCTCCTCACCTGCCATGCTGACCTTCCAAATGTTGTAACAGCCCTGGAAAGCGTGTTCCATCATACCCAAGAAAAGACAGGGGGAGAGACCCATGGACAGGATGAAGAATGAGCTCTGTGCACTCACTGTGTGCAGGAAGAGGAACAGTTGCTCTCTTTTCCCTCTTTAAGATATCAGCTAAGGACCTGATGAAGTTGTGCTTCATCCTCATTGCTCTGCAGTAAGGAAGAACTTATTTCCTTGTCTTTTGGATATCCTTTCATTGTATATCATGTTTCATTCATATCATCATCAATATCATTGTAACGATATTGAAATAGCAGATTGAGAAGGGAAGAAGTAGCTTAGTCCTAGGGCTTAGTCTTAGGTGCCAAAGCCTTGCAAACCTGCTGCTGTTCACCAAGGACATCAACAGGATGGAAGTGGTTCATTGAGGTTCCTCAGCAAAGATCCGTAGAGAAACTAAGGCTCATGGGGGCAAGGGGAAGGTCCTTTCCAGGATAAGTAATTTGTTAAAGAGAGGGGTTTGGAGTCAGTAACAGGCTGAAGGGGACCTGGTGTTCAGCAGAGGTTGGTGGTGGGGAGCTGGGTTTGTTCAGCACTTTCACAAGGGACCTGGGAAAGGGGAGGAATGCTGAGAGCTGCTGATCTTAAATTACCCAGGGCAATAGAAGATGAGGGATGATGAATGTGAAGTTAGAACCATAGAATAGTTAGGGTTGGAAAGGACCTTATGATCATCCAGTTCCAGCCCCCCTGCCATGGGCAGGGACACCTCACACTAAACCATGGCACCCAAGGCTTTGTCCAACCTGGCCTTGAACACTGCCAGGGATGGAGCATTCACAACCTCCCTGGGCAACCCATTCCAGTGCCTCAGCACCCTAACAGGAAAGAACTTCTTCCTTAGATCCAATCTAAACTTCCCCTGTTTCAGTTTGAACCCGTTATCCCTTGTTCTTTCACTACAGTCCCTAATGAAGAGTCCCTCCCCAGCATCCTTGTAGCCCCCTTCAGATACTGGAAGGCTTCTATGAGGTCTCCATGCAACTTCTCTTTGGCAATAGCTTCTCATGAGACTACACTAAAGGTAAAATTCAGTGTAGGTGAATGTGAAGTGATGCATGGGAGGAAAAGGAGTCTTTATCTCGCATGTAAAGTGCTGAGATTCAAGCTGACCATTCCCACTCAGGGGGAGGGTCCTGGATCATGACAACTGCATCAGCTCAGTGCTCAGCATCTCCGTGGTAGCTATAAATGTTTCCCAGTGAGAACAAGCAGCCATTGGAATAATCTCCCCAGGGAAGTGGTGACTCTCCAGCGTTGGACACTGTTAAGGTTGGGCTGCACAGGGTGCTGGGCATCCAGTCTGGGTCATGCTGTGCTTAGAAAGGTTGGAGCAGATGATCCTTGAGGTCCCTTCAGCCTGGGATTCTGGGATTCTGGGATACCTGGTCTTCTGCCCAAGGAGCTGATTGGTGCCACGTTCTCCCGAGAGAGCTGCAGATGGGGTTGTAAGCCTGGAAAAGTTTCCCTTTCTTTGCAGTTATTTCTGTTCTCTAATAAAAGATGAGTCCTTGCCCAGCAACCCTGATCTCATTGGTCTTCTTTTGGGCTTTGGACAGGCTTATTAGTGGTGGCCTAGGACTCAAAGCTGTGAGTGGCTTTAGCTGCAGATTGGTGACAAGTTTAGCAGCCTTCCAGTGTGTGAAGGGGGCTACAAGGATGCTGGGGAGGGACTCTTCGTCAGGGACTGCAGTGACAGGACAAGGGGTGATGGGTTCAAACTGAAACAGGGGAAGTTCAGGTTGGAGATAAGAAAGAAGTTCTTTCCTGTTAAGGTGCTGAGGCACTGGAATGGGTTGCCCAAGGAAGCTGTGAATGCTCCATCCCTGGCAGTGTTCAAGGCCAGGTTGGACAGAGCCTTGGGTGCCATGGTTTAGTGTGAGGTGTCCCTGGCCATGGCAGGGGGTTGGAACTGGATGATCTTAAGGTCCTTTCCAACCCAAACCATTCCAGGATTCTATGATTCTAAGCTGGTTTCCACCACGACAAGGATTCCTTTTAGGAAGAATGAAAATCATTCTTCAGGGCTGATTTTAGGGTGAATAAAAGAAATACCACTTGGGCTGCTTCAGGTTTAGCAGTCTTCTGCTATTGTAACTTATCTTAATCCTTCCAGGAAATATTCCCCTGGGGAACATGACAGGATAAGGTGGAGCCACAGCTCAGTGTTTAAGGGAGATTATAATGGTTTCTTTATCGAGGGCTCCCACTTTGGAGCAACAAAAGTTTATTCTCTCATTTGAGACTATTCATATCTTGCTTTGGATTAGCCAAATACAGAACACAGTAAATAAGTGAATGGAGCTTTAATATTATGTGACTTAAATGGTTTTCTAGAGCATCTTTCCCATAGAGACTTGTCTCATAGAATCATAGAATCAACCGGGTCGGCAAGCGTAGGGAAGGATGTGACACATGTCTCTTGCCTAGAAGTGGTGGTGATTGACAGTCTGTCAGGTGCTGTCACTGTGCTTTATTTATAGCGTGTGCCTTCACTAATCAAACTGTCTCCCTAATATTCTTGGGCAGTTGCTCCTGGTTTTCAGGATGAGTTTTGTTCATACGGCTGCATCCCGCAGTAAGGCCTGGGAGGTTTCTGTTGGGTGTAGATGGGAAGTACACCTGAGGTGGGACTGAAATAAGAAGGGAAATGGGGCTAATCTCTTTTGGCCAACACAGGGGCTTGGAGCAAGCTGCTCTAGTGTGAGGTGTCCCTGCCCATGGCAGGGGTTGGAACTGCATGATCTTAAGGCCCTTTCCAAGCGAAACCATTCTATCATTCTGTGAATGCCCCATGAAGGGAGACAGCACAAGGCACTTTGTCTTGATGGGAAGGCCGTACTTTGCTCCAGCCAGAGGCCTGCAGCCTTCAGTATAAGCCCACAGATCCCACCCCATCATCTCTCTCCTGTGGGAGGTGCACAGCAATGCTGTGGGTGCCTCTACAGTCCACATGAAAACTGGTTTTGCATGGCCATGGGGGATGAGCAAGAAATAAGTTGCTGCTCACATAAAGGAAAGGGCTTTTCAGGTGAAAAAAGAACCAGCTGCAGAAGGTCTCCAGGAAGGAGTCAGGTCATCAAATGCTGGAGCAGAGCTTTCTTTTCATCAGTTCTTGTGTCTGGTGACTGCACTTTCATTTGGCTGCTCTGCTCTTGGGCTGATGAGGCTTGAAGCAGTAATAAGGAGGTGGCACTTCTTCATGGGAATGAATGGGTTTATTATCCCCGGAGACTTCAGGGATGCTGGATCCTCACCCAGCCATTAACGTGCTCTTCAGAGCGGTTCCACCCTTGCCTTCAGCTTGTTCTCTATTTTTACCTCCATTTAGCATGAGTGGGCTGGAATAGTCCCGTGGCAAGGGGAATGATGGGATACCAGTGGTAATGTGGGATGATCCATATCAAATGAAACCTGGGCTCCTGCAGCATCAAGGTCCATTTGCAGATCTGGGTGCTCATCCTTGGTAACGCCCAAGGAACAGCGCATGGGAGAGGTTTGGGTAGAGCTTGACATGGAAAGGTGTGCAGGCACCATGCTTGGTTCCAGTGTTAAATGGCTCTCCGTGATTAGGGAAGAAGGAAAAGGTTACGCCATCCTTCCTGCTGAAGTTGCATTTGTGAGCTGGCAAAGCAGGAGTCACTCAGGTTCGTAGCATTTAACACAGTAAGTGTAAACCAACCCAGGAATGAGTTTAGGAGGGTCTCAGCTCTGTCCTCCTGAGCTGGAGGCTGCTTCTAGACTTACAGAATCATAGAATCATAGAATGGTTTGGGTTGGAAAGGACCTTAAGATCATCCAGTTCCAACCCCTCCCATAGGCAGGGACACCTCACACTAAACCATGGCACCCAAGGCTCTGTCCAACCTGGCCTTGAACACTGCCAGGGATGGAGCATTCACAACCTCCCTGGGCAACCCATTCCAGTGCCTCAGCACCCTCACAGGAAAGAACTTCTTCCTTAGATCCAACCTGAACTTCCCCTGTTTCAGTTTGAACCCATCACCCCTTGTCCTATCACTCCAGTCCCTGATGAAGAGTCCCTCCCCAGCATCCTTGTAGCCCCCTTCACACACTGGAAGCTGCTCTGAGGTCTCCACACAGCTTCTCTTCTCCAGGCTCAACAGCCCCAGTGTTCTCAGCCTGGCTCCATACAGGAGCTGCTCCAGCCCCTGAGCATCCTCGTGGCCTCCTCTGCACTTGTTCCAACAGCTCCATGTCCTTTTTATGCTGAGGACCCCAGAACTGCACCCAGTGCTGCAAGTGGGGTCTCACCAGAACAGAGTAGAGGGGCAGGATCACCTCCTTCGACCTGCTGGTCATGCTAATATCTTGTATTTGATTTGTAAAGGTCTCTGAATTGGGGAGTGTCTGCTTTGAACTATAGAAGAAGTTTCATGGAATCACAGAATCAACCAGGTTGGAAAAGCCCTTTAAGCTCATCCGGTCCAACCTTTACCCCATCAGTGCCAAGGCCACCACTGCCCCATGGCACTGAGGCCTCGTCTCCACGGGGTGTGAACCCTTGCAGGGCCGGTGCCTGCAGCCCTGCCCTGGGCAGCCTGTTCCAATGCCTGAGCACCCTTTAGGTGAAGCATTCCCTGCAACCCTAGAGCAGATTTGCGTTTCCAAATGCACGAGGCCACATTAAGCTGGGGGTAAGTGAAATCAAGTGGATGTGTCTTGATGTTTTAGTACCAAGGTTGACCCAAGTGCCAGCTGAAGGATGGTGACACCTTATAACACACTGGCAGTCTGACATACAACCCTTTGAGCATAGCTGTAGCATCCTAAGAGCCCTTAGTCTAGAAGTCACTTGTGACAAAGATCTCCTGTGTTTGGAGATCTAAATCAAGTGTTTGGTCTTGAAAGTGTTGTTCTCTATTGACCTTGGTCCAGCCCCATGCCCACCAAGGCAGCTGGACCCATAAGCCAAGCAGCCTGATAGTATTGGGTCATGGCTTATGTGAGGGGATGACTGGGCCACAAACATCTGAAGTGATGGGGCAGGAGTACGTGCTGTGTATTAAGATAGGCAACTGTGTTGTATCTACACACTGATTTAGGTGGGATAAATCTGGAGCAGGTGATCTTTGATTTGGAGTAAGGGATGTTTTAAATGGAGCAGGAAAAGTCTGTAAGATTCCCTGTGTAAGAAGCCATTTAGAGGTGACCTCCCTATCTCCCATGCACAAGGGGTATTCCATGGGGAACAGCTCCTCCAGGAGCAGGAGGAGATACTGGCCCAAGCCCTGATTTCTGTGGTTGTGTGAGGAGCAAAGGGGGCTGAAAAGACCCTTCTGGATGGAGAAAGCCTCATGCCATGGTGTTGAGATCTCTGCTTCAAGTCATGTCTGAAGTGCTGTTGCTCTTCATCCCTTGGTTTCCAGGACAGAATTAGTCCCCAGATGCCCTTCTCAGCTATATTCTCTGTGCCCCCATAGTCATCACTTAGGCACATTCTGTCTGGTGTCATTGCTACCTGCAACCAGTGTTCAAGAGCTCTGCTGTAAGCCTGGCTGGAGAAGGCTTTGGTGGAGGAAGCCGACGTGGTGCCTCTTCCCAAACTTCTCACCTCGGGGGTAGTTCCTCAAGTACCAAATTCCCATGTCTGTGTCACAGGATGTGACTTGTGGCAGGAATAAATTCCCAGTCAGTCTGAGGGGAACAGATTTACGGTGGTGTGAATTGAAGACATGAAGTTCCTCATGTTTCTGTCCAGAGAAGATACCCAGAAATACGACTTGTGAGGAGTTTCTGAGGTCTGGGCAATAAGGAATGTGAAATAGTGGATGACATGAAGTATTTCATGGGTGAAAATATGTCTGAAGAGGTGATAGTAAAGGCAAAATGTTCCTGGACCTGTTGGAGCATCAAAGCTCTCGGTCAGCAGAAGAGAATCGTGTTTTAGGGGTTTAAAATCATAGAGTCATGAATGGTTTGGGTTGGAAGGGAGCTGGAAGCTCATCCACCTCCAACCCCTGCCACGGGCAGAATGCTGGTGCTCAAGGAGCTCTCAAGAAGTGCCTGAGCAACAGTGAGAAGAGCTCTCGGTGGCAGTCGTTCAATGAGGTCAAGTGTGGCTTTATAATGCCTTGTCCTGAGCTTAGATAAGGGACTTGATTGTCCTTCCCTATGAAAGTCCTTGGGAACCGACCACTCCAATCGAGTATTGCAGCTCCAGACTTGCTGGGAATAAGCATGCAGGAGGCTATTTTGTCTTGCAAATTCATTTAGGCTGCTCATCACAATTTAAGCTCCGATCAGATAATGGCCAACAGAAACTATTGCTGACGCATTCAATGGCACATTTGGAAATCAGTGTTGGAAGTGACATTGGTGCAAGGCTCAAACAGGGACCAAACCACCTGAGCTCCCTAACTGAAGAGAAACAAGCTCTTTTCCAAGAGTTTCAAGGGTACCTAAGGCCTGATGAGAGCCAGCACTTGTGGGTTTTCACTGCTGCAAAGGCTGGTGTGTTATTGAGATGCTGCTCTCAGCTTGGCTTGGGATCTGAGGCTGGAATTGCCCCCACACGTAGTGTGAAATTGAGGGTGGGCCGGTTGTGGTTGATGCTGCTGGTGGGTGCCAAACCCTGGGTGAAGGTGTTGAGTTTGGGCTGCTCAAAGCCAGCGAACTCCTTTTGAGGAGGACTTTGGCGTGTGATGAACAGACCAGGTCAGTGTAAGAGGTTCAGATGATCGCAGAGATTCCTTTGCGAAGTATTATCAAGTGCTTTGCTCTGGGTTTTAATGTCTGTGAGCCCTGGGTGTGTGGACACGAGTTGTCTCCATTTCAGCAGGACTGGAGGGAAGAGCTGAGGTGCTGGGCTGCACCCCCAGAGCGTGAGCAGCAGCTCAGGGAGGGGATCCTGCCCCTCTGCTGAGTGAAGGGGAGACCCCC
Source organism: Pezoporus occidentalis (assembly GCF_034315485.1). Classification (NCBI taxonomy): domain Eukaryota; kingdom Metazoa; phylum Chordata; class Aves; order Psittaciformes; family Psittacidae; genus Pezoporus; species Pezoporus occidentalis. Next base: position 250,237 of record NW_026915943.1, read on the forward strand.
CCTGCAGCCCTGATCCAGCTCTGGGGCAGCAGCACAAGAGGGACGTGGAGCTGTTGGAGCGAGGCCAGAGGAGGCCATGGAGCTGCTGCGAGGGCTGGAGCAGCTCTGCTCTGGAGCCAGGCTGAGAGAGCTGGGCTGGGGCAGCCTGGAGAAGAGAAGGCTCCTGAAGGGGAGACCTGAGAGCAGCTCCAGTGCCTAAAGGGGCTGCAGGAAAGCTGGAGAGGGGCTTGGGACAAGGGCCTGTAGGGCCAGGCCAAGGGGAATGGCTTTAACCTGCCCGAGGGGAGACTGAGCTGAGCTCTTAGGCAGAAGCTCTTCCCTGGGAGGGTGCTGAGGCGCTGGCACAGGGTGCCCAGAGAAGCTGTGGCTGCCCCATCCCTGGCAGTGTTCAAGGCCAGGTTGGACACAGGGGCTTGGAGCAAGCTGCTCTAGTGGAAGGGGTCCCTGCCCATGGCAGGGGTTGGAGCTGGATGGGCTTTAAGGTCCCTTCCAACCCAAACCAATCTGGGATTCACTGAGTCTGTGGGTGCAGGCTGCTCCTTTACAGTGAGGATGGGCAATTTATGTTAAAGTCTCATTTAAAGGATGCAGAGAGATGGGGAGGAGACCTCTGAATTGCGAATTCCCCTCTAAACTTGCCAGAGGTGCCCTTGCAGTGGGGTTTAATGTCACTTTGTCCTTTGTGCGTGGTCCTCCTGTCCCTGGCAGTGACCTCCAGGGTGTCACGAGGCTTCTGCTGGTGGCTCATGGGCAGGAAAAGCTGGAGCTTGTTTGTACCTGGGGCTGGATCTGAGTGCCTGGAATTTCAACTGCCAAAGGGAATAACAAATCTAATCCTCCAATGGACCCTGCCCCTGTATCACTGCCTCTTCAGTCACAGTATCACAGTATCACAGTATGCTGGAGATTGGAAGGGACCTCAAAAGATCATCTAGTCCAATCCCCCTGCCAGAGCAGGAACACCTAGATAACGTTACACAGGAATGTGTCCAGGCGGGCTTTGAATGTCTCCAGGGAAGGAGACTCCACAACCTCCCTGGGCAGCCTGTTCCAGTGTTCCGTCACCCTCACTGAGAAGAAGTTCCTTCTCAAGTTTAAGTGGAACCTCTTGTGTTCCAGTTTGCACCCATTACCCCTTGTCCTATCATTGTTTGCCACTGAGTAGAGCCTGGCTCCATCCTCGTGACATTCCCCCTTTATATATTTATAGACACTAATAAGGTCACCCCTCAGTCTCCTCTTCTCTAAACTATAGAGACCCAGCTCCCTCAGTCTTTCCTCATAAGGGAGATGCTCCACTCCCTTAATCATCTTGGTTGCCCTGCGCTGGACTCTCTCCAGCAGCTCCCTGTCCTTCTTGAACTGAGGGGCCCAGAACTGGACACAATATTCCAGATGCGGTCTCACCAGGGCAGAGTAGAGGGGAAGGAGGACCTCTCTCGACCTACTAACCACCGCCCTTCTAATACACCCCAGGATGCCATTGGCCTTCTTAGCCACAAGGGCACAGTGTTGGCTCATGGTCATCCTGTCGTCCACTAGGACCCCCAGGTCCCTCTCCCCTACACTGCTCTCTAGCAGGTCGTTCCCCAACCTATACTGGAACCTGGGGTTGTTCCTGCCCAGATGCAGGACTCTACACTTTCCCTTGTTGTATTTCATCAAGTTACTCCCTGCCCAACTCTCCAGCCTGTCCAGGTCTCGCTGGATGGCAGCACAGCCTTCTGGCGTGTCAGCCACTCCTCCCAGCTTAGTGTCATCAGCAAACTTGCTGATAGTACACTCAATTCCCTCATCTAAATCATTGATGAATATATTAAATAATACTGGTCCCAGTACTGACCCTTGAGGCACTCCACTAGTTACAGGCCTCCAACTAGACTCAGCCCCATAGACTACAACTCTCTGGCTTCTCTCCTTCAGCCAGTTCGCAGTCCACCTCACTACCTGGTCATCCAGTCCACACTTCCTCAATTTAGCCGTGAGGATGCTGTGAGAGACTGTGTCAAAGGCTTTGCTGAAGTCAAGGTAGACCACATCCACCGCTCTGCCATCATCCATCCACCGTGTTATTTCCTCATAAAAGGCTAAGAGATTGGTCAAACATGATTTCCCCCTGGTGAAGCCATGTTGACTGCCCCTCATAACCCTCTTATCCTTGATATGCTTTAAGATGGCACCAAGGACAAGGTGTTCCATCACTTTCCCAGGGATGGAGGTGAGGCTGACCGGTCTATAGTTACCCGGGTCCTCCTTCTTGCCCTTTTTGAAGACTGGAGTGACATTTGCCTTCCTCCAGTCCTCAGGCACCTCTCCCGTTTCCCAGGACTTGGTAAAGATGATGGCGAGTGGTCTAGCAATGACTTCCGCCAGTTCCCTCAGCACTCGCGGGTGCATCCCATCTGGACCCATGGATTTATGGACGTCCAGATTGCTCAACTGATCTCTAACCCATTCCTCATCGACTAAGGCAAGTCGCTCCGTCGACCTGACTTCATCTAAGGTCTCAGGGGTATAGGGCTCTTCAGGACTGCCTGCAGCAGAGTAGACAGAGACAAAGAAGGCATTCAGTAACTCTGCCATCTCTGCATCTTCTGTCACCAGGGCACCCATCCCGTTCATCAGTGGGCCTACATTGCCTCTGGTGTTAGTTTTGTCTGCCATGTACTTGAAAAAGCTCTTTTTGCTGTCCTTGACCCTTCTTGCCAGGTTTAATTCTAAGGAAGCCTTAGTCCTCCTAGCTGCCTTCCTCCCTGCCCTGCTCTCAGCCTTTCCTCCAAGGGCAGCCCTTTGCCTGCTGATGTCTGCTTTTCCCTCCTGCCTTCTCGTTCCTCCCTAGTAATTCAGCTTCTTTGCTGTACAGAGCGACCACAGGAGCTTATTCCATAAGGAATTCTGTATTCCATAAGGAATAAGCTATCCCAGAAGGCTGGAAAGAACATTCTTAAATGCCCCATCCACCCATCTCTTGTGCAGCAGAGGTCTGTACTGAGCTTGTGTCTACGGTTCCACATGCCGCTGTGTTGCATGTAGGCACTAAAATACATGTGGCTGGAAATAGAAGCTAGCTGCTTTATTATGGGTGTTCTGAGTCTGATTAGGAAGGAAACAAAGCAGGTGCTTAAACCCATTTTAAGGCTGTGTATGCTGCTCATGTTGAATGTATTTCATGGACTCCTTTCCTAGTGCATCCCTAAAGCTGTGCGTGGTAGCTGGGACTCGTAACCTAAAAGCCATTAATCTGCAGCAGCATTGCACCAAAGAGGACAGGGCTGAGCAGAGCTGCAAGGAATGGGCTAGAAGCGTTTAGAGATACATGGACAGTTAAAGGAGGCTTTAAAATCCCTGCTTGCTGCAGCCCCGGGAGCTCTTCCCTTCGTTATTGAGCCGTAATTCCTGAAGCAGTTCAGTTAGTGCCGCTCGGAGCGGGAGTGCTCTGGGTATCCCTTGGGGAGAGCACAAAATGAACACTGGCTTTGCTGCTCCTATTGATTGTGGGCACGAGATTAAATTAAACTCAAGCAAGAAACCAGCTCCCGAGTTCTTCGGTGAGGAAATCTAATGGCTTTTATTCAACAGGGTTTCATCTCATTTGCTTTCCATCTGCATCAGCGCTGTAATCGGGCCCCAAGCCTCAGCAGGGGCGCGGTCCCATCATGTGCAGATCCATATAGGTAGAAAAGAAAGGATCTCTTCTTTGTGTCCCTGACTTCCCCATGTCTCCAGCAGGAAGCCCATGAAGATTAGCAGCTCTCAACATGAAACGAGTGGGTTTTACCTGCTTGCTGTTCTCTCTGATGCAAGGTGAAGAGAACCATAGAATCAGCTAGGCTGGAAAAGACCTTTAAGATCATCAAGTTCACCCAAGAGGCAACATAGACATGGCAGGAGGGGAATGGGGTCAGCAGGAGCAACAGGGATTTGCAGGAGGTCCCATAGGTTTTCCATGGGGAAAATCAGAGCAAGATGCCAGATACTTTGGTGCTGCCACTCTCCTGGCTCATCCCTGGGCAGTGGACCCAGGCTTTGTCTTATGCACCAGGGGATATAAGATATGGGGACCATCATGGGTGGATTGCAGCTTGCTTGTAGTCATTTGGGGGATGAAGAAGAGCCAACAAGCCTAAATCCTATTGAAAAACCTGTAAGGTGTAGAAATACCTCTTGTATTTCTAAACCCAGTGTTGAGGTTTTAAACCCAGGGGTTTGAGTGCTGGGTATTCTCAAGCCTGTTTCACCTGGCACATATTGTCACAGGTTCTGCTTCTCTCTTATCTTTCATTGTCTCCCCAAAGCAGCAAACCACCAGTAATTTCCCTGCTCTTTTCCCAGCTCCGTTTCCCCTTAAAATAGAAAGGACAAGTTTTCTTGCTGGAGATCAGCGCTTCCCAAAGGTTATGAGATCAGAGAGGAAGATAGAGCAGAGCAGGGCTGGCTGCATCTTTCCACGTCCGAAGCTATTAAAGCTTCCTTGGTATAAGTGGCATTTATCTGGAATGAAATGATCCTGAAACAGGCCATCCCTTGCTTTCAGAACAGCAAAAGATGCCACAATAAGCAAGACACACTCCTACCAAGCAGAAGTTAAACCCAAAACAAAGAGAAAGAAGAGCTAAGTACACAGATACCCTCTGCCTGAAATCACAGAATCATGGAATGGTTTGGGTTGAAAGGGACCTTAAAGCTCCTCCAGCTCCAACCCCTGCCACGGGCAGGGACCCCTTCCACTGGAGCAGCTTGCTCCAAGCCCCTGTGTCCAACCTGGCCTTGAACACTGCCAGGGATGGAGCATTCACAACTTCCCTGGGCAACCCATTCCAGTGCCTCAGCACCCTCACAGGAAAGAACTTCTTCCTTACATCCAACCTGAACTTCCCCTGTTTCAGTTTGAACCCATCACCCCTTGTCCTATCACTGCAGTCCCTGATGAAGAGTCCCTCCCCAGCATCCTTGTAGCCCCCTTCACACACTGGAAGCTGCTCTGAGGTCTCCACGCAGCTTCTCTTCTCCAGGCTCAACAGCCCCAATGTTCTCAGCCTGGCTCCATACAGGAGCTGCTCCAACCCCTGAGCATCCTCGTGGCCTCCTCTGGACTTGCTCCAACAGCTCCATGTCCTTCTTACGTTGAGGACCCCAGAACTGCACACAGTGCTGCAAGTGGGGTCTCACAAGAGCACAGTAGAGGGGCAACTCTACACAGAGTTACAACCCCATGGCAGGGAGTTGGAACTGGATGATTTTAAGGTCCTTTCCAACCCAGACCATTCTAAGATTCTATAACTACTGCAGTCGTTTATGGGATTCAGGAATTCTTTGAGGGGATTAATGAGCAGGAAAGACCAGAAGAACCTCTTGATGCCCCAGGAGGTTCTCATCTAGATCCTATCCCTAGATGATGAGCAAGGGACTTGCCAACACCATGGCATGCACGCAAGGCTATCAGCCCCTGAGGAGGTAAAACCTGGTGTAGAAACACAGTTGAGAGAATTACAGGGAATATAATTGGCCACTTTTTTGGTCAAGAAGGGAGTTGGAGTTGGTTTAACGCCCCCAGCCAGGCTGGTCAGGAGATCATTGAGCTTGAGAGGCAACCAGAGGACCTCGGAGCATTGGATATACTGGAAAAGAAAGGGTTATGTTCTGATGAAGCAGCGAGGAGGCAGGGATGTTTCTGATTTAAGATCTTCCTCATTAATGTTCTGCTTGCAATCACAGGATCTGCAAATAACTGTGCACGGAGCTTCTTGATTGCTCTGTATGTGCCTGCCTCCGATGCCAGCATGGTTTTATGTAGCCTAAAAAAGCCAAACCCAAAGTCTGTTAAACTGCTGCTTATCCAACATTAACTCCGGCAATTTTTAATTAACCTGATTTAGAAGCCAAATATATCAGTGATGAAAATGAGAGGGTAGAACACAGTCATTTATTCCAGCCCAGTGGTCAGGAGTGGTGCATTAGATTTATTCCGATGAACCTCCCCACTTTGCCGCAGGAATCGGCTCCGTGCCGGGTGCCAGGTTTGAGGAATCTGCACCTTGCTAAGGAGCAAATGAGCTTTGGGCCATGGGAGGGAGGGATGGAGCCGGGTTTCATCTTCCTGCTCGGAACGGGGGAGGAAAGACCCACCCCTGCTTGTGTTTCATAGAGCAAAATCAAGGCGATGGGTGTGAATGGGCGCTAATTGCCGCTTTGCAGCCTTTGCTGGCAACCAGCAGGCAGCGTCAGTGGAGCTTGGCGTGGAAAGACTCTCCAAGGGTCGTTTTGTCTGCCATGGGGTTGGTTGTGCTCTGGGCTGGTGGCCAACGAGATGCACAGATAAAGCAGGGCAGTGGCCGTGGCGGGGAAGCATAGCAGAGGCAGGCTCTGCCAGCAGAGGAAGACGAACGTGTTCCATTCGGTGTGTCAGAGGGAGTTACGCAGGAGCACGTAAGAAGGGATGGGGTTATCCGAGTGTTGCCATTTCCAGTGGGGAAGACTTCCAAGAAATGGAAGTGAAGCAGTAAACAAAAGCAGACCGGAGCAGATTGAGGTGTGGAGGTTGTTGTCTGGGGTCTTAGAATCATAGAATGGTTTGGGTTCAAAAGGGCCTTAAGATCATCCGGTTCCATCCCCCTGCTATCATGGAGGACAAGAGCTTCTAGTGCAGTGCAGGACATCTGCACTGTGCATAGGTGCACGTAGGGCCTTGGCTCTGCAGTGGTTTCCAAGCCTCCATGTGTCTGAGTGCTTTGATGTTTTCCCCTGACCTCCCTATGACCGATGCGAGTGAGGATGATGAGAACTGAAGGTGCTCTGCAACCTTTCCTAAAGTGCCCATTAAAGCCTCCTGTGGCTTCAAAGGGTAGGAGCTGTCGCGTGTGTTCCTTCCAGGTGGCCTGGCAGGTAATCGTGTCCCTCCCAGGCTGGCACTTGTGCAGCCATGGGTGAATATTGGGGCTGGCAGCTTCTCATGCAGCCTCTTCACCTTCCCTTTAGCAAGAGGCTCTGGTTAATGCAAGTGCTGCGCGCGGAGGACTTGAGGCTGCTGAGCTCTGCGAATGCTCCAGTGGTCAAACTGCGATGGCTGCGAGCAGCCAAGGGGAGCCTTTCAAGCAGAGCTGTGCTGGTGGCTATCCCAGAGCTCCATTCTGCATTCAGTGTGTGGATTTCCTCCCTGGTTTCCTGCAGAGCGCATGGAGCATTCCTGTGTTCTGCATTCTGGTTGTTGCCCTCCTTTTGTAGAGGAATAGGGGTGAAATATTGATGGGGTCACTTGTAAGCCAACGGAGTGCATTCAGAGTCCTTCCTGTAGCCTGAGAATACATCTGGGCTTTGGCTCTCAGCTGTGCCCGTGGCCTCGTTGCACGCACAGGTTGGGTGCTGCTCCCCAAGGATGCTGTCCTCTTCTCTCAGTGTTATGAGACCATAATTTCTCCTTCTTTCTCATGGCAGGTTATCCGACGGGCTATCCCACCGCTGCTCCAGCCTACAACCCAAACATGTATCCAACCAGCAGCCCCGGCTACGCCCCAGGTAAGGATCTATGTATGAAGACAAGACTGGGGATGTTGTTGAAGGCTCCAGGAGGATTCCCCTTTTGCTGCTCATTGGTCAAAATCCAGCAGCTCCATGTGTTTGACAGCAAGTACTTCCCAGGGAAGGGGCTTGTGTTGAGCTCTTCCCTTCCTAACTCGGTCATTAACTTCATGCCCTGCGCTGGGAATATTTGTCTGTGTTGCAAAGTATTTTTGAGCCAGGAATTGTATCCTGATGCTAATCCCAGGGATTTTACAATCCTCGCCACTGTGATACCTGCACACTGACGGCTTTTAGTATCTTCTGAATACTGCCTGGTGTCTCCCCAGGATTGCCTTCACCTTCCCTCTGCTCATCCTTCCCTCCTCCTTCCATGTCATAGGTGCAGAAATGGTAGCAACCCTGTCCTGTTTGGTGTCTGGATCTCCCATGCTGTGTCTTTACTGTCCTGTCTTATCCTGACAGACCCTAGTCTGTGCTAGGGTCATCTTCTGTGCAGCTCCCACCCTTCACACCACCCCAAAATGGCTCTTCCAAAGAGGCAGCAAGCTCTTCCTGGCCAGACTTGGTTACCCTTCTGCCTTAGCCTTGCTGTGCTGGTTGTCTCTGACAGCCCCAGCTGCACTCTTCTCCATAAGATCTTGTTTTCCTTTGGCATTCCAAGCTTGGACACTTGTTTCCTGTCTCTGTTGCAGTGTGTCCATTGGGAGTTATTTGTCATCTGCCTCTTTCAGCTTTCCATGAACCACCCTACCAGCCAGCCTGATGTTCATCCTCTATAGCTCAGCCCTACCCTGGCACTCTGCTCTCTGCCATCTCCAGCCTTGGCAAATTCTCCTCCATCCTTCTGGAGAGCTGCTACAAAACTGATCTCCCCAGTCCACTGCTTTAACCGTGTCATAAAATAGAATCATGGAATGGTTTGGGTTGGAAAGGACCTTAAGATCTCCCAGTTCCAACCCCCTGCCATGTGCTGGGGTGCCTCACATCCCCCTCTTTGCTCCCTCTTGCTCGTATCTAGCACAGGCTACGTCTCCTTGCTTAGAGAAGCAATGTCCAGTCCATTCATTCTTGGTGTCTGGAGCCTTACAGCTCTTTTGGCTCAGCCAACAATGTCTGTCCTTTTCACCTCTTCCCAAACAAGTGTCTCCCTTGTTCCTTTGCTTCCTCTCCTTGGAAGGAGGCTTCTCCTGTCACCCACAAAGCCATTTTTCACTTGAATTCCTCTATTAGCCATGGGTTTTATTAACAAAAGGCCATAACAAGAACTGCCAAGCTCCTCCCCTTCCCTGCTGAGCACCTTTTCTCCACACCTCCCTTCTGGCTGGTTTCTGCTGTTCTGTCTTGGCCAGACATGTACTGAGCCCATGGCTCTGGTTGCTCTATGGATGCAAAGAAAGGTCTGGATGGGGAAGGACACTCACACATCCACAACCTTCCTGCCTGGCTGGAGAGGCAAAAGCCATCAAAGCATCTGGGTGGCAAACCCAGTCATGCCCTGTGCATCACTTTGGGGTCGAACACTTCTTTGCGTGAGGTGGAGAGACAGGGGAAATGCTTATAGCCAAGGCCTGCCAATGGTAGGAGATTAGGACAGAATCTAAATGAACCACAGGGGCTGCTGTCAGATAACTTCAAGGACGCTTCTTATTCCAGGAGAGCTGAACCTCCCACTGTTTTGAAGTCCGAGCAGTTACTCCAAAGCAGGATTCATGGAGTAATTCCCACCTTTCCAAAAGGAGTCGTCTTCAGCACAGCATGGACCCATGTTCTGTGCTTAGTAAGGAACATTTGAGTTCCTCTGCTAAAACAATCCATTGCTTTTCTATGCTTTTGAGCCCGAATTTGGAAACCTTTACAGAAGTCTTTTCCTTTTTGGAACTGAAGACTTCTGGTAGGCCTCCACTCAGAAATCCCTGAAGTCAAAGCCACATTTAAGCACTTTGCTGAAACCAGCCCTTCAGAAGGACCAAGTTACTTGGAGTTTTTGAAGCCTGCTTTAGCTTCTCTGCTTTCAGCCAAATTCCCTGGGGGACCTCAGAGCAGCCTTCCAGTATCTGAAGGGATGCTGCGGAGGGACTCTTCATCAGGGACTGGAGTGACAGGACAAGGGGTAACAGCTTCAAACTGAAACAGGGGAAGTTTAGATTGGATCTAAGGAAGAAGTTCTTTACTGTGAGGGTGCTGAGGCACTGGAATGGGTTGCCCAGGGAGGTTGTGAATGCTCCATCCCTGGCAGTGTTCAAGGCCAGCTTGGACAGAGCCTTGGGTGCCATGGTTTAGTGTGAGGTGTCCCTGCCCATGGCAGGGGGTTGGAACTGGATGATCTTAAGGTCCTTTCCAACCCAAAGCATTCCGTGTTTCTATGATCCTGTGGAAGCTCTTGGCATGGCAAAGGGTGGGAGAAACCCAAGGGCTAAGTAGCAGTTTCAAAAGGTATTTCTTGTCCAGAGTGAAGGAAGTGAAAAGGAGTAGAAGGAAAGGAACTCTCCTATTGAGGTTTTGTTGCCCAGAGAAGCTGTGGCTGCCCTATCCCTGGCAGTGTTCAAGGCAAGGTTGGACACAGGGGCTTGGAGCAAGCTGCTCTAGTGGAAGGGGTCCCTGGAACTGGATGAGCTTTAAAGTCCCTTCAACCCAAACCCCTCTGTGATTGTAAATCATGACTTTTTACATGTTTCTCATGAAAAAGGCCTCCAAAAATCTCTTTCTCACCCATTTCCAAGCACGCACTTGAGCTGAAAGATAATATCTCCCCCTTCGCTTTGACCTTGTGGCTCTTTAGTTGGTTGAGATGTTTATTGTGAAGGCTTCACCTCCGGAGAGCTGTGGGATTTGCAGCCTCCTGAATAAAGCCTCTTTCAGCTGAGTGTTCAGTAGTCACTGGAGTGAAATAGCCACTTGCATAAGGAGCACAAAGCTGGACCTTGTGTCCATCTCCCTAATCCCTTTCTTCTCTCCATTGCCAAGTTTTCAGTCTCCCACTTGTCATAAAAATCCATGGATCCCAGGCTCTGGAGCTTTCCAAGCTGGTCAAGCAGGAATGAGGGCGTCATTGCCGGAACCTTTTGGTGCTGTCTTCTCCCCATCACAGTTTCAATGCAGTTTTACTTTGCAAGGTTACAGAATCAAGCAGTTTCCTGCAGATGACTCTGTGAGGGATCTGTTGGCTTTTACTTGGGTTTATTGGCTTCTGGTAGGGTCTTCAGGTGCATTGCCCGTGGCAGGGGTTGGAACGGGATGATCTTTAAGGTCCTTTCCAACCCAAAGCATTCCATGGTTCTGTGATTTCTTCCCATTAATGCGTAGTATGAAACAAGTTTTCCTCCCCTGAGGGATATAACACAAGTGAAAAGAGCTTCCTAGCATTAAAAACCCCACACATTTAATAGTAGCTTGGCCTGCCAGAGGCTGGGAACATCCTCCCTGCTCAGCCAGGGATGTAAATCCTGCAGCATTGCTGCCTGTGGGTCTGCACTTCGAATCCCAGACTGGTTTGGGATGAAGGGACCTCAAAGCTCATCCAGCTCCAACCCCTGCCATGGGCAGGGACCTATTCCACTAGAGCAGCTTGCTCCAAGCCCCTGTGTCCAGCCTGGCCTTGAACACTGCCAGGGATGGGGAATTCTTGTCCCCAGCCACTCGTGCAGGCAGCAGCTCCACCATTGAGTTGATTCCCAAAGGGACACCCAAGTGAGGGGAAGCACCAAATCACTGCAGGACATGGAATTCGGGGGGGAGCTGTATTGCTCCTTGTACATCTCCAGCACCATCCTTGGAGCTCCAATTGGACGCTGTGTGGAAACAACCCTCAGGAATGATGTGTTGCTCTCCAAACAGAATACTTCTCTTTGCAAAAACGTGGTGGAATGCACATATTGCCCTGGAAGGATTTAATTTCAGCTCGGTTTGATTTTCCAAATGAAAAATAAGAAGGAAAAAACCCAAGCAGGAAATCTTGCAGCAATTTGCCACATCTGGGAATATTTGGTTCCCTTCAGCTATGTAGACCTTAGGTCTCTAAGCCTTTGAGCCCAGGTCCTTCTGTACTCAGTGGAGAGAAACAGAGACCTCCCTATAGAGGAGGTTTAGCCTCTCCATGGGTTCCTGTCTGTCCTACCAGCAGAGCTTGAGTTGCATCCTGCCTGGTTGTCCATCATGCTCATGAGGAACAGGAACCCAAAGAGGGTTGTAGATACTTTCTCAGGTAACTCGGATACATAGTTGAGATACCCCCAGAGAAGGAGACCTTTAGGATGATGTTTTATGGGGTTGTTTCCTTGGCATGGGTTAGGATAGTAGGAATACGTTGAGAAATGGGACCTGGATGGTGTGTGAAGTGTAGTTCTGGGGTGGGCCGGGGGACAAGCCTCCTTCTACTGAACAGAGAACTTGCTTGCACTCACAAGAAGGGCAAGAAAGAATGTCCCATGGCAGGCAGCAAAGAAATGGTCAAGAAGACTGAGAACAAGGAAACACAGGGATTGTGAGACACCAGGCAATTGGGGATCACTCAGGTGAGCAGCAATGAGCCCGTGGGCAGCTCTTTACCCCCGTCTGTAGTGACAGGACAAGGGGTAACGGGTTAAAACTGAAACAGGAGAGGTTTAGATTGGATCTAAGGAAGAAGTTCTTTACTGTGAGGTTGCCCAGGGAGGTTGTGAATGCTCCATCCCTGTTCAAGGCCAGGTTGGATGAAGCCTTGGGTGCCATGGTTTAATGTGAGGTGTCCCTGCCGATGGCAAGGGGGGTGGAACTGTATGACGTTAAGGTCCTTTCCAACCCAAACTGTTCTATGATTCTGTGATTCTTTTTGATCCCCATCATTCCTGCAATGGTGTCTACAACCTGTGTCCTCCCCCCAGCAGAAAGGAGCCCCCACACTCAGCAAGGACCAGGTTATCCATCCCCCCTTGGTCTGCCCTCCCTGAATACAGCCACATTTGCCTTCAGAAGCTTCCTCACATTGTTCAGGATGGAATAATCCACCCCGAACCACCTTAGTCAGCTGCTCTTATAAGCACAACCCCACAAAGACTTTGATTTTCCCCTACCTTTGTCCTGCTGGCTGTGACCGTGGGTGTCCTCTCCTTCATTACAGATGCTTCACCTCCCCCGTGCTTTGATCCTTGCTATATTTTATCACTACAGCAAGCAGTGACTGCAGATTAATTAAAGCTCCAGTTCCTCCCGTATTCCTTTCTTTAAAGCAATGCAAATCATTGTCTGTTGCTTTACATTTGCATGATGTGAAAGGGGAAAGGAAAGCCCTGGTCAATCTGCTTTGTGCCAGCCAGCCTTTTATTCACTCCCTTTCTGAAGTACAAGCCTAATCTTAACCCACTTGCTTTCTCTCAAGGAAAAGCCTCTCATCATTTCTATGTCCCCTCCTCACCGGATCTTTTTGTTACGTTGCTTAATACTCAAGCGAGGAAGCCTGGGCAGCAACCTTGACATTTACATTTCATTGCTCTGTTTGTGGGTCTTAACAAATGCTTTTAATGATTTCTATATTAGAAACCTCCTTATTTCCAGCAGGCTGACAGGTTGTTGTGCATCCAAACCAGCACTCTTCCAGTGCATAACCCCACGTAGCGAAGCACTAAATAAGTGAGGAAATGGGGAAGATTGAACTTGGTGCTCCTCAACCCAACTCCTTGTGCAGAAACCTCTTTCTTCGCCATAAATAATGAGACAGCTCTTGAAATCGGGACAATTTAATATCAGGGCAGGGGTTTTCCCCCCACTCTTTGGGGATTTATCTTGTTGGAGGCATGGTTCAGAGCCTGCAGCTTGTTCGTGTGCAGCCAGGAGAAAAGATGCTTTCATGCATGCTTTTTCATGGGTGATGCTGGGAGTGAGGACAGCGTCCATGAGTGCTATCTTTAGAGGCAGAGCGAAGGCTACAGAGGCAATCCAGGCTCAGCCCGTGCTTAAATATAGAGGCTTTTTCAAGCTACTTGCATCTCCCTGTTTTCATTGAGTTATGGGGTTTAAGATCCTGATTCTGCCGCAGGGAGATGCTGCGTTCCCAGCTCCGGGAAGCAGATCCACTGAGGAATGGCTTTAACCTGCCCAAGGGGAGACTGAGCTGAGCTCTTAGGCAGAAGCTCTTCCCTGGGAGGGTGCTGAGGCGCTGGCACAGGGTGCCCAGAGAAGCTGTGGCTGCCCCATCCCTGGCAGTGTTCAAGGCCAGGTTGGACACAGGGGCTTGGAGCAAGCTGCTCCAGTGGAAGGGGTCCCTGCCCGTGGCAGGGGTTGGAACTGGATGATATTAAGGTAATTTCCAACCCAAACCATTCCATGATTCTAAAATAAGCTCCATAAATCATTCCAGCAGTGGGTACATGCAGCAGAGCGGGCAGTGTCCTCAACTGTGTTAAATGGAACGGAGTTGAAGTCGTACTCTGGTTCAGTGGCTGAGTTAAAACCAGTTGTCTGTATCGATGCGGGGAGCATTTACTCAGATTGAATCAGCTGCTGTCATACAGGAGGCTGGGAATAACTCCACCATTGAGAACAACCTGCAGCTGGGGTTCCTGCCACCCATCAAACCCACTGCAACTCAGAGGGGATCAGCTTTGTGTTTAAAATCCTGGGTTCAGAAAGAGCAGACTAATTCTGACCTGTATTTAAATGGGATTTTAGATGTTTAACGTGGAGATGCTCTGTGTTCCCAGCAGAACGGCTGCTTTCAAAAGCATCTCATCCACCAACAAAGTTCTATTGCAACCCTCCAGGCTGGCTGGGGATTGGTGTCTGCTGTCAGAAGTCCCTCAGGATCACTATAAAAGCAGTCAAAAACCCAAGTTTCATCTGCTGGGGTAGCTGATTCTCCATATGTAGGTTAACTGGGCAGATGTGCCTCTTAATAGTACTTGGAATAGAGGTTGAAAAGGGTGGGAAGAGCATCCTTTGCTTGTGACTGATGATCTTGTGGGATGGAGCTGGAGGTGAGCTGTCAGTCTTGAAAGAAGCTGTTCTGGACAAGCTCCATCATCCCCTCTGGTCCATCCTAAAGGTGTTCCTCAGCTGAGTTCTCTCTGGTTGGGTGCCTCTTGCCCCAAACCTCATGAGTTTTGCTTGGCTGCCATGCAAAATCATAGCAAGAGATGAACCACCAGGTGAAGGTGAAGGTGAAGGTGAAGGCTGCCCTCTGCTCCTGCCCTTGCTGTGGTTCACCCAAAGGGAAGGACACTAGTGGTGGTTAGTTTTCAATGTGTGGTTTTCAAATAGCTGCTACTTATTGTGCCATCTGCTTCCATCCTTGAGGGCCTCCAGCTGTGCACACTGCAGTCCCTGATGCCACAGTAGAAGCTGGTGATGCTCATCCTCTTCTACTGACCTCATGGTTCCCAAGCCCTTGGGATCTACATGGCAAATGTAATGATTTAGCATTCTGAACTTTTCAATTGCCTCAACCACAGCCTGGTTTGGGTTGGAAAGGACCTTAAGATCATCTAGATCCAACCCCCTGCCATGGGCAGGGACACCTTCACCTAAAGCAGGTTGCTCCAAGCCCCATCCAACCCTCCCTTGAAGCATAAGGAGACATGGAGAGGAGCTCGGAGAAGTCTACAGAGACCTTTTGGTCCCTGCAGGTCCAGCAGCAGTGAGGAAAGGAGGATGGTAACTGGACCCAGTCTTGAATCCTCCCGTTCTCAGTGTCGTACAATCATAGAATCACAGAATGGTTTGGGTTGGAAAGGACCTGAAGATCATCCAGTGTCAGGTACCTGGTGAATATCTGCTAAGGTTTGAGCACCAAAGGGATGGTAAATTCTTCACCAGGATATTTCAAAGTGACCATTCCCAAGGTGTAGATAACAGCTCAGCCCAAGGATCCCTGTGTCAAGCAAGGGAATGAACTTCTTCCCATCCACATTGAAACCCGTTTCTCCCTCATGTGGTCCTCCTCTTGTGTTTCTCCACATTTTTGAGCAGGAGAGACACAAGGGAAGCTCCAAGATCACTGCAAAACACCAGCATTGCATAAAGCTGCTTGCAATGAGCCTGCTTATTTAGGCCAGTGTTATTGAAACACAATCCCTTTTGAGCATATAAAAACGAGTGCCTCAAATCAGTGCTGCAGAAACACGAGGCATTCCAGTTTAAAAGTTCATTAAGCCTGGAGCATGTTCCCTCCCAAGCATTCTGTCTTCCTGAGCTGGTTTAACTTCCTTCATTAAAAATAAGCCTTTTTCTTTGCCTGAAAGTAGGACACACACATCTCACATGGGGGCTGGCTCGTGCTTCAACTGCGTTTATTAATAATGCAGGGAAGACAAATGCTTCTCGTCCATCACTCCACTGTCCTCACAGAGCTGAATAGATGTTGCTAAAATCAGCCCGAGGAAATTAGGGGTGTCCATGGGGATGGTGTGGGGCAGGATGGAGGCTCTAAACCCCCATTCCTGCTTCTGGGTCCTCCCTGGAGGAAACGTTGTTCTGCAGGGGGAGAGTGTAGGCATCATCTTTCCCCACATAAGTGCTTTGAGCTGTCCTCTATAGGTGCCCATTGGCTGTTTAGAGACATCAGTAGGTCCCCTAAGGGGGGTATCTTGAGGTGTGAGGGGGTGAACATCCCATAGAGCCTGAAAAGCTTTCTAAGAACAAACGGTCCCACCAGTTTGAAGCACTCAAGAACACAGTAATGGATCTGCCTGGGGAATTAAGCTTATTGCAAAGCTTGTAGGAGGCTCATGGCTGTATCCATCACAAATAGAATCCCAGCCTGGTTTGGGTTGAAGGGACCTTAAAGCTCCTCCAGCTCCAGCCCCCTGCCCCGGGCAGGGACCCCTTCCACTAGAGCAGCTTGCTCCAAGCCCCTGTGTCCAACCTGGCCTTGAACACTGCCAGGGATGGGGCAGCCACAGCTTCTCTGGGCACCCTGTGCCAGCGCCTCAGCACCTCACAGGGAAGAGCTTCTGCCTTATCTCCAACCTGAACTTCCCCTGTTTCAGTTTGAACCCATCACCCCTTGTCCTATCACTGCAGTCCCTGATGCAGAGTCCCTCCCCAGCATCCTTGTAGCCCCCTTCACACACTGGAAGCTGCTCTGAGGTCTCCACACAGCTTCTCTTCTCCAGGCTCAACAGCCCCAATGTTCTCAGCCTGGCTCCATACAGGAGCTGCTCCAGCCCCTGCTCATCCTCGTGGCCTCCTCAGGACTTGCTCCATGTCCTTCTTATGCTGAGGACACCAGAACTGTCCACAGTTAATCTGATATTTATGATATTAGATAGTCATGGCTGCATTGTAACCTCTGTGAATCGTTACTTTTGCTAAGGACCAGGAGATGTTAATGTTCCTAAAAGCCTCCTTGCTTCACCTTCTGTGTAGCTTTAAGTGATGGATTCTCCAAGGATCCATGATTTAATGCAAGCTCCCGGCCATCTCAGGCCCAAATTGCTGTGATTTTTTGGTAGCTCTGATGTGCAGGAACCCCAGAGGAAGGATCCATATAACACCTAAATAAATTGTCTCATCAGTCCTGGATATTAAAACCTTTGTGAAAAGCAGAGGCAAAGATGAATCTGATCTTGAAGAAAAGCCTGAGTGAAAGAGTGGTTCTGTCTCAGTGCTGGGAGTTAATCCTCCAGTGTGATGTTCAGGAGTGCAGCGTACCATGGAAAACTAAGGAAGGTGGGTTGGAAATCCTTAATAACTCACAAACCTCTGGGAGAGGGCGCATGCTTGGAACAGAACGTGATCAGTGCTTGAATGGAGGAGAAACTGTGCTTTAAATCTCTCCAGAACCTCTTGTTTTCTCTTCGAGGTGATGAGAAAGCAGCAGAGCATCATCCAGGCAGATCTTGCACCCGTGACCATCTCCACACAGCGGATGGTTGCCATGCTGTCCAGGGAAACATCACTGCTGGTGTCCTCAATGCTCCTCTGTTTCTGTCCCACATTAGGAGAGGGGGCTCATGAGGTTTTGGTGGACCAACAGCAGTGCTTCTTTGCTCTCTGTGTGGTGTCCAACCATTAGGACCCGTGTTGCTGTTGCCGTGGGCTGTAGCACCAGCACTGATTCCTCCTTGGCCTCCTCAATTAATTGTCCCCTACTTCCAGCCCTGTGCACTCCACTGTCATCTTCAGAGAGGGTTGCTTAGGAGTCTGAGCAGACACAGAGCTATCGGAGGGGTTTGAAACATCATCGCTCTTGCCTTTGGGATGCAGAAAGGTTTGCAGGCCCTCACCAAGTCATAGAGTCCCTTCTTTGGGGCTTAGCACTGACCTCCTCAGGGTAGGAATGTGCTTGGGAGAAGGAGTTATGAAGTCTTCATGGAGCCAGTGGGAGGATAAGGAACCCACCGCCTCCTCCTTTAGGCCATGGTGTCTCTCCCAAAGTGCTCCTCTTTCTGCTTTAACCTTGGCTGGTTCTGCTGTCAGAAATGGTTCCCTTCCTGCAGAATTCCTGTGTTTCCCCTTTCTTGCCCAAAGGTCCTTTGTTTTGACCTGGTGGCTCCACAACTTCACAGCGAGCTCTGATCACTAAGTGCCTTGTTGAGGATCCATCAACCCTCACTTGGGTTTTCCTTCCTTGGTAGCTGGGGGTGTGAAATACATCCTGTGGGACATGGGAAACCTGGAGCTTTTATCATCATGTCCTGAGCAGCTTGTGGCGAGCAGTGAGCTGTAAGAACTGGCTGAGGCCTTCAGGAGATGGATGAGCTCCGTTGGGAGGTGGTGGGATTTCAGCCAGGGATGGTTCATTCTTTGAGGTGAGCCTGGCACAAGGAGTTAGGGCACATCCGTACTTTCAGGGGGGAAGCAAAAAAGAGAAGCAGAAAAAGACCTGGTAAACCTTTCCTGGAGGCATCAACTTCGGGAAGGAGCAAGCTGCTCTAGTGGAAGATGTCCCTGCCCATGGCAGGGGGCTGGAATTGGATGAGCTTTAAAGTCCCATGGTTCTATGGTTGTATGATGGTCGCACACAAAGAGCTGTGGTCAATGGCTCAATGTCCGGCTGGAGACCAGTAACAAGTGGGGTCCCTCAGGGATCGGGGTCGGGACCGGTCTTGTTCAACATCTTTGTCGCTGCCATGGACAGTGGGATTGAGTGCGCCCTCAGCAAGTTTGCCGATGACACCGAGCTGTGTGGTTCGGTTGATACCCTGGAGGGAAGGAATGCCATCCAGAGGGACCTTGACACGCTTGTGAGGTGGGCTGATGCCAACCTCATGGAGTTTAACCATGCCAAGTGCAAGGTCCTACACCTGGGTCGGAGCAATCCCAGGCACAGCTACAGGTTGGGCAGAGAAGAGATTCAGAGCAGCCCAAGGAGAGGGACTTGGGGGTGTTGGTTGATGAGAAAATGAACATGAGCCGGCTCCAGTGTGCGCTCGCAGCCCAGAAAGCAACCGTATCCTGGGCTGCATCCAAAGGAGCGTGACCAGCAGGGCGAAGGAGGGGATCCTGCCCCTCTGCTCTGCTCTTGTGAGACCTCACCTGGAGCATTGTGTGCAGTTCTGGTGTCCTCAACATA
Source organism: Pezoporus occidentalis (assembly GCF_034315485.1). Classification (NCBI taxonomy): domain Eukaryota; kingdom Metazoa; phylum Chordata; class Aves; order Psittaciformes; family Psittacidae; genus Pezoporus; species Pezoporus occidentalis. The sequence goes on from NW_026915943.1 coordinate 269,240, forward strand.
AAAAGGACATGGAACTGTTGGAACAAGTCCAGAGGAGGCCATGAGGATGATCAGGGGCTGGAGCACCTCCTGTATGGAGCCAGGCTGAGAACATTGGGGCTGTTGAGCCTGGAGAAGAGAAGCTGCGTGGAGACCTCAGAGCAGCTTCCAGTGTGTGAAGGGGGCTGCAAGGATGCTGGGGAGGGACTCTTCATCAGGGACTGCAGTGACAGGACAAGGGGTGATGGGTTCAAACTGAAACAGGGGAAGTTTAGATTGGATCTAAGGAAGAAGTTCTTTCCTGTGAGGGTGCTGAGGCACTGGAATGGGTTGCCCAGGGAGGTTGTGAATGCTCCATCCCTGGCAGCGTTCAAGACCAGGTTGGACGAGGCCTTGGGTGATATGATTTAGCGTTAAGGTGTCCCTGCCCACGGCAGGCAGGTTGGAACTGGATGATCTTAAGGTCCTTTCCAACCCTAACGATTCTGTGATTCTATACGGGTATAGCCAGTGCTGGTTCATTGAATTTTGCTGGTTGTGTCTCAAATCCCACAAGATTTGACTCTTGATGTTCTTCTGGGTTATCACACTCGGCTTTATAAATTACTTTCCATAAACTGGGATACAGGACGGCCTTCCCAAAGCCACTGCTTTTGCTCACTGTCCCTTCCAAGCTTTCTAAGGACCACCAGACAAAGCGATGGGACAGTCACAACAACCAGTACCTTGGTCGCTGGTGGCATCTGCCATGCAAGCATCTCAAAGGGTCTTACTGGGGGTAAAATGCCTTGCAGACCCGGCTCAGCCTGTTTTCCAGCTGGGAAAGGGCAAGGACAACCGTTACTGGTTCATATGCACAGAGGCGACCAGTGGTAGCTGGGGAGGGCTGGTGGCTTTGCTAGCAGTGTCCCTCTGTTGTAGATCTTCATGCAGGTCTCTTAGCTCAGGAAGCCAAGGAACTGGTTTGCTGCAAACCATCCCTCCGTGGGGATGAGGTGGGACAAGAGGAACCATGGTGCAACATTCCTATGGATATTTGGCCTTGAAAGGTGGGAGGGGAAAGGAAGAGAGCAGCACAGTGGTCCAGATGTGACCCTAAGCATGGGAAGTTTGTTCATTGCTGTGTGTGACACCTCTTCTCTGTCTCCATCCAGCTACACTTCTGATGAAGCAAGCCTGGCCACAGACCTCCTCCTCCTGTGCCACGGAGGGCACCTTCCACCTCCCAGTGGACACCGGCACCGAGAACAGAACTTACCAGGCTTCTTCTGCAGCATTCAGTAAATAAACCTTTTCTTCTGGGGTTTTCCTTGGTTGGTTTGTGCCCGTTTCCCTCCCCTCTTGGGGATTACTTTGGGATGGGGTTATTTGGGATCAGCCTGTTTGAAATGGATGGGATCGTTTGTGTCTGTGTGTCCTGCCTGTGTGCTGACACAGTGAGGATGCTGCACATCCTGGGGTTGCTCGCTCTGCACCGTGTAGCAGATCTGTCACCTTCTGCCTGAGATGTCCAGTCGGAGCTGCACTTCCCTTCTGGGATGAAATGTTGTGTTTTTTTCCACTCAAAACAAGGTAGCATCCTTTATTCATGCGTTCAAACCATGAAGGAGCATGAAGAGGAGAGCACCGGCCCTCCCAGTGCTCCTTCAGAGGAACAAGTCAAATGGAGAAGGGTGAAGGCCTCTTTCAGCCAAGTGTTTGGTCCCCAGGAGCAACCTGGGCTTGATTTCAGGTGTATACTGCAGTGGTGATGCTCTGTGGTAGAGGAGAACGGTATATGGCATAAAAACAAAGGGAGATTGTTTCCTATTCCCTTAGAACAGAGAATTCCAAACTCCAGGCTGTTTTTCAAGGAATCCAGGATGAAATTCCCACCTTTTAACTCAAGCTGGCTGCTCAGGGGCAGGGGGAGGAGATGCTGCTTATGGATCGTGGTTAAACAGGCTTTTCCAGCTGAAGCCGTGTAATCTCATCCCCTAAGAGGCCCAACAGTGCCTCCAGGAGGGGTGATAAGCTCCCACATAAGGCCCCTGGTGCTTCCCCTGCTATGTGGGGTGTCCCCTGGCCCCTGCCCAACTGCTCTTGCCTGCTCTTGCCCTCATGTTGCCTGTTAAAGCTGAGGCATGGGGCGTGCTGCAAGCACGAGGTGGGACTGCTCCTAGGTTCTAATGGGCTGGAGCAGCTCCTGTATGGAGCCAGGCTGAGAACATTGGGGCTGTTGAGCCTGGAGAAGAGAAGCTGTGTGGAGACCTCAGAGCAGCTTCCAGTGTGTGAAGGGGGCTGCAAGGATGCTGGGGAGGGACTCTTCATCAGGGACTGCAGTGATAGGACAAGGGGTGATGGGTTCAGACTGAAACAGGGAAGTTCAGGTTGGATACAAGGCAGAAGCTCTTCCCTGTGAGGGTGCTGAGATGGAGCCAAAGGACAGATCCAGTTTGGGACGCCCAACCTGAAATGCTTCTGATTATTCAGAGCCTGTGCTTGAGGCAGCATCTCCCAGCAGAGATCCACCACAGCGATGGGTGAAGCGTCTCTGAAACCTCAGGGCTTTATGTCTTAAATTTGATTTCCCAATTCAATGTGCCCAAGCCAGTTCTCTGGCAATGAGATCAGCCTGCATGGGGCTGCCCAGTGACCACACACTGGTGGCCACAGCCAGATTTTGCCCCCAAACCCGTTTCTACCATGGTATCTGCTCTTGCCTTCTCTGATTTGGAAGGAGGAATGTCCCCTGCAGCAGCCTGGAGGTGCAGTGGGGAGGAGAAAGCACATCCAGGCATGGGTTAAATTCCAAGGGAATTTTGCCAAATAGTATCTAGGTTTCTATTAATTCCAAGCTGAAAGTTTCCAAACACTTAAAACTTGGTCAAATCTGATCTAGCATGAAATTAGCTGTCATGCCAAGCTCGTGCACCATGTGAGGGGTAGCGTCCCTAACCCAGTGGACGGTAGGGATGTCCCTTTCCAAGGAGAATCATGGAATTCCATTCATTGGGTTGGAAGGGACCTTTAAAGCTCATTTAGTCCAACCCTAGATCCCCCTGCAGTGATCAGGGATATCTTCAAGTAGGTCACGTTGCTCCAAGCTCCATCCAGCCTGACCTTGAATGCTTCCAGGAATGGGGCATCCACCACCTGTCTGGGAAAACATGGCAGATTCCATCTTCCATGGGCTGTTATGCTTAATACCCTTTTGATATCATAGATAAATTGTCCATGATTCAGCAATTGGGAAGCCACATCAAGGCTTAACGTTCAGATGCTGAAACTGCACAGCCTTGAGCTGGTCCACAGCTCCAGACAGCCATCAGAAATGAAGCGTGATGCTGAGAGCTGGCATCCAAGGTCTTTGCTTAAAGAAAGGAGTTCAGAAGAGAAGAAAACGGGTAAAGTTGAACAGGAGCTTGGTGGCTCTGTAGGTGACGTTGTTGGGTTCCTGGAGGAGCTCATGATGTCTCTGTGGTGAACGCAGCCCTTCAGAACCTGCAGTTCCATCTCTCCTTTAAAGACAGTTGCTCTCCTGCTAATGTGAGTCAGAAGAAAAGGTCACAGCTCTTCTGCTGTTTAATTAACACATTGGATCGGATGTGCAGCAAGCAGGAGGCGGTGAGATGCTGTTTGGGAGTTCCTAGAAAGCTTGTTTTCTTCACGCCCTTGCAGTGCTGGGCGGATAATGTGGGCTATTAGCAGCCTTGCAGGCTTTGCCTTCATTAATCGCTGCCCTGAATAGTGCTTGAGTAAATCACTTCATTATGTTTGAGTGCTTGGATATCTTACTGCTGGGCTGAGCCTTGGCTTCTCCTCTCCATCCTACACGGTCTTTGGAGCCTGTTTGCTCTAAGGTTGGTTTCTCCCAGTCCTCTGCAAGAGCTGGATACCATTTCCCAGCAGCCATCCCATTGTACATGTTCTTCCCTGCTTGTGTGAGCAGATTCCTTACCATTCCTATTTTACTTGTTCGTTAAGCTGTGACCAACGCCTTGATGCCTTTGTGGCACACTTGATGCAGCCTAAGGCATCCCATGGCAGCTGCTCAGCTTTTAGTCTGCCCTAAAAGAAAACCCCTTAAAGCACAACTTCAGGTGTTCTTGAGGGTTACATTAGGATTAGATTGGGGAAACCACTACTTTATGGTCTAGACAAGTGCTATGTGTGGTGGGTAGGGAACTACCCGAAGGTGGTGGTGAACCTTCTGACGCCCCATGTTCCTTTTCCAGCTGGGGACCTGTCACTGGTGGGGTAGATACTGGGCCCAACACTGCTCAGTGTCTTTATAAGTGATGTGGGTGATGGGATCAAGTGCTCCCTGATGAAGTTTGCCAGTGGCACCAAACTGAGTGGGGAAGTGGACACTTGGGAAGGGGAAGCCACCCTGCAGGGTGAGCTGGACAGGCTGGGAAGAGCCTGATGGAGCTCAACAGGACAAGTGTCAGGTCCTGCCCCTGGGCAAACCCAATCCTGGAGCAGCTCAGGCTGGGATGTGCCTGACTGGAGCAGCTCTGGGAAAGGGACATGGAGGAACCAGCTCCATAGGAGTGAACAGTGAGCGGCTGCAGCAAAGAAACCCACCAGGGTGCTGGGGAACATCAACAAGGGCATCACCACAGGGATAAAGGTGTCATTGTCCCACTGTGCTCGTCACTGGTCAGGCTGCCCCTGGAATACTGTGATCAGTTTTGGTCCTGCTGCCTGTGCCTGCCACCCCACTGTCCTCCTGAGGCTCTCTGCTCCTCCTGGCTTGGCAGCAACCTGTGGTGCCTTTTGATGGAGCAGAGAAATGGCTTTTCTTTATGGCAATAAAGCAGATTTGCTGTTTTTGTTGCTAAGGCAAATAGCCTGAGGGGAGCAGGACAGATGCTTGAGCATCACTTGGGGTTGCCTCTCCAACCTGGAGAGTGAGCTGATGGTTGCAGTCCTCCTTTGCAGGATGGGAAATTGCTCAGAACTATCCACCTTCATGGAATACTTAAAGGCATCCATTGTTTTCACCTAAATATTAATCAGAGAATCATGGAATGGCTTGGGTTGGAATGGACCTTAAAGCTCCTCCAGCAACAACCCCTGCCACAGGCAGGGACCCCTTCCACTAGAGCAGCTTGCTCCAAGCCCCTGTGTCCAACCTGCCCTTGAACACTGCCAGGGATGGGGCAGCCACAGCTTCTCTGGGCACCCTGTGCCAGCGCCTCAGCACCCTCACAGGGAAGAGCTTCTGCCTAAGAGCTCAGCTCAGTCTCCCCTCGGGCAGGTTAAAGCCATTCCCCTTGGCCTGGCCCTACAGGCCCTTGTCCCAAGCCCCTCTCTGGGTTTCCTGCAGCCCCTTTAGGCACTGGAGCTGCTCTCAGGTCTCCCCTTCAGGAGCCTTCTCTTCTCCAGGCTGCCCCAGCCCAGCTCTCTCAGCCTGGCTCCAGAGCAGAGCTGCTCCAGCCCTCGCAGCATCTCCATGGCCTCCTCTGGCCTCGCTCCAGCAGCTCCACGTCCCTCTTGTGTTGGGGGACCCAGAGCTGAATGCACGGGTTTGGACCACTGGTTTTGGGAAGAGCCACAGCTGGGCTGGGTAGGGAATGTAGGCCTGGCTGCCGTGATTGATTAGCCAGGGGCTGGATGCTGGACTCAGGTCTCAGCTTGGTGTGTTTCATGGCACATCAGAAGATGCTCATCCAGCTTGCTGTCTCCTCCATGCTGAGTGATGCCCGGCGAGCAACCGGCGCGTCATGAACAGCAGCTTGGGCTGCTCGTGTTCTCTCCATGGGCCAGCTCTGCAGCTGGAAATCCTCACCCTCACTTGGACTCCCCTTCTCTTTGGCAGGGTACACTGCGGGGACTCCCTACAAGGTCCCACCGACCCAGAGTAACAACGCACCTCCTCCCTACTCGCCGTCTCCGAACCCGTACCAAACCGCTATGTACCCCATCAGAAGTGCCTATCCACAGCAGAACCTGTACACCCAGGTAGGTGCCTCCTCACCCATCACCTCACTCCACAGCGTGCAAATGCAGCCTGAGGTTCCTACAGGGCTTCATCTTTGGCTGTCAGGGCTGAGCACCCATGTCCTGGTGGGATGGAGGTGCTCACGGTGGGGCTTGATGGGTCTCTGGGATGTTGGGGGTCTCTCTCTTGACTCCTCAATTGGATCCTCTGCATGAGACATGGTCTTACATGGTTGTTGATGTGTAGTGGAGTCAACACAGTGTCTCAATGAGGTTGGGAATCAGGTCCCTTCCTCCAAAACCACATGCTGGGGCCCCATGGCTCCAGGGTAGTCCCTGCACCCACCTCTCCCCACCTTCCCCAGTGCTCAGTGTTGCTCTTCCCAAGGGCCACAAATGAGTCTGGGGTATCCCAAGGTCCGTTTGCTGGTGGCTGTTGGCATCTCATTGACTTGCAACACCCTCCTGCCAGCTCCCTTGGGAAACCCTTGTGTCTCCTTCACCAGCACAGGCTACTTCAGGCATGACCCAGATTTGTGTCCTCCCAGGGCAGCTCCTCCCCCAGCACCTGGATGGGTTTCCAGTGCCATCTTCTCTGCTCCTGCATTGCCACCACCTGCAGCTATGTGCTGGGGCCAAGATCCTCCACAGGGATGTAGTTTAGAGCAGTTGTCCTCTGAAACCCACCTCTGTGCCCCCTTCCCACTGAAGATCACAAACTCCTCAGGGGTATCTGGCCCTACAGCCTCCATGGCATTTCCCCCAACGACCTGACTTTCCAGGTCAGGATGGTGTTCCACTCCCTTCCCATTGCCTCTCTGCATTCCAGAGACCACCCCACATGTCCTCAGGTTCAGTTTCATTCTTCCTTATCCAGGTCTGCAGGCAGAAGGAGCTGCCTCATGGGAAGGACCAGCCCTTTGGCAGTGCTCAAATGGTGTTCCAGCAGCTACGCGTGACACCAGCTTGTCTTCATTATAGAATCTTCACAGACTGCTTTGGGTTGAAGGGACCTTAAAGCTCACCCAGTTCCAACCCCTGCCACGGGCAGGGACCCCTTCCACTGGAGCAGCTTGCTCCAAGCCCCTGTGTCCAACGTGGCCTTGAACACTGCCAGGGATGGGGCAGCCACAGCTTCTCTGGGCACCCTGTGCCAGCGCCTCAGCACCCTCACAGGGAAGAGCTTCTGCCTAAGAGCTCAGCTCAGTCTCCCCTCGGGCAGGTTAAAGCCATTCCCCTTGGCCTGGCCCTACAGGTCCTTGTCCCAAGCCCCTCTCCAGCTTTCCTGCAGCCCCTTTAGGCACTGGAAGCTGCTCTCAGGTCTCCCCTTCAGGAGCCTTCTCTTCTCCAGGCTGCCCCAGCCCAGCTCTCTCAGCCTGGCTCCAGAGCAGAGCTGCTGCAGCCCTCACAGCAGCTCCTCACCCAACACCCCCAAGTCCTTCTCCTCAGGCTGCTCCACCCGGTCTCCCCCAGCCTGTTTTTGTGCTGGGGGTTGCCCCAACCCAAATGAAGAGCCTTGTGTTTAAGACTGCTTGTGCAGCAGGTTTAGAGGAGCTAAACGCTTGAAGTCTCAGGGTGAAGGACAGTCACCCCCACTTTGGGCTCAGGGGACAGGCTGGGTTTGGGAATATCCTATGTCCCTTCTCTCCAGGGGGTAAATATGGGGCTGTGGTGCTGCATCGCTGCTCACCCCATAGCAGGACCTACAGTATCTCCCTGCCCAGCTGACACCCCCTGCACACAGAGCTGGTCTTTGCCTCTCCATAGAGTACTGGCCTTCAAAGCCACTGCTTTGGCTTGTGCTGTCAGTCCAATGACAAAGACAATGGTGGTTTTTATCCCTTCTCCAACAGGGAGCTTATTATACCCAGCCAGTGTACGCGGCACAGCCTCACGTTATCCATCACACCACCGTGGTTCAGCCCAACAGCATCCCATCGGCCATCTACCCGGCCCCGGTCGCTGCGCCCAGGACCAACGGTGTGGCCATGGGCATGGTCGCTGGGACCACCATGGCAATGTCAGCAGGTAAGAAGGCAAATCTCCCCTTGTTCTGAGCCACGGTTTCATCTCTTGTTTGGGAGGCGTCCAAACAACCTGTGCCAGAGGTGTATCCTGGATGAAGAGCTCTCTGTGCCGCCTGCAGCCTTGCAGGGTGTATCTGGACGGGGGCTCCAGAAGCACTTTGAACACAGCAAGTTGCTAGTTCTGCTTGCTGCCACCTCTCCTTTGCAGGCAAAAATGCTCCTGATACAGATGTAACTCAGCTTTTAGGTAAGCAGAGAGACCTTGCGTTTGGCTCACTCTAGAGACATGAACTCTTGCATCCTTAAATACATTATCCTTCCTCCATCTGTTCCATAATCAGAGGTATAACCAGGTTTGTCCATCTTCAGTACTGTATTTCTATCCTCGGGTTCCTTTTTTAGGACACTTAAATGGTCTTACTTTCATTTGACAAAATGAACATTAACCTTGGTTTCTGCATCCCAAATCCTTTGGAGTTTATGTGCAGGATTGCTTTTATTGACAGCACATTAAGTAAGGGTATGGGCTGGGTTTATTTTTCCCAAAGCCTGTAGTTTTCTCATTAACAATCCCTAGGATTGTATATTGAATTATGCCAAGAAACACCTCATTCATCCTTCTGCATCTGCATGAGCTGTGAAACAGGGCTTTGTTATGGGCCACAGCCCTTGTTGCAAGCAGAGATACTGCAGCCTGGGTTTGACAAGAACCTCTCAGACATTTACTGTTGCTTATACTGAGAGTGGGGAGATGCACGTGGGATGCTTTAAATTCTCTGTAGTAGCATTTGCAGTAGCCAGGAACTGAGAAGTTGTTTCAAGCACCCCGTTACTCCCAGAGCAGAGTAGTTGAGGGCTGTATCCTCCCTCCCCACGTCTGCTGAAGGCACTGTGCAAATTCCCACCTGAAATCCCTCTGTGTATCAGCTGAAGACTGAAAGAAAAGAGGGTGCATGGGGTAGTTCCCCTGCTTTGCAGCTGGGGGCGGATCATTCCTGCTGCATCCCAGGGCTCTCAGCTCAGGGGGGGGTTTAAATGAAGCAAAAGAGCTCCCCTGCCCTTGGGAGATGAATGGCAAAGCTCATCTGTATTTTCCCTGGACGTTCTTGGCTTTTCCTCATCTCCTTTTACAATCCTCATCCCATGCAGTTTGGTCCTTTGAGAACACTGCAGTGGTTTGCTGTTGCAGCTGGGCCCAGTGCCTTTAGCAGGTGGAAGATATCAGCAGATTTCTGGCTACTTCTAGTCTTCAGGGACAAGGGAAATTAGAAAAAGATGAGTTGAGGCCAAAACCAGCATGGAAAATGTGCTGGAGCTTTAGGTGGGTTTATTCTGTTCATGGTGTTGGCTGATACCAACCACACGACTCAAAACACCTTTGCTTCAGGTCTCACATGCCGATAATATTTGAGGGAATTGAAGAAGGGGAAAAAAGGCAGCTGATGCTGTGCGTGCCCCTTAGAATCACAGAATCAACCAGGTTGGAAAAACCCTTCAAGCTCATCCAGTCCAACCATTCCCACCACTGCCCCATGGCACTGAGGCCTCGTCTCTATGAGGTGTGAACACTTGCAGGGCCGGTGCCTGCAGCCCTGCCCTGGGCAGCCTGTTCCAAAGCCTGAGCACCCTTTGGGGCAGGACTTGTTCCTAATCTTGTCTAACCTCTCCTAACATATTTCTCCATGCCATTGCAGGAACCTTGTTGACCACCCCACAACACACTGCCATCGGAGCACATCCAGTTTCCGTGCCAACGTACAGGGCTCAAGGAACCCCCACCTACAGCTATGTACCTCCACACTGGTAAACCCACTGGCCAATTCATGTAAGTGCTGCCTTGGCAGGCCTTGCTCTGCTCTTCTTGATTAATTAACCACCAAGCACTGCTATTGCTTCTCTCCTGCCTGCAAAGCTGCTGAATCCCTTTCTCAAGGTGATGCTTTTGTCTACAGAAGAGCCTTTTAGCACTGCTCCCGACTAGGGATACCTGCATGGGGCTCTGTCGTGGGGCTACCGAAGGTTTTAGCAAAGCATAGTGTACCTTGACCTTACATAGAATCCCAGAGCAGTCTGGGTTAAAGGGACCTTAAAGCTCATCCAGTTCCAACCCCTGCCACGGGCAGGGACCCCTTTCACTAGAGCAGCTTGCTCCAAGCCCCTGTGTCCAACCTGGCCTTGAACACTGCCAGGGATGGGGCAGCCACAGCTTCTCTGGGCACCCTGTGCCAGCGCCTCAGCACCCTCACAGGGAAGAGCTTCTGCCTAAGAGCTCAGCTCAGTCTCCCCTCGGGCAGGTTCAAGCCATTCCCCTTGGCCTGGCCCTACAGGCCCTTGTCCCAAGCCCCTCTCCAGCTTTCCTGCAGCCCCTTTAGGCACTGGAGCTGCTCTCAGGTCTCCCCTTAAGGAGCCTTCTAAAACATCCTGTTTGTTATCATGGGCCTTGTGTGCAGCTGCCTGCAACCAGCTGCAGGTTCCTGTCATGCTCAGGATCCCCAAAGTCCCAGCTGCTCATTTAAACACCCTCCTTGTGTTGATGGAGCTCTTGGTCCTTCATGCCCAATTAACAGGGAACACAGCTGATGGGAACACATGATGCTGCACGGGGAGGCAGCGAGGATCAACCAGCCCTGGGGGCTATCTGAAATCTCTCCTTGCTGCATACATTACACTGAGCTAATCCTTCCCATGACAAATCACTGTGCAATTAGCAGAGAGGATCCCATCTGCACATTTTTAATCCTCTGCAATGGATACTACCACCGAGCTGCTGCTTCCTCAGCTCCCTGCCCAAAAATTGGGCACTCAGTGGCACGAGAATGGTTAAATCCCATGTACATCAGCTATGGGTGCTGCGATAGGGGTGCAGAGGAGAGGAGAACAGCTCTCTCTGATCATAGAATCACAGAGTCTACCAGGTTGGAAAAGCCCTTTAAGCCCACCCAGTCCAACCTTCATCCCAGCACTGCCAAGGCCACCACTGCCCCATGGCACTGAGGCCTCGTCTCCATGGGGTGTGAACCCTTGCAGGGCCGGTGCCTGCAGCCCTGCCCTGGGCAGCCTGTTCCAATGCCTGAGCACCCTCTGGGGCAGGAATTGTTCCTCAGCTCCATCTAAACCTGCCCTGGTGCAGCTTGAGGCCGCTTCCTCTTGTCCCATCCCTTGTTCCTTGGGAGCAGAGCCCAGCCCCTCCTGGCTCCATCCTCCTCTCAGGCACTTGTAGGCAGCCATCAGGTCCCCCTGAGCCTTCTCTTCTCCACACTGAACCCCCCAGCTCCCTCAGCCCTTCCCCATCACACTTGGGCTCCAGGCCCTGCACCAGCTCCGCTGCCCTTCTCTGGCCCCCTCCAGCCCCTCAGTGTCTCTCTTGCAGTGAGGGGCCCAGAGCTGAACACAGGATCCGAGGTGCAGCCTCACCAGTGCCCAATGCAGGGGCACAATCCCTGCCCTGGCCCTGCTGCCGCCCTGGTGCTGATCCAGGCCAGGATGCTGGGGGCTCCCTGGCTGCCTGGGCACAAGCTGCTCATGTTCAGCTCCATCCATCAGCACCCCCAGCTCCTTTTCCATGGGCAGTTTCCAGCCACAATTCCCAAACCTGGAGCTTTGCATGGGGCTGTTGTGACCCAAGTGCAGGACCCGGCACTTTGCCTTGTTGAACCTCATCCTATTGGCCACAGCCCAATTATCCAGCCTGTCCAGGCTGCCCTTTAGAACCTTCCTACCGTGCACCACTTGCTCCTAACTCCTTCTTTGCGATATCTCTGCTCTCTTCCAGATCCAGAGTCAAACATTGTATGCAACTACACAAGTCTTACATCGGTGCTGTGGCCGCTGTCCTGCAGCACCTCGTCTGTTTGCAAGAACAAAAGAAAACCAACAAAAGTGCAAGGGTCACTTTATGCATTCTTTAGTGGTTTTGTAAAAGCTGCTTTTTCTAATCTTCTGCCTCCCTTTTATTTTATTGTTTTCTCCTCTCCCCTTTCCTCCTCCCCACCCCACATCCATTGTGTAACACACGTACTGACACTGAGCAATAGTCGAGTTCTCTTTGGAGTCCTATCATTGGAAAGCTCAGACTATTCCACTGTTTTGTTTTTCCAGCATTGCCCAGCTGAGTGGTGCAAAGATCCCCCCACTTCTTGTTCGTTTTGGGTTCTTTTCATGATCTTTCTGTTGTCGTTGTTGTTGGCAAGAGCCTAGATTTCTTTTGGCTAGTAAGAGTGGTTGATGTTCAGGGTACTACGTGAAAAGCACAGCGCTGGTAGGCAGGCTTCTTCTTCCCATTTTGGTTTGGGTATTTTTAGTTGAAGAATATAAATTATTTAATCTTCCATAACATATTGCAAGAAAAAAAAGCAACTTGGTGTCTTCCAGATAGCTGTTGTGATAGATTATAAATGCATTATCTGCAGTGAAGTTCTGAACTCATCCCTTCTTTTGTAGGAGTTAAGAGAATATAAGTATCATTAGCGACGTAACACACTTGTCTTAGGAAGTATGAGGAATGGGCACCATCAGGTCTTTGGGCTGCTTTTTCCGACTGGGCAAATGGATCTTGTGTGATGGGAAGAGAGCAGCAGAGACACACGTGCCCTGGTAGCATCTTGCACCTCTTGGGTATATAGGGTGCTCCCCATCGGCTACGTCCTGGGGCTGCGTGAGGGAGAAGGCAGCTCCTTCCTTGTGTGGCTACTGTTTGCAGGCAGAGATGAGCTGGGTGGCTGTTGAAGGAAGCAAGGAGATGTTCAAGGGTTGGTCTGAAAGAGCTTCTCCAGGTCCAGGGTTTGGTTTGAAGAGCTTCTCCAGGTCCAGGGTTTGGTTTGAAGAGCTTCTCCAGGTCCAGGGGTTGGTCTGAAGAGCTTCTCCAGGTCCAAGGTTTGGTTTGAAGAGCTTCTCCAGGTCCAGGGTTTCATTTGAAGAGCTTCTCCAGGTCCAAGGTTTGGTTTGAAGAGCTTCTCCAGGTCCAAGGTTTGGTTTGAAGAGCTTCTCCAGGTCCAAGGTTTGGTTTGAAGAGCTTCTCCAGGTCCAGGGTTTGGTTTGAAGAGCTTCTCCAGGTCCAGGGTTTGGTTTGAAGAGCTTCTCCAGGTCCAGGGTTTGGTTTGAAGAGCTTCTCCAGGTCCAGGGTTTGGTTTGAAGAGCTTCTCCAGGTCCAGGGTTTGGTTTGAAGAGCTTTTCCAGGTCCAGGGTTTGGTTTGAAGAGCTTCTCCAGGTCCAAGGCTTGGTTTGAAGAGCTTCTCTAGAGTCTCATAGTGTGGGAAAGGAGGAGAGCTGATTGATGGAGAAGAGTCTTTGAGGTAGGGCAAGGGGGAAGACGGGTGGCTTCACCTTTCACCTGTGTCATTGGCAGGGCTGAAACCAAACTGTGATTCCTCCATGGTAGTCAAGGTGCCCCCCTCATTCTTTGGGTTACAGCTGAGGCTTCCAGGAGAAATGTTCATCCAAGCACAAATCCTGGCACCATAGAGAAAGGCAGGAGAGGGGGATGAGAGCAGCTGCTCTGCTTGGCCTGTGGGGAGAAGCGGAGGGGAAGAGGAAGCAATAGCAATAAACACGTCACCTTCCTCATGGGAAGGCACCCAAGGAAAGGCGAGAGCACGGAAGGTGATCCACAGTTGACAGGGACCAGGCTGGGATACAATGGGCACGTGGAGGCTGTGGGCAATGGGGTAAGTTCAGGGGGTTTTGGCTTTCCCAAGGGCATGAAGATGTGAGGCCACGTGTGGCCAGTGACATCCCACCTTGGGGTATCCGAGTGGAGCAATAAGTTGTATGGAGGGCAGTAGAGAGAGGTTTTGCAGACGGTACTTGAGGCCAGTTTATGTTTAAGCCCTTATCCCTGAACCCTGTGTAGAAACAAGGTTTTTCTTCTGTTTTGTGTTTCCTAAGACAAAACCACTGTTGGGTTTTGAGTTTTTCCCTCAAGCGTGCCAAAAGAGTTACGTGCACCAGCAGTGTGTTCGCAGCTCGCATCTCTTGGGCTTCAAGGTTGTCACAATGGACCAAATCCAGAGCCTTTAAAGCAGTCAGGTTAGGAGGTGTGGGTGGGAATCCCTCCTGGCATTGCCTGTCATGGATTTCTGCCCCATGCATGGTGTTGAGTCAGTGCCCAGATGTCTGTTGGTTGCTCTGCTTTGGGTATGCCGTATCTCCATGTGGAGGTGAAGGCAGTGGAGAGCAGCACTGGAGGGTCACCTTGACTGGGACATGGTGGTGCAGAGATCAGACTGGAGGGGCTTTCAGAAGAGCAACGTGACCATTGTTGGTACCAGGGTGAGACCTTGCTCTTGGTTGTGTCTCCAGCTTGGCTTCTGCTGCCATTGGGAGGAGTTAATGGAGCTCCTTCCTATGAGCACGGTCCAAATGAGGAGGAACAAGCTTAGGGACCCAAGAGGACTTCTCCTTCCACTGGTTGGTCCCCGGTGGTTTGTCAGCTTGGGTGGTGGAAGCAGCACTTCTGTATAGGAGTCATTTAGTTGGTCATGGGGGTTTTAAAGGAGATCTGGCAAAGCTCTGGTTGACCTTCCCAACCTCGAGGGGAGCAGAGTGGGGGAAGACTGACCACCAGTGCTGTGGGGTTGGAAGGTGGATTTCTCCTGTGTGGTACTTTGGGTTGCACTTTGGGTTTGTATAAATGGAAAAGAGAAGGAACACCCCCCCCCCAAAAAAAAAACAAACCCTAAGGGTTCACCTTGGCCAAGGCAAGGATTAGCACATAAAGAGCACCAGGACATTTGGAACCAATGTTCCTACATCACCCTTCCACTGTCTGTAGCAGTTAAACCTGGGTGGAAAACCACCCAGTAGATCACAGGACTTGAAGACCTCTCAATACCCTTCTTTCCTCTCATGTTGACCTCGGGCTATGTGTTAGGAGCTGTCTGTCAGCATGGAAACACATAGGGTAGAGTAAGCTCCAGCCAGAGTAATGGCACTATGGCTTGCAGGGTTCAGTGTTATCACAGCCTAGGTTCTACAGAGGAGGTCCTGCCCAGCAGACCTAGGCACCCTTCACCCTTAGCTGCTTTAGGAATGAGTGCCAATACTTGGGTCCATGGCCAGGAAGGAGCTGCCAGGCTTGCTGGTGAAAGGAAAGAGAACACTAAAGGTGGGGTAGAAAGCTCCAGGAAGATCACCCAGTGTTACCACTACTGAGATGTGACAGGGGTGGTTTAGTTTTAACTCCTTCCCTTGGAGCAGCAGCAGAGCTGGTGCTCCTCATCCTGTTATGCCCAGGCAGAAACGGCCATTAACTCAACCAGGGTGTGGAGAGGTGAAGCATTCACTGCCTGTCAGGTGAGAGGCTCTAGTGAGCACGTTTGGAAACTGGTGGTGGGTTTAGGCTTGGACACTGCATGGCTCCAGGGCCACCGCATGGCTCCAGGCTTGAGTAGCTCCTTCCCAAGGTGGCTTCATGGGTCCATGATGGTGGTGAGATGCTCCCTGCTGCTGCATGGGGATGTGGGGCTTGATGCCCCTCAGCTCATGCCAGCAGTGACCTGCAGCCCTGTCCCCTTCCCCATGGAGGGATATTGGGGTTTGGGTAGATGGAATGATGAGAGGAAAGCCCATGATCCCAAGCCCTTTCCTTGGCCAAGTCATGGCTTAAGTGGAGGTCCTGGGGAGGTTGCAGCCTGGTGGGGGACTCCTGTGTGGGGAACACTGATGGTGGCCACCAGCTTCTCAGATACTTCACTCCAGCAAAGCTTTGCTGATGTCAGTTAAGCAAAAGGGTTTCCTGTGGTGGAGGATCACACTGGGCATTAGCAAGGAGGAGCAGGAGGGGCTAAACCATCCTTAGGAACCTCTGAAGTATCTCAGAGATTGATATTGCAGCTAAAGAGGAAGGAAAATCACTCTGAAACCACTGTTACAGCCATGAACCCATCCCTGCCATTATCTCTGCTTGAAAACACGAGCTGTAACCCAAGATGTGGGGAGGGAAAAAGGCAAATTGAGAGTGGTGGTGACCCCCAACCTGAGTGAGCTCCTGTATCCATCACCCCTCCAAGGGGCTGAGCCCTCCAGGTGACCATTTGCTCTTGTGTTTAATGAATAACAATAACCCAGGTCAGCTTTTGCAGTTGCAGGATGTACTTACCATGAAGTGTTATTGAAGGGCTTGGTTTGAAGGATGCATGTTTTAGGGTATCCGTTTCCTCCCCATCCACCAGCATCCCATTGAATGGGGTCCTTCCCGAAGCCCTCTCTCTTTGCCATCCTCTCCCTCCCCTCCTCCATCCCAGTGGATGCAGGGATATGGGATGATGTGGTCCCTTGTCCAGAGGGTGTGAAATGGGGGTTGGCTTTCTTAGAGGGGTACACATTTGAGGATATTTCGAGGGAACCCACATTTGAAGGATAATTTTCCATAGGGAAACCCAACCAGCCGACAATAGCAATAAGAGCTGCTGGATATCCATAAATCCAGGGCTTTTGGGTTAGTTTTTATTAATTGTCAGTATTTCCAGGCCCTCCATCCATCACCCCCAAAACACAGTGACCCTCTGCCCATCTTCCTTTCACTTTGTCCTCAGCCCTTTGGGCTGCCAGCAGGATCAAGCTCCAGATGGTTTCTCTGCCATGCACTAGCATTCCCATAGGGAAAAAAGGGAGCCTGAGAGGAAAGAGAGCTTGGAGAAGGTGTTTTCCCAGCATGTTGCACCGTGGCACTTAGGGATTTACCTGTCATCAGGCAAAACAGCCTGGTACAGGGATGTTGGCAAAGCAGGAATAGCAAAATCCGTGCTTCAACAGCAGCAATTCCCAGTTGGAAACACTCAGTTGTGCTGTTTGTAGGGAAAAGCCTCTTGATGCAATACAGCCACCTGCAGCATCGCTGCAGCTCCCTGCAAGGGATGGAGCTGGGGTTTCCCAGGGTGAAGGAGGTTTGGGATCAGAGAGGTCGGGAAGCATGGGAAGGAAGCAGAACTGAGCCAGTGGGGTGCAGGATAGCACCCAAAGCCTCCCGTTCCCCTAGCACTGAGCAAACCCACGTTGGGTTTTACCCTTCTTTCTATGGAATAAGGTTTTTAATCCCATTCCCCCCCCCAAACCAGCTCATTTTTAAATAGTATTTGACCTCTTAAGCAAAAAATAAATACCATAAATACCAAAAAGTAAGAGAAATAAAGACAAAACCCAGGAGTAACCATGTCTTCCAAGTCTCAAAGGTGTGGAGGGAGCATGGCCTTGAAGTGATGCCCTGGAGAGCCCCCTCCCTGCGTCCCCAGCCTCGGTTTGTCCATCTGAGAGTGTCCATTTGGGTTTAGTTCCCTGGTTTTGGGGTTTGTTCTGGTTTTGGTTCTGAAGATCAGGTCGTGATCTCCCCCCCCCCCCCCCAAGTTTGTAACTGTCTGATATTTCCTGTAAGATGTAGAACATTGGAGACCTATGAACATGTTTCCAAAAAACAAAAAGAGATAAAAAATAAATAAAAGAGCCCAAGAGGGGGCTGTGGTTGGTTTTTTTTTTGGTGGTGAGGGGGTGAAGTGAATGGGAGCAGCCATAAACCCATTCCTAGGGTGGTTGTGGAGCTTGGTGGTCACCAACTCAACCTTGGGTGGGTCGTTCTGCTGAGCCCAACGTGGCCATCGAAGAGGTCAGTGTGGTCCTCTAAGAGGAGTGTGTGAGCTTCATGGTGAGCAGAGTGGATCTCCTGGGTCGATTGAGACCTTGGATAGAGATGTCCATGCAGGAGACCAGCTTTTGGCCAGGTCAGCCCATGCCCTGGGTGGCTTGTTGTAAGGTGGGAGCTGTTCCGTGGTCCACAGACTGTCATTAGACTGCAGTGTGGAGTGCTGGTACCTCGTGATGGAGGGAAATCAAGAGCTCGTGGTGTTCCTGGAGAGGCTTCAGTTCAACAGACCAAGGTGACCATGGCATGGCATCCCAGCTGCACGACATCCTCCACTGCATGGTGTCTCCAATGGGGCTGTGCTCTGGCATCCTGGCTTTCCAGAGATGTTATCCATCAGGGGCACCACGATGTGGCCACCATCACCAGCATCAATGGCTCCCAGAGATGCTTTCCGTCAGGGGACCACGATACGGCCACCACCACCGGTGCTGCAGCTCCAGGAGATGCTGTCCATAACGGGACCACGATGTGGCCACCATCACCAGCATCATGGCTCCCAGAGATGCTCTCCATCAGGGGACCACGATATGGCCACCACCACCGGTGCTGCAGCTCCAGGAGATGCTGTCCATAATGGGACCACGATGTGGCCACCATCACCAGCATCAATGGCTCCCAGAGATGCTCTCCATCAGCTCACCATGATACGGCCACCACCACCAGTGCTGCAGCTCCAGGAGATGCTGTCCATAACGGGACCACGATGTGGCCACCATCACCAGCATCATGGCTCCCAGAGATGCTCTCCGTCAGGGGACCACGATACGGCCACCACCACCAGTGCTGCAGCTCCAGGAGATGCTGTCCATAACGGGACCACGATGTGGCCACCATCACCAGCATCATGGCTCCCAGAGATGCTCTCCGTCAGGGGACCACGATATGGCCACCACCACCAGTGCTGCAGCTCCAGGAGATGCTGTCCATAACGGGACCACGATGTGGCCACCATCACCAGCATCAATGGCTCCCAGAGATGCTCTCCATCAGGGGACCACGATATGGCCACCACCACCAGTGCTGCAGCTCCAGGAGATGCTGTCCATAATGGGACCACGATGTGGCCACCATCACCAGCATCAATGGCTCCCAGAGATGCTCTCCATCAGCTCACCATGATACGGCCACCACCACCAGTGCTGCAGCTCCAGGAGATGCTGTCCGTAACGGGACCACGATGTGGCCACCATCACCAGCATCATGGCTCCCAGAGATGCTCTCCATCAGGGGACCACGATACGGCCACCACCACCACCGGTGTTGCAGCTCCAAGAGGTGCTCTCCATCAGCCCACCGTGCCATGGCCACCACCAGTCCTTGGGGACAGGGAATCCTTCTCACCAGCTGGGTCAGACGATGGGTTTGCCACGCTCCTCATGGACACCTTGGTGGCAGGAGCAGAAGCCACGCTGCCGCCTCCAGCACTTCATGGCTCCACACAGGACTGGCTTTCACACGGTGCCCAGCATCCTCTGTCCCCTCCGTGGGGTCTTTGTGGGTGTCACCGTCCCCCCGAGGCAGCCCCCAGGCCTGGTGCCAGCTGGGATGGAGCATGAATGAGGCTGGATTGGAGCCTCTGCATCACCCAAGTGGCCGGAGCCACTTGTGGCACTCTCTAGACCAACATCCATGGTGGCTGTCGCTGCCACCCACGTTGTCCCCACATCACCAGTGCTCCCCCCCCCTCCCCATAAGGATGCTGAGGCCCTGCAGGACTTGGCCATGGGCTCAGCAGGGTCAAGGTGACCCCAAATGTGTGTGTGGGGGGGGGAATGTGGGGTGACAGGAGCTGGAGGGGACACAGTGTCCAGGGTGCGCTTACAGAGCTCCATGTGCACGTGTGTGTGTGCATGTGTGGCTGAACGTGTGCACACGTGTGTGTGTGCATGTGTGGCTGAACGTGTGCACACGTGTGTGTGTGCATGTGTGACTGAACGTGTGCACACGTGTGTGTGTGCATGTGTGACTGAACGTGTGCGCACGTGTGTGTGTGCGTGACTGAACGTGTGCACACGTGTGTGTGTGCATGTGTGACTGAACGTGTGCACACGTGTGTGTGTGCATGTGTGACTGAACGTGTGCACACGTGTGTGTGTGCATGTGTGACTGAACGTGTGCACACGTGTGTGTCTGCATGTGTGACTGAACGTGTGCGCACGTGTGTGTGTGCATGTGTGACTGAACGTGTGCACACGTGTGTGTGTGTGTGTGACTGAACGTGTGCACACGTGTGTGTGTGCATGTGTGACTGAACGTGTGCGCACGTGTGTGTGTGTGCGTGACTGAACGTGTGCACACGTGTGTGCGTGACTGAACGTGTGCACACGTGTGTGTGACTGAACGTGTGCGCCCGTGTGTGTGTGTGACTGAACGTGTGCACACGTGTGTGTGTGTGACTGAACGTGTGCACACGTGTGTGTGTGTGACTGAACGTGTGCACACGTGTGTGTGTGCGTGACTGAACGTGTGCACACGTGTGTGTGCATGTGTGACTGAACGTGTGCACATGTGTGTGTGTGCGTGACTGAACGTGTGCACACGTGTGTGTGTGCATGTGTGACTGAACGTGTGCACACGTGTGTGTGCATGTGTGACTGAACGTGTGCACACGTGTGTGTGTGACTGAACGTGTGCACACGTGTGTGTGTGCATGTGTGACTGAACGTGTGCACACGTGTGTGTGTGCATGGGTGACTGAACGTGTGCACACGTGTGTGTGTGACTGAACGTGTGCACACGTGTGTGTGTGACTGAACGTGTGCACACGTGTGTGTGTGCATGTGTGACTGAATGTGTGCACACGTGTGTGTGCATGTGTGACTGAACGTGTGCACACGTGTGTGTGTGCATGTGTGACTGAATGTGTGCACACGTGTGTGTGCATGTGTGACTGAACGTGTGCACACGTGTGTGTGTGCATGTGTGACTGAACGTGTGCACACGTGTGTGTGCATGTGTGACTGAACGTGTGCACACGTGTGTGTGTGACTGAACGTGTGCACATGTGTGTGTCCATGTGTGACTGAACGTGTGCACACGTGTGTGTGTGCGTGTGTGACTGAACGTGTGCGCACGTGTGTGTGTGCATGTGTGACTGAACGTGTGCGCACGTGTGTGTGTGTGTGACTGAACGTGTGCACACGTGTGTGTGTGTGACTGAACGTGTGCGCACGTGTGTGTGCATGTGTGACTGAACGTGTGCACACGTGTGTGTGTGTGTGTGACTGAACGTGTGCACACGTGTGTGTGTGCATGTGTGACTGAACGTGTGCACACGTGTGTGTGTGCATGTGTGACTGAACGTGTGCGCACGTGTGTGTGTGCATGTGTGACTGAACGTGTGCACACGTGTGTGTGTGCATGTGTGGCTGAACGTGTGCACACGTGTGTGTGTGCGTGTGTGACTGAACGTGTGCACACGTGTGTGTGTGCGTGTGTGACTGAACGTGTGCACAAGTGTGTGTGTGCATGTGTGACTGAACGTGTGCACACGTGTGTGTGTGCATGTGTGACTGAACGTGTGCACATGTGTGTGTGTGCATGTGTGACTGAACGTGTGCACCCGTGTGTGTGTGCATGTGTGACTGAACGTGTGCACACGTGTGTGTGTGTGTGTGACTGAACGTGTGCACACGTGTGTGTGTGAATGTGTGACTGAACGTGTGCACACGTGTGTGTGTGCATGTGTGACTGAATGTGTGCACACGTGTGTGTGTGCGTGACTGAACGTGTGCACACGTGTGTGTGTGCATGGGTGACTGAACGTGTGCACACGTGTGTGTGAGCATGTGTGTGTGAGCACGTGTGTGTGCATGTGTGTGAACGTGTGCACACGTGTGTGTGTGCATGTGTGACTGAATCGTGTGCACACGTGTGTGTGTGCATGTGTGACTGAACGTGTGCACACGTGTGTGTGTGCATGTGTGACTGAACGTGTGCACATGTGTGCTTGTGCAAGTGTGTGTGCGCACATGTGTGTATGTGTGCGTGTGCACATGTGTGTGTGCATGTGTGACTGAACGTGTGCACACGTGTGGGTGTGTGTGTGACTGAACGTGTGCACTGAACGTGTGCACACGTGTGTGTTTTTTGTCTGCACGTGTGCGCACGTGTGTGTGTGAATGTGTGACTAAACGTGTGCACACGTGTGTGT
Source organism: Pezoporus occidentalis (assembly GCF_034315485.1). Classification (NCBI taxonomy): domain Eukaryota; kingdom Metazoa; phylum Chordata; class Aves; order Psittaciformes; family Psittacidae; genus Pezoporus; species Pezoporus occidentalis. The sequence continues at coordinate 290,961 of NW_026915943.1, forward strand.
GTGCATGTGTGGCTGAACGTGTGCACACGTGTGTGTGTGAATGTGTGACTGAACGTGTGCACACGTGTGTGTGTGTGTGTGTGCAGTATGCCACACGTGTGTGTGTGTGTGAGCACTATGTCACACGTGTGTGTGTGTGTGTGACTGAACGTGTGCACACGTGTGTGTGTCTGCATGTGTGACTGAACGTGTGCACACTGAACGTGTGCACACGTGTGTGTGTGTGTGACTGAACTTGTGCACACGTGTGTGTGTGTGTGACTGAATGTGTGCACACGTGTGTGTGTGCATGTGTGACTGAACGTGTGCACACGTGTTTGCATGTGTGACTGAACGTGTGCACACGTGTGTGCATGTGTGACTGAACGTGTGCACACGTGTGTCTGCATGTGTGGCTGAACGTGTGCACACGTGTGTGCATGTGTGACTGAACGTGTGCACACGTGTGTGTGTGTGACTGAACGTGTGCACACGTGTGTGTGTGTGACTGAACGTGTGCACACGTGTGTGTGTGACTGAACGTGTGCGCACGTGTGTGTGTGTGTGACTGAACGTGTGCACACGTGTGTGTGTGTGACTGAACGTGTGCGCACGTGTGTGTGCATGTGTGACTGAACGTGTGCACACGTGTGTGTGCATGTGTGACTGAACGTGTGCACACGTGTGTGTGTGCATGTGTGACTGAACGTGTGCACACGTGTGTGTGTGCATGTGTGACTGAACGTGTGCTCACGTGTGTGTGTGTGACTGAACGTGTGCACACGTGTGTGTGTGTGTGTGAATGTGTGCACTGAACGTGTGCACACGTGTGTGTGTGCATGTGTGACTGAACGTGTGCACACGTGTGTGTGTGTGCGTGACTGAACGTGTGCACACGTGTGTGTGTGCATGTGTGACTGAACGTGTGCACACGTGTGTGTGCATGTGTGACTGAACGTGTGCACACGTGTGTGTGTGCGTGTGTGACTGAACGTGTGCACAAGTGTGTGTGTGCATGTGTGACTGAACGTGTGCACACGTGTGTGTGTGCATGTGTGACTGAACGTGTGCACATGTGTGTGTGTGCATGTGTGACTGAACGTGTGCACCCGTGTGTGTGTGCATGTGTGACTGAACGTGTGCACACGTGTGTGTGTGTGACTGAACGTGTGCACACGTGTGTGTGTGCATGTGTGACTGAACGTGTGCACACGTGTGTGTGTGTGCATGTGTGACTGAACGTGTGCACAAGTGTGTGTGTGCATGTGTGCGTGACTGAACGTGTGCACACGTGTGTGTGTGTGACTGAACGTGTGCACACGTGTGTGTGTGCATGTGTGACTGAACGTGTGCGCACGTGTGTGTGCGTGACTGAACGTGTGCACACGTGTGTGTGTGCATGTGTGACTGAACGTGTGCACACGTGTGTGTGTGCGTGACTGAACGTGTGCACACGTGTGTGTGCGCATGTGTGACTGAACGTGTGCACACGTGTGTCTGTGTGTGTGTGTGTGCACGTGTGTGTGTGTGACTGAACGTGTGCACACGTGTGTGTGTGCATGTGTGTGAACGTGTGCAACGTGTGTGTGTGTGCGTGACTGAACGTGTGCACACGTGTGTGTGCGTGACTGAACGTGTGCACCCGTGTGTGTGTGTGTGTGTGACTGAACGTGTGCACACGTGTGTGTGTGTGCATGTGTGACTGAACGTGTGCGCACGTGTGTGTGTGTGTGACTGAACGTGTGCACACGTGTGTGTGTGCATGTGTGACTGAACGTGTGCACACGTGTGTGTGTGCATGTGTGACTGAACGTGTGCACACGTGTGTGTGTGCATGTGTGACTGAACGTGTGCACACATGTGTGTGTGCATGACTGAACGTGTGCACACGTGTGTGTGTGCATGTGTGACTGAACGTGTGCACACGTGTGTGTGTGCATGTGTGACTGAACGTGTGCGCACGTGTGTGTGTGCATGTGTGACTGAACGTGTGCACACGTGTGTGTGTGCATGTGTGACTGAACGTGTGCACACGTGTGTGTGTGTGACTGAACGTGTGCACACGTGTGTGTGTGCATGTGTGACTGAACGTGTGCACACGTGTGTGTGTGACTGAACGTGTGCACACGTGTGTGTGTGCGTGACTGAACGTGTGCGCACGTGTGTGTCTGCATGTGTGACTGAACATGTGCACACGTGTGTGTGTGCGTGACTGAACGTGTGCACACGTGTGTGTGTGTGACTGAACGTGTGCACACATGTGTGCGTGTGTGACTGAACATGTGCACACGTGTGTGTGCGTGACTGAACGTGTGCACACGTGTGTGTGCGCACAGGGGGGTTGCATTGATGCTATGTGACTGCATACATGTGTGTGACTGCATACATGTGTGTGACTGCATACATGTGTGTGATTGCATACATGTGTCTGCATGCATGTGTGTGCGACTGCATGCGTGTGCGACTGCATGCGTGTGCGACTGCATACATGTGTGTGACTGCATACATGTGTGTGACTGCATACATGTGTCTGCATGCATGTGTGTGCGACTGCATGCATGTGTGTGCGACTGCATGCGTGTGCGACTGCATACATGTGTGTGACTGCATACATGTGTGTGCGACTGCATACATGTGTGTGACTGCATACATGTGTGTGTGACTGCATACATGTGTGTGACTGCATACATGTGTGTGATTGCATACATGTGTCTGCATGCATGTGTGTGCGACTGCATGCGTGTGCGACTGCATACATGTGTGTGACTGCATACATGTGTGTGACTGCATATGTGTGTGTGACTGCATACATGTGTGTGACTGCATACATGTGTGTGACTGCATACATGTGTGTGACTGCATACATGTGTGTGTGACTGCATACATGTGTGTGCGACTGCATCCATACATGTGTGACTGCATACATGTGTGTGTGACTGCATACATGTGTGTGCGACTGCATCCATACATGTGTGACTGCATCCATGTGTGTGACTGCATCCATGTGTGTGCAACTGCATACATGCATGTGCATGTACATCACTGCATGTGGGTTTGCATGTGCATTTATGCATGTGCTCATGTGAACAAGCCCATCTGGGCACATCTCTGTGTGTGTGCATGTGAAGACACGCTTGGAGAGCTCCAGGTGTGTGTTCGCATGCATGTACAACATCAGTCACATATGTGACTGTACATACATGTGCACACACGTATGTAGATGTGCAGAGGCGGATTTCCATATGCACATCTCACTCCGTGCCTGTGCAGTGATGCGTGCGCATCCCTGTGTGTGCGTGCACATCTACATGCTCACACATACGTGTTTCCATGCAGACACGTGTGGCTGCAGCCCACGTGCAGGGGGTTGTATGTGCGTGTGTGAGGACACGTGTGCCCCTGGATCACACTGCAGCCCCACAGCCACCCCAGCACCCTGCAGTGTGTGACCCCCGCTCTGTGCATGGCTATAGGTGCATGCACACGTATGAGCGCACGTGCACCTACATGTAAGCTTTGGTGCGTGCATGAGTGCACATTTACACATGTAAACGCATGTAAATGTGCTCTATGGGGTGTTCGGCCATAAATGCTTTTCGCATGCTATAGGTGTGCAGGGGATGGGGTGGGTGTATGAAAGCAGAACCACCTCTTTGCACCAGCACCCACCCCTTAGGTACAGGGGGTGGGATGAAGGGGGGAGCTCACCAAAACCCCATTTAGAAGCAGCCTCCCAGCTGCTGGCACAGGCTCAGGGGCGTTGGGCTGCTCCATCCTGGCCATCACCGGATGCCCTCAGGAGGCTTCAGAGTTAACGCTCTCCCCTCCGGCTTCCTGCAGCCCCAGTTTCCCCCATGATGGACACTCAGAGGCTCCCCCCCACCACCCCTTACCTTGGGGGGGCCATCGGTGCTCCTCAACCACATCCCACCCCCGGTGGGCAGGGGTCCATGGTGGGTTTCACCCCCTGCATCACTCCTCATCTCCGGGATGCGGGACACGCGGAACCTGTTGGGGGGCACTGCATCAGCTTGTCCCCACCCTGCAGAGAGGGGGGTACCCATGATGGGGGGGGGGGGGGTCCCCACTCACCTGCCCACAGAGAGGATGGTGACCTCAGTGGGCCGACCCCCGGGTTTGGGGCCCTGGGTGGCACTGAGCGGTGGCAGCACCTCGGGCCACTTCTGGCTGCAGCGGGCGCACGGGGCTGGGCCCTGCACTGTGTGGAGGTGCTGCTGGTGCTGGCAGGAGGGGGGAAACTGAGGCAGGAGGTGCAGCCTGGGGACGAGGGGGAGACGGCATCAGCGGGGGGGGGGGGGGTTGCTCCTACCATGGGGGGTCCTCGGTGCAGCTTTGGGGGGGTCCTTACTTATCTGGGGGGGCGCAGCCCGGTGGCTGTTGGCTGTGATGCTCCTTCAGCAGCTCCTCCAGCGCTGCAGCGTTTTCTATGGGGGGGGACACCAAAAGGGGGTCATGGGGGGGTCCAAACCTTGTCACCCCCTACCCAGGAACCCCCCCCCGACCTTTCTTCTCAGTGATCAACCGCACCAGCACCCCGATGGTGTCCTCATTGGCATCCTCCAGCGGGTAGATGGAGCTGGGACCTGGAGGTAGAAGTAAGGGAGGGCTTCAGTGACTGGGGGATGAACCCCACCATGGATGAAGAGGATGCTCTGGGTCAGGGAGGACCAGAAGCCATGGGGATGGGTTGGACGAGAGGAGATGGATGTGGGATGATGGATGCGGGAGGATGGATGCGGGATGATGGTGTGGGATGATGGATGCGGGAGGATGGATGGGAGATGATGGTGCGGGATGATGGATGCGGGATGATGGATGCGGGATGATGGATGCGGGATGATGGATGCGGGATGATGGTGTGGGATGATGGTGCGGGATGATGGATGCGGGATGATGGTGTGGGATGATGGTGTGGGATGATGGTGCGGGATGATGGATGCGGGATGATGGATGCGGGATGATGGTGTGGGATGATGGATGCGGGATGATGGTGTGGGATGATGGATGCGGGATGATGGTGCGGGATGATGGATGGGGGATGATGGTGGATGGGGGATGATGATGGATGGGGGATGATGGATGGGGGATGATGGATGGGGGATGATGGATGGGGGATGACGGATGGGGGATGATGGATGCGGGATGATGGATGCGGGATGATGGATGCGGGATGATGGATGTGGGATGATGGATGCGGGATGATGGTGCGGGATGATGGATGCGGGATGATGGATGGGGGATGATGGATGCGGGATGATGGTGCGGGATGATGGTGCGGGATGATGGATGCGGGATGATGGATGCGGGATGATGGATGCGGGATGATGGTGCGGGATGATGGATGGGGGATGATGGATGCGGGATGATGGATGGGGGATGATGGATGCGGGGTGATGGATGCGGGATGATGGTGTGGGATGATGGATGCGGGATGATGGATGTGGGATGATGGTGCGGGATGATGGATGGGGGATGATGGATGCGAGAGGATGGATGCGGGATGATGGTGTTGTGGGATGATGGATGCAGGATGATGGACGATGGATGCGGGATGATGGATGGGGGATGATGGATGCGGGATGATGGTGCGGGATGATGGATGCGGGATGATGGATGCGGGATGATGGATGCGGGATGATGGATGCGGGATGATGGATGGGGGATGATGGATGCAGGATGACGGATGGGGGAGGATGGATGTGGGATGATGGATGGGGGATGATGGATGCGGGATGATGGATGCGGGATGATGGATGCAGGATGATGGATGCGGGATGTGGGATGATGGATGCGGGATGATGGATGCGGGATGATGGATACGGGATGATGGATGGGGGATGGGATGGGGGATGACGGATGATGGTGGGGGGGATGGGGATGATGGATGCGGGAGGATGGATGCGGAATGATGGATGGGGGATGATGGATGTGGGATGATGGATGGGGGATGATGGATGCGGGATGATGGATGCGGGATGATGGATGCGGGATGATGGATGTGGGATGATGGATGCGGGATGATGGATGCGGGATGATGGATACGGGAGGATGGATGGGGGATGACGGATGGGGGATGACGGATGGGGGATGATGGATGCGGGAGGATGGATGTGGGATGACGGATGGGGGATGATGGATGCGGGATGATGGATGCGGGATGATGGATGCGGGATGATGGATGCGGGAGGATGGATGGGGGATGATGGATGTGGGAGGATGGATACGGGAGGATGGATGCGGGATGACGGATGGGGGATGATGGATGCGGGAGGATGGATGTGGGATGACGGATGGGGGATGATGGATGCGGGATGATGGATGCGGGAGGATGGATGCGGGAGGATGGATGGGGGATGATGGATGCAGCACATCCAGGGCTCACCGGTGGCTCCGGGCTGGGGCTCCTTGCTGGTGGTGCAGTAGTAACCCTTCCTCTTCAGCAGGTTGCAGACCAGGATGCCCAGCAGCCCCATGGCACAGAAGACCGGGACGATGGTCAGCACGGCCGCCTGTGCTGCTGCTGCCTCCTCCTCCTCTTCCTCACCCCTCAGAGCCACCCATGTCCCGTTGGTCCCCACCGGCTGCTCCAGGGCTTCAGGGCTGCGGACTCGCCGCCGGCCTGGGGATGGAAAGCACTGGGTCAGCCTCAGGGAGAACTTTGTTGGGATGGAATCCCCTTTTCCCAAGAGCTCTGCTGCCTTGAGGGAAGCAGAAACCACTCGTGTGAGGAGTGGAGACGTCCCAGCATCCCTGCTCTATCAGCACCCACCTCGGCACCCCGGGGTGCTGCGGGGAGCGCTGGCGCAGGGCAGGCACCGGCCCCGGGGCTCCTTCTCCCCTTCAGGGCTGTAAAACCTGCGGGGTGGGATGGGAGGGTCAGGATGTGGCCCACGAGCGGCACCGGGGCTGTGGGGCTGCAGCATCCCCTGGCAGGGCTCACCCCGGGAGGCAGGATCCGCATCGGCTGTCGGTGCCCGCGGTGCCCGGAGCCACCAGGATCCTGTTCCCATCCCGGCAGTGGGTGTGAGCGGAGCAGGATGTGTCCCCCCGTGAGAAGGTGCCGGGGGGACAAGCTCGGCACCTCCCCACTGAGCCACATTCCTGCACGGAGGGAGAGGGAGGTGAGCGATGGGTGGACGGATCCAGCACCTTCCACCCGGGCTGCATGCACCGTGTCTTACCCCAGTGGGCTCCTCTCCGGGGGCGCATCCTGGTGTCCCGTGCCCCCGGGGACCGCAGCTCCCGGCCCCTGCACCGGGGCTGCTCAGCACCTGCAGGAGAAGCAAAGAGAAGTGCTCAGCGCCAGGTGCTGTGGGAATCCTGCTGCTGCCAGAGCTGCGCTGGTGGGGATGCAGGGGAGGTGATGGGATGGGTGCAAACCCAGGGCACGGACCGGGGGGATTAGCATGGAATCACAGAATCCCGGCCTGGGTTGGGTTGAAGGGACCGTAAAGCTCCTCCAGCTCCAACCCCCTGCCATGGGCAGGGACCCCTTCCACTAGAGCAGCTTGCTCCAAGCCCCTGTGTCCAACCTGGCCTTGAACACTGCCAGGGATGGGGCAGCCACAGCTTCTCTGGGCACCCTGTGCCAGCGCCTCAGCACCCTCACAGGGAAGAGCTTCTGCCTAAGAGCTCAGCTCAGTCTCCCCTCGGGCAGGTTAAAGCCATTCCCCTTGGCCTGGCCCTACAGGCCCTTGTCCAAAAGTGATGTGATGGATACAAACCCATTGCGTGCATCGTGGTGGATGCAAACCCACCACTACTGACACGATGGACGCAAACCATCACCAGCGACATGATGGATCCCAAGGCACTGCATGCACCACGGTGACCCCAACCTGTCACAAGGGTTGTGAGAGATGCAGTCCCATTGCATGCACGCGCATCGCCAGCAACCTGATGGATGCCACCCCATCACACAGACCATGATGGATGCGAACCCATCACCAGTGACATGGTGCTGATGAACTGACTGTGGCTGGTAAAACCCATCACGACCCTTGCTCAGGCCAAGGCACCCCAAGGAGCAGCCCCAGCTCCTGAGGTACCTCTGTGGCCCATCCCAAGAGCATCTCATGGGACACGGGACAACCCGATGGTCCCAGAAGGAGCAGCGAGGGAGAAGCCACATTCCCAAACAGAAGCCTCAGCAGAAGGGAGAAAAGGAGGAGGAAGAATGTGGGAGGCAAAGGGGGAACCTCAACCCAAACCCAGCATCTCCCCAGGGCTGGGCTGCTGCAAGCTTCCAGGTGGGAATTGTATTGGGTTGCCCTATTGTGGCCGTGGGGTGGTGATGCTGGACGGGGCTCTGGCATCACAGGAGGCAGAAGGAGGGATGCAGGAGGATGGGATGGGATGGGATGGATGAGGCCGTACTCACCCCCAGGACAGTGACAAGCCACCAGCACATCCCGTTCCTCTTCATCACCAGGGGAGACCTGCCCGGGGAGGGAGGGGGAAGCACCAGGGTCACCATCCCAGTGGGGAAGCAGCTTGTGGATCCCTGTTCCCCTCCACTGGGATGCTCCAGGGCATCTGCCTGGATACCCCCGCAGCAGCGACCTTCCACCACCCCCAGAAAGCTTTGTTAGAGGATTTATGGGATGCTCAGCATCATCTCCTTCCCTTGCAGACCCCAACTCCATGTGAAACGGAGAGGGACCAACCCTACAAGGGAACCATACAAGGGGCAAGGGAGGCTGAACACCTTTAAACGAAGGTTTTCCTGCTCTGGAGGTGGCTTTTGTGCCCCTGCCACAAGGAAACGAAGTCCTTGAATAAGAAGTATTAAAATCAAGTGCGATGAAACGTGGTTCCCACAGGCTCATCCCCCCCTTCCTTAACGAGTGGTTGAATCAATCCGTGCGGACAGCACCGGGATGGGAAGGGAAGGGAAGGGAAGGGAAGGGAAGGGAAGGGAAGGGAAGGGAAGGGAAGGGAAGGGAAGGGAAGGGAAGGAGTCAGCAACATCCCAAAGGCGGATCCAGCCTCTGAGCCCGCATGGAAACTGCCCCGGTTGTCACGGTCCTGTGAGCACCGCAGAGCCTCGTTACAGCCTCTGCTGCTCCTAATCACTGCTTGGCATCACCCATGGGAGATGCAGCCAATGACCCACGGCAGGGGGGCACGCTGCGGGGGAATGGGGCAGAGCTGGGCAATGACAGGACATGGGTTGGGATGCGATGGCTCAGCCCGGAATGAGCATCCTCTGGGCTCCAGGTCCTCCCAGTAGCGCCCAGTAAGGGAGCATGGAGCCCTCCTGGGAGCTGCATCGCCAAGCTAAGAGCCACCAAGCCCTATCTGCACCAGCAACATCTATGCCAAGCTGGGACCCTGTGATTTTGGGGGGGGGCTGAGTCCGCTACCACCATCACCCCATCATGTGCCACCTCCCCACTGAGCCTCATCCCAGTGCAATGGCATTCCATGGGGACACTTTGGGATGCGCCCCTTGATTGTGGAGGGAGGACAAAACTGGGGCAAAGCCTCCACCCTGTAAACCAGCACTACTCAAACCTGAGCTTAAGGTTTAAGCCTAACATCAAGTTTATTAATCCTTGGGGGGGGGGTTTAGGATTTGACTGCTTAATAGCATCACCTCAGGGACACCCTGAGATGTTTGGGATGCTGCTGTGCCAGGAAAGGAGCAGCAATGGCTTTGGAAGGGGATGAGCAGGTCCCACTGTGCCCAAGGGACCATGAGCTGTGGGTAAGTGATGCCATGGGCCAGCAGAGCCCGTATCACAGAACCCCAGAGTGGTTTGGGTTGGGAGGGACCTTAAATCTCATCCAGTCCCAACGCCCTGCCATGGGTAGGGACACTTCCACAGGAGCAGCTTGCTCCAAGCCCCATCCTGGCTCTCCGCTTCAAGACAAATGGGTTTAAACCCCACCAGGAACAGCGCTGGCCCCAGGTAAAGCAGGTCTGAGGCCAAGCTTAATACCTAAGGATTAAGAACATCCCTTGGATGACCAAGACCCTGCCATGGGGATGCAGGAGGTCCCAGGACCAGGGAGCTCCAGGTCCTGGTTGTCAATAGAGCTTTAGGGGGAGCAGCTCGGAGTCACCGCAGTTGGGGATGGGGGATGCAGGCACAAACCCACCCCCTGCGTGGTGGGATGCTCAGCACCCCACCTGAAGCTAGTTTTAGGAAAACTAAACCCAGCGCAATTGACTTGCCAAGAGCCAGAAGGAACCAAAAATAACCCCACCAGTGGCTGCTCTTTGGGGCCACCCCAACCTCCACCAGCTCCAAACCCCACTTGCATCAATGCAAACACACCGGGGAAGGCAACCTGGGTCTGGAATTCCCCCCGTTCCCACTGGATCACGTAAGCCTTTTATTCCCAGCCCGCCCCTAATAGAGCCTGTAACCCAAAGCTGCCCATTGGGATTCCAGCGAGGGCTTCCCCTCCCCATGGGGGAGCCGGGTTTCAGCCGCTGGCTCCTGCAGATAAAGGGGCTAAAAAGGGAGCAGCCGCTCGGGAACACTTTGGGAACGGCTCTTGGAGGCAGCGTGGGACAAGGAGTGTGTGTGGGGGGGATTATCCGGTAAACCCAGCGCTATCGCATCCCCCCCGGCCCCCATCGGGACAACGAAACCCTCACAGAAACGCAGCCTTAAAGGCAAACGAGAGCAGGAGCATCGCTACGGCGCTGAGCCCAGGCAGCAGCATCCCCCGGCCCCGCTCTGGGGGGCAGCCCCTCACCGCGGCATCCCGCCCCGCTGCAGGGGCTTGGCTGGGATTTTCCATCCCGTTTTCCAGGCAGCGGATGCGGAGTTTTCCCTTAACCTACTTCTCCCCTTCCCCACCCTTTATCCTAACCCACATTCGCGCTGCGGCAGCCGGAGCCAGCACCGGGGGGTGTGGGGGGGGGTCCCAATCACCGCATCCCACTTCAGGCGATGCTCCCCCCATATCTCCTTAAGGATAAGGTCAAGGAATATCCCCCCCATTGCAAACGCACCCCAAAAACACCCCCCTTTACACAGCCCGAAGCTGCAGCACCCCCAAACCACCCCCCCAAGGGGTATTTAACCCATTAAAGGGGGTGACCCCGTATGGATGAGCCCCCAGTACCAAAGGGGAGCCCCAAAATTGCCCCTTACCTGCCCCCGACCACGCTCCCCTCCGGCTCTTTATGAATGAACCCGCGGGCGCACTGCTCCGATTCGCCCCGCCCCTTTTCCGTGACGTCACGCGCCGAAGCTCCGCCCATCCTCCCAGCACTTAGCCCCGCCCTTGCCTCCGGTAGCGCCCCCTGCCGGGCGCGGAGGGAGCAGCGGGAGGGAAGGGTGATGGAGGGGGGGATTTGGGGGTGTTTGGCTTTATCCTAAAGGAGGAGGGGTTTTGGGGGGGAAAAGGGAAAAACGAGGATTTTACATATGGAACAAGAAGCTTTTAAAGAAATAAGGGGGTTTTGACCCATATGGGCTCCCTAAGGGGGCCACCCATGGGTGCTGCACCCTGCTTTCCTATGTGCCCTGTAGTGCACCCCATCCTGGACTCATCCCCTTCCACAGGGGGATGGTTTCCCACGCTGGGACACCCCCGTTGCCTTCAGGCCGGGTGCTCCCAGTGCCCCCTGTCCTGGCTGTTTGTCCTCCTGTCATTCCCAGGGGACCGCAAGGGCCTGGGGTGCATCCCAATGTGGGAGGGATCCCCCCCTTGGGAGTTATCCAGGAGGGAATAACTCACCCCGCAAGGAAAAGGACGAGACTTCATTCTGACACGGGTGACCTTTAGTGCCAAAAAGCCCCCAAGTGACCAAAATCCTGCTCCCTCCTTCCCAAAACGTCCTCACCATCCCAGTGTTAACTCCATCCTGCATGGAGAGAGGGGCATGGGACAGCAGCATCCCTGGCACTCACTCAGGGTTTCCTGGGGATGGGGTCACTTCTCCCATGGGGCCAAGAGGGCTGGGCCCCACCTGGACCGAAAGTGGGAAAACGGGAGGAAAAAAGGAGAAATGGGGTGAATTTTGACCCAAAAAAGTCTTGGTTTTAGGGTCCCAACTTCTGCCATCACGATTTAGGGGTGCAGAGAAGCACCCCGGCTGTCTGGCACAGGGATGTGAAGAAGATCCTTGTCCTCATATCCATACCAGCGCCTTCATCCCGCCCCAAAGCTGCCAAGCCCCATGGGCATCACAGAGCCCTCAATTCCCCCCCTCCATCAGTCCTCCCCTCCCTGCACGGCCCAGCTCCATCAGTGCGGTCCAGCTCTACGTCGGGCCAATGCACCAGGAGGGTTTTACCCCCCCATCTCCAAAGCAGAGGGAGCAGCAGCACCGTGACAATGCCCCTGACCCCCCCCCCAATAAACGAGGATGTTTATATATATAATATATATATTTAAAACAAACAAACAGACAAACAGAGCTATCTGGGTGCTGCGATGGAGCGAGCGGGTCAGCGGGAGGCCCGGGCCGAGGGGGACACCACGGGCACATCATCCCTGGGATGGTCCCATGGCGTGGCCGGGGGTCCCAGGGGAAAAGAGGGGAAGGGGGGAGTGTGTGTGACAGGGCTGTGACCCCCTGCTCCCCCCCCCCCCCCCCAAAAGCAGGCACACACACAACCGGAGAGCAAGGCAGGCTCCTGGCTGTACACAGCATCCTCCGGCCGGTCCCCAGGGATGCTCCTTAACGCCTTCCTCCTTCGCTAGCGCCTTCCCCATTCCCCTCCCCATCTTCTCCACACCCCCAAATCGGTTCGTGTCCCACAGCCCCCCCCCACCCCTCACCCTCCCCAGTCCCATGTGGTGGCCGGGTTGGGGGGGGGACAGGACAGTGGGGGGACACCGGGGCTCATCCCCCCCCCCAACCCCGAGCACACAGAGAGCAGCCGGGTTGGAGATGAGCGGCGCTGGGGCTGGGGGTGGCAGGGAGGGGGGTCCAGGACCCCCATCCTCTGCATACAGGGGGGCCAGCACCCCCCTTCCTCGCCGGGCTGGCCCTGGGGGGCTGTGGCTGTTCACGCTCTCCAGAGGAGGAGGTGGTTGGTGCTGTCGTCCCTTCCCACCGTCTCGCTGCTGCTGGTCAGGCGGAAATCCTCGTATCCGTCCCCGCCGCTGATCACCAGCATCTTGGGCTTGGAGAGAGCCAGGGCAGGGGCACGGGGACGCGATGGGTCTCGTTTCTCTGCCTCGCTTGGCTTCTCGGCCCCTGCTGTGTGGGGAACACCCATGGGTGCTGCCGGATGGGCCCACGCGGCGCCCATGTTCCCAGCAGCGTCGCAGCAGCAGCAGCATCCCATTAGTACCACCCCACCAGCACTGCTCCACCAGCATCATCCCAGCATCCTCCTACCAGTGCCATCCCACCAGTATCCCACCAGCATCATGCTCCACCAGCATCATCCCAGCATCCTCCTACCAGCACCATCCCACCAGCATCCCACCAGCATCATCCCAGAATCATCCCAGCAGCATCATTCCAGCATCCTCCTACCAGCACCATCCCACCAGCATCCCACCAGCATCATCCCACCATCCTCCTACCAGTGCCATCCCACCAGCATCATCCCAGAATCATCCCAGCAGCATCATCCCAGCATCCTCCTACCAGCACCATCCCACCAGCATCATCCCAGAATCATCCCAGCAGCATCATTCCACAGCATGATCCCAGCATCCTCCTACCAGCACCATCCCACCAGCATCCCACCAGCATCATCCCAGAATCATCCCAGCAGCATCATTCCAGCAGCATGATCCCAGCATCCTCCCACCACTATCATCCCACCAGCATTGCCTCATCAGCAGCATCTCACCAGCACTATCCTAACATCAGCCTCCTAGCATCATCCCAGCGTCATCCCACCATTAGCATCCCACCAGCACCATCCCAGCATCCTCCTACCAGCACCATCCCACCAGCATCTTCCTACCATCATCCCACCAGCACTATCCTAACATCAGCCTCCCAGTGTTAGCCTCCCAGCATCATCCCACCACTAGCATCCCACCAGCAACATCCCAGCATCCTCCCACCAGCATCATCCTACCAGCATCCCCCCAGCACCATCCCAGCATCCTCTGAACATCAGCCCCCCAGCATCCTCCCACCAGCATCCTCTGAATGTCACCACCACTTTCCCAGGTGCCATATCTTGGTCCCCAAAACTCTCCCATCCCCAAATTATCCCCTCCCATCCACATCAGCCACCCCCCCTGCCCAAATTACCTCATTCCCCCTTCATTGCCTCCATCTCCCCATCCCACCCCTCAGAGGTGGTGACACTCTGGTGGCTTTTCCCCATGAGAATTAGGGTCTCGCAGGGAAACTGGGCTCACTCGAGCCATGGCCAAGCCCTGCAGGGGCAGTTTAACACCCAATTCCCTCCCTTCCCATTTTCCTCCTTGGATTCACACACAAGGATGGAGCGGGCCCTCCGATGGCCGCACTCCCAGGTTATCCATCAGCAGGACGGCATTCCATTGCCTTGGATGGGGTCAGGGTTGTCCCGTTGCCCCCAACCCCATTATCCCACCTACCCGTCTCCCTTGGCAACGGGAAGAGGAGGTCAAAGCCATCGGGCAGCTCGATGGCGGTGAGGAAGCGGACGTGGCCGGTGTGGCCCTGGGCCAGCCCCACCAGCGCCGGGGCCGCCTTGGCTGACACGGACAGGGTGAGCACCACGCCGGCGCTGGTCCCGATCCAGAGCAGATCCTTGCAGGCCAGGAGAGCCGTGATCCGCAGGCAGGCGGCCTTGTGCTGCCGGATGATGGCATCCGAGCCTGCGGGGCACGCGGCCGTCAGCATCCCACCCTGCCCGGCGTTCCCTGCCTCCATCCGGGCTCTGCGGCTCGTGGGATGTGGGGCAGGGACCTCGCAAGCCCCCCGGCTGGGATAGAGCACCCCAGGGTGCTGTCAGATGGAGACGCCTCATGGGGGGGGCTGTGCGGATGCTTTCTTACCCTGTGGGACCAGGAAGATGCCCACGGAGCTGTTTCTCCGTAGGGGATAATGCTCAGGGGCTGCCCTGTGTCCATGGGGGAATAGGCAGACGCCCAGAGGCTGCTTGATTCCAGTGTGGGACTGTTCACACGTCATCTAGGGGATTCCCTATTACCCTATGGCATTATGAAGCCATCCATAGGATTCCCTATTCCCTGTGGCATTATGAAGCCATCCAAGAGATTCCCTATTCCCCTGTGGCATTATGAAGCCATCCAAGGCATTCCCTATTCCCCTGTGGCATTATGAAGCCATCCAAGGGATTCCCTATTCCCTGTGGCATTATGAAGCCATTCAGGTGATTCCCTATTCCCTGTGCCATTATGAAGCCATCCATAGGATTCCCTATTCCCTGTGGCATTATGAAGCCATCCAAGGGATTCCCTATTACTTTGTGGCATTATGAAGCCATCCAAGAGATTCCCTATCACCTTTGGCATTATGAAGCCATCCAAGGCATTCCCTATTCCCTGTGGCATTATGAAGCCATCCAAGGCATTCCCTATTCCCTGTGTCATTATGAAGCCATCCAAGGCATTCCCTATTCCCTGTGGCATTATGAAGCCATCCATAGGATTCCCTATTCCCTGTGGCATTATGAAGCCATCCATAGGATTCCCTATTCCCTGTGGCATTATGAAGCCATCCAAGGGATTCCCTATTCCCTGTGGCATTATGAAGCCATCCAAGGGATTCCCTATTACCCTGTGGCATTATGAAGCCATCCAAGGGATTCCCTATTCCCTGTGGCATTATGAAGCCATCCAAGGGATTCCCTATTCCCTGTGGCATTATGAAGCCATCCATAGGATTCCCTATTCCCTGTGGCATTATGAAGTCATTCAGGTGATTCCCTATTCCCTGTGGCATTACGAAGCCATCCAAGGGATTCCCTATTCCCTGTGGCATTATGAAGCCATCCAAGGCATTCCCTATTCCCTGTGGCATTATGAAGCCCTTCAGGTGATTCCCTATTACCCTATGGCATTATGAAGCCATCCATAGGATTCCCTATTACCCTTGGCATTATGAAGCCATCCAAGGCATTCCCTCTTACCTTTGGCATTATACTGATGCCCAGGGGCTGCCCTACTTCTGCATGGGATTATGCACGTATCCAAGGGTGCCCTACTCCTGTGTGGGATTATGAAGCCATCCATGGGGTTCCCTAACACCCTTTGAGTTCACGCTGATACCCAGGGGTTGCCTTCTTCCTACATGGGATTTTGCAGCCACCCAGGGCTTGTCCCGTTATCCCATGGGTCGGGATGCAGGAGATAGCCACACTCCCCAGCCCTGGATGCTGCGGAGCATCCCGCCTCCATGGCAGACGATGGCCACGGGGACCACTGGTGACGGTGACGATGGCACCCCGCTGGTGGCACTTACCCGCCAGCATCTTGTGCACGGGGGGGGTGATGTCCGCCTCGGCCAACTGCTCGTAGCTGGTGGCGTGGTAGAGCCGGACCTGGGCACTGCTCTGCAGCGCGACCCACACGCCCGGCCCCGAGCTCACCATGCACGTGACGCTGCGCCCGCTGTCCTGCCCCACCTGGAGCGCGTGCTGCAAGGGACGGAGCCACGGTGATGCCGGTGCCGCCGGTGCCCATCGCCGTCCCCTCCCGCCGCCACCACCACCACCCCCGGTACCTCCTGTGCCAACGTGGCGGTGTTGAGGACGATGACTCGGTTTTGGCAGCCGCACCACAGCTTCCCTGCCACCGACACCATCTTGGTGATGGGGCTCCCCGGTGAGCCCAGCGACACCAACTTGGAGGCTTGGGGGTCCCAGAAGCGGCCTGCGAGGAGCAGGAGGGGGGTGAGAAGTCGAAGCAACCCCCAGGAAACACCGCGTTGACCTGGCTTGATGGGATGTTCTGGTTGGAGATGCCCGTCTCCAGGTTCCCCGTTAGAGGGCACATGAGCTGAGGTCCCCAGGGGATGCCAGAAGCAGCCAAGGACCACGAGGAGGATGCTTTCGGGGTCTCCAGCATCCCTCGAGGTGATGTCCCTTCCCTTCCCATAGAGGCAGGGAAGCCAAAGCACTCAGAGCATCCCTCTCCAGAGGCTGCCCAAGCCACCCACCCAAGAACCACCCCCTTTGGGGCTTCATTTCACCCTACCAGTGCCTTTTGATGTCCCAAATCCATCCTCACCTGCCTCCCGCTGGTACGCAACGAGCTCCCCATTGGCCAACGACACGAAAACCTGGTTATCCAGGTACCTGTGAGGAGAAAGCCCCTTTGTCAAACCCTGCTCAGCCCCCCCCAAACCACCCTGCTACGGACATCCCGGGGCTGAAAATCCCCCTCCAACGCTTACAAGATGCACATGACAGCAGCAGCGTGTTGCATCTTCATGCTGTTCTTCCTGTTCCGGATGTTATCCGACGACTGGTACACATGGATGCTGCAGAAGAGCAAAGCTTGAGCTCACCTCCGTGTGGGCCCATACGCAGGTATCCTGCCCGTCCCGGGGACGTACCAGCCATCCTCAGTGCCCAACCACATGGAGCTCTGATGGGCTTCAGGGTCAAGGCTGAGGAGGTCCTCGAGGCTGCCGCGGGTGAAGGAGCCGCGGCTGGAGCGGCGCAGGGCCCGTCCGTCCGTGGGGCTCTCGCCGTGTCGGTTCGGGCCGTAGGTGCCAGTGATGGGCATGAAGCCGGGTTCTTGCTCTTCCTCTGAGCTCGTTGTCTCCACTGCTGCCTCCTTGCAGCTTGGGATCTCTTCGTCTGTGGAGAAGGAGGAGGAGGAGGAAGGAATGGGTCAGAGCAGGAGCATTTGTTACCCACCAAAGCGATGGGGAAGAGAGCATAGGGCCCCTTGGTCAAACCCAGGGGAGGACTTAGGGATGCTGAGCCCCCAAACCCACCAGGTTTTACCCAAAGCCACCCATGGTGTTGGGCTGATGTCCCCCAACATCTCTTTTCCCAAGATCTCCTTGCCTCAAAGGCCTCCACCTGCAAATTTCCCCATGGAATCCAAGCCAAACCAATGGAGATGCTCTTAACTTTGGGTCTAAAAAGGGGGGATTTTTGCTAAGGAGGGGCTGGGGAGGACTCACTGCCGAAGCTGGAGGAGATGGTGGAGTGGCTGGCTTGGCTCTGCAGCGTCCCTGATGGACTGGGTGAGGACTCATCATCCGTGTCATCACTATCAAAGGGCACCAGCTCCCTGTTGCCACCATCGACCGGCTCCGAGAGCTCCAGCGACGAACCCGAGATGGAGATGTGCAGGCAGGCCTGCGGCCCCGCGTCCTCCGGCTGCACCGGCACTGGATCCGAGGAGGGGCTGCCCACCGGCTCCCTGCCACCACAGTGGGAATGGGGGGGGGGGAAAGAACCAGCTCCAGCATCACCCCTTCCCTCTGGCTCCGCGGTGCCGGTGGGAATGTCCTACCTATAGACCCGCTTGAGGCCTGGCACCGAGGCGATGCAGAGGATCCGGGCGGAGCAGACGGCGATGCAGGCTTCCACCGTGGGTTCCTTACGGATGCTGAGCAAACAGACCTGCCCCACGTAGCCATCGCTGTTGCAAACCCAAACTTCATGGGAGCTTTCCGGGCTGCCGTGGCTGGGAGAAGCACAGGAGAACTGCAAGGGAGGAAAAGATGGGATGAGCTGGGTCCTTTGGGAATGATGCAGGAGCTCTCGGCATCCAGGATGGAGAGGACCACAGGCTCCAATGGGATGCTTGAACGCAACCTCTGAATACCTGCATCCCGCTCCGTGTCTTCATGATGGGGATGGCCTTGAGGAACTCTGGGTCCAGGCAGTTTTTGCTGGAAGCTGGGAAGATCAAAGTGGAGGATGAAGAAGTGATGGAGGAAAGGGGTCTATCAAAGCAGGAGCCCGCCACCACATCCACCTCCCCGCTCCCTGCTCTTACCCAGCTTCTTCTTGGCATCCTCAAAGGCTTGCTCGAAGCTGAGCCGGGCGTCGGGGTTGGGGAACTCAAAGATGAAGTTCTCGGTGCCGTCGGCTTTGGTGGTGCTGAGCTCCACCTTGTTGGGGGGGAAGGCCATGCTGAAGGACAGGGATTGCTTCTCCGCCAGTTCCCGGTGGATGGCGGCCATCAGG